>NW_009260435.1:1723079-1737221 GCF_000687185.1 Egretta garzetta | reverse complement strand
GGGAAAGAGCACCTCTTTCAAGTGAGGACAGGTAAGTAGAAACTTGTCCCTGCCCCAAACTTGGATACTAAGGTCTGCAGTCCAGTTAGGGAAAAAGACATATGGTTGGCTATACCTCCAGTTGTAGTGGTTCAAGTGGACCATAGGTTTCCTAAAGCTGATCACAAGAGGAGAGCAGAGAATTCTTCACAACCTCTTTGAACACTTGTTTTCAAAGGAAAAATCTATACGGTCCTGGTTAGCTCAGAAAGCAGAAAGGAGGATATTCCAAATAAAGTAGTTTTGTAGTAATATAAACTACCCTGATAATTCAAAACATATGGCTGTTGACAGAACGGACCTCTAGCCTTTATAGCAGCCAGATAACACTGTGAGTAGTTTTAGTACAGTTTAAATGGTGTGCTTCAGCTTTATTCATGCCCTGCCCTGTAGCAGTACTTGGATGTTGTTCTGCTGTGTACTGCATAACTGCTGCATTTCACCCTGGAGTTAGCCTTGCTACACTGCTGGGTAAAATTATTTCTCCACACGCTGAAGTTCTTGTGGGTGCAGAAGGATGCATTTCTTTGAAATTAGTTCTTATCTGTGGATGTATGGAGCTAAATGCCTTAGTGAGAATCCATCGCAGCTAGACACTGGGAATCACTTTTACTCCTTGGAGCTACTTCTGGCCTATCTCTCTCGTATACATACCTCTGAGGCAGACACACTTGTCTAGCACTGTCTGAGACCTGCTAATATTGCACTACAGTGAGGGATACCAGATTACTTTCACATTGCAATGTTTGTGGAATGGATCTTCAAAGCAGGATTTAGCTCTCTGTTGCTACAGTGGAAGTATTTTAGAGCACTGAATTTCCTGCTCTTCGCCCACAAAAGAGCTATTTCTGATTCAATGATGTCTTTCAAAAAGGAGATCCCTGATTTACAATCTGAATCTCTAATGAGCTAAAATGTTTTTGGATATACTTGAGAGCAGAGCTAATCTGTCTGCTTTTCCGGGACTCCAGTGCAAGACTTTCTGCTCTTCCCCACCGAAACCAGGGAGTACTGAGGATGTTGGCTCAAGTGACATGCAGAGCTTTCTTCCAGGTACCCTCATCACTGAACCACCTTTATACATCTCTTTCTCAGCCTTGCTGTGATCTATTGAGTGCCAGCCAGTTGGGCTGAGTCATATCACATATATTTCTGGTGGGATGAATTTGAAAGAACACAGAGGAAAACCCTAGCTTTTGCCTTACTTCTAAGCTTACTTAAACAGAAGGACTAGATTAAATAAAAAGAAGAAAAACATAAAAATCACATAATCAAACATCATTGAAGTGTGCAAGTTCCCAGCTAATTTACATAATATGCTAGCGCATCCCTGGTCCTCCTGAAATCAAAGGTTAAGTCAGTGCCTGCTACAGTGGCCTTGAAATTGGGTCCTGTGTGTGTAGAAATAAAAAACTACAAGTATATTTCATATTTTAGAGCAGCGGGCCTTTGAGAGTGCGTTCTTGCGTTGCTTCTTGGAAGAGCTGGAATTCATTGAGTCATTGCTGCCATCCTAGGTACCCAAAACAGGGAAGGGAACAGACATGCCTCTAGGCACCACAAGCAAAGGATGTCTTTTCTTTTAAGATGAAAAATTTAAAAGTCTGGAATAGTCTTTTGTGGCTGTAACTTTTAGTACTCAGAGCATCTTTAGGTTCTTTTAGGGTTTCTTCCAGATTTGGGACCTGAAGTACATCTTTCTAGGCTGGGGCAGGGGACTGTGGCATTCACAAAGTGCCATTGCTCGTCTTGCAGTTGCATGTGCTTCTCTGTACTTCAGGCATGAATAGACCCTGTCCTCACCAAAAGAGGAGAAGAAAATAGAAAAAACTGTGATGAGTTCCTGCCTTGAAGTAAGGGGATTTAAAATTTAAAGTGGGATCAGGTAGATTTAAAATCATAGAATCATAAAATGTTTTGGGTTGGAAGGGACCCCTAGAGGTCATCTAGTCCAACCCCCCATATACACTTACGCCTCATTTGTCAGTGGAATCCGGACCTTAAATAGGCAGGAAATTGCTCAAATGTCACTGCCTTGGAATAGATACCTGTTCCACTATCCTTTTGGTAATTGTTCACTGTGTCAACAAAGCTACTTGCATGTTCCACTTATACCTGAATTTTGTGGGAATTATATTGGTCATGTGTCCAGAAATCTTCAAAGAGATTGTTATTTCACATTCACTTTGTAGCATGTCTGAGCCCTGATGCTGAAGTGCAAATACAGGTTGGGTTTTTTCATGACTATCATATATCTGCACTGTCCCAGCTGTTTGTAGAAATAGCTTTTTAATATTTCTGTGAAATAGCAAGGATATTTATTCCCATTTTATGTCTGGAAACCTAATATACAGAGAAATGACATTCGGAACTTGAGTTGTGTGAACAGCCCAAGTAGTTCCTCAGTGACAGGACTGTCCTACATTTTTCTGCAACATCCCTCTAGCTTAGGGTGGAAGCTGGCAGGCTGGAGCCTCCTTGTTATGTATTGATGGAAAGTGGGCTGCATCAATCTGAATATATTTCTGAAACAACTTGTTTCTGGCAGGTTGTTCATTCTAAAAATATATTTATTTCTAATTGCTGAGTGGAATGCTTAATGAATTCTTCCTTCCCAAGAACAATTAATCAAAGAAATGATTTAGGGCTGGCACTTGCTCCCCCAGGGCTCAATGGCTGTGTTCCATTGACTTAAATAGAGCAGATCAAGCCCAGCCCATACTGGAAAAGATTTATCTAAGCTTTTTTTAGTGATGCCCATCACTATTTGTCTGGATGTCTCTGGCAGAGAAATACTGTATATATTGGAGGAGTAGCACTGGATGTTACAGCAGACTTACAGCAAGCTGCTGTGTTTTGCAACCAGTGTTTTCCTGTTCTGTATATTTTTTGAAGAGAGCTATTATGCAAACTCCCGTTGATTGTAATAGAGATTCAGAATGGTGAGGAAAGAAGGGGCTGGAATTACAGCTTGCTCCAGAAGGTTTCTGGACTGGAACAAATGCTGGAGAGGAGCGTGTGGATCACTGAGACACTGCAACATGGATTAGAGCTTTGATAAAGGAGAATCCCCTGGGAATCCCCACCACACAATAAACGTGTGCCCTTTCTACAAAAGATCAAAAGTCAGAAATCTGCAGCAGGTCCTGGAAAGAGCAGGAGAGATCCAGCAACGTCCTGAGTCTTGGCAAATGGCAGATATGTGTTAAGTGAAAATGCCCACATCCCCTAGCACCTGCTTCTTTTACAGGAGTGTTATGTAGTGTGCTCCACACCACACAGGAAGATGAAAAGCCAAAGTGGCTCCTACCAAGATGACATGAGGGGAGAGGCCTTACATGCCCCAAATCTGGCTGTTAAATTTTTGATGTTCTGTATAATCCGTGATTCAAAGCTTCCTGTTCGGGTGAAGAGTGTGCCTGACTGTATCATTTCTATGGGAGTATTTATTTTAAACATCCAGTTCCTGAGTTTTCTATTCTCCTATCTCAGAGCATTCACCAAGTCCTCCTCATTTTTCCCCAAGTCTCCTGCTGCCCTTAAGCTTCTGCTGGGTTTCCTCATTTCAGTCAGTTCAATGCAGAAATGTTTTTGAGGACACCAAATAATAGTTTCTCAGAAACGGAAAAGGGCTTTGGAGCACAGTGGCTACTTGCATAAGGAACTGTTTTTCTGTGGAGCTGAAGTGCTAAGCTGTGAGCTGAGTTGAGTGCCCTTAAGACACTGGCGTGGATGTCAGAATTCCTGGTCTCTCCTCTTCTTTCTGCTGTGGACCTCCATGAGAGTGAGGGCACTCAGGAAGTAACTGCCTCTCCATGCCTCAGTTTCCCCAGCTGTCAGGTGCTGACTTGGCCACCTGCCATGAAGTGCTTTGAGGTCAAAAGGAAAAAATCTCTTGTGAGCTATATACTGTTTCAGTACACGCAGTAATTAATTCAGCATCCGATGTTTGGAGGGAATAGTGGATTCACATGTATGCCTTAGATAAGCATAGCCTTAGCACAGTATGTTTCTTCTGAGACCTAAAATAATCAGAAGCAATTGAACTTTTTTTTTCTTTAACTGCTGCCTTTTTAGAAGGTGATTCATCTCTTGTCTGGGGTCTTGGATACCTGAATAGCCCCAAGATCCCAGCAGCATTAGTCTTTTTGAGGATTCATTGTCCTCCAGTCCAGCCTGTATAACTCACTGCAAACAAGAGTCTGATGTTAGCAGCAGAGAGAGAGCTGGGGAGGAAAAATATTTTCTGCTTTTGAAACTGAAACCCACGTAGTCACTAACTCATTATCATTTTAGATGTCTTACTCCTTTCCACCCCTGTCTTCTCTTCCCCACAGAAAGAGGCTTATGGCTGGGACTTTCTGCTGGAAGTTTTTTGTAAGATTTTCTTGTCTGAAACAGCGATGCCAGCATGAACATTTCTGACCAGGGCTGAAAGTTATGTTGTAAATCAGTGTTCTCCTTTTGATTTTCATGGAGTAATACTGATTGGTAGGATATAAAGTTTGGAAGCAGTACAAAATATATACTTCATCCATCCTAATGCCTGCTTTGGCATTTCCTCACTAGAGTTGGCATCCCTGTTGGCCAAAGTGTTTTCAATCCAGAAGCAATGCCTGTAAAAGAAGGCATTTGACTTGGGAGTGTAAGTTGAGAGTGAACTCTCTCTTCCAGCAGCCTCTTGGAAAGCCTCGAACTAGTTTCTATTACCTCTTTCTGGCAGCTTTTTGAATTCCCACCCTGGCATCAAACAGGAAAGAGACTAAACTTTTCCTTCCTGCCCCATCTGGCATATCCAGGGCTCAGGCAGAGTGGTAGGAATAAGCGTGCACAGGTGCTGAAGTCTGGCAGATGCTGTTTCTTGTCTCTGACATAAATCCTGGTAACTCTAGAAGTTGAGGAGAGAATATGAGAGAGCACGTGTGCCTTATCCTGCAAGCACAAATGTATCTCACTGAGTAGATTGCTTCATGTAGCTGAACGACAGCTGGATCAGGCCGAGGTTTGATTCATCCTCAGGCACAGGAAGCCCATCCTCTGGTTTTTGGTCTTTTATCATAAAGTAACTGGATGCAAATGGGCAGCTACTCAGCTAAACGACATACATAGTTGTTTCTAAGGCTGCTTAAGCCCACCTGCTGCGGAGATGGTTGTCCTGGTCATGCATGGTTCAAAGGTTATGGTGGGTACCCTAAACCTGGGTCTCTAGGAGCCTCTGTGATTTAACCCCTAAATGTTGTTTAAGAGACCTTCTGTTTCATCCTGCTTTCCATTTGAGGAGCCTTGAGTTGTGATTCCTAATCAACACCAAGCTGTGGCATAGCAATACCTAGGAGGAACATTTTCAGCATCTTGGATGGCTAGAAATCTTTTTCTCAGCCTGGCAGATGACTTTGCTATCTGCTGCATGCATTTGTCACCTCTTCGTGGCCTACTGCAGAGCATGAGGGCATAAATTTGTCAATCCAAAGCAAAACAACAGCTAGCAGAAAGCAGAGCAATGTCCCCTACACTGTCCCCCACTTTCTAAACTGTGATTCTTATCTAGTTATGTGACTCATGCCTTCTCTCTGCCCTATTTTAGTGTTTAGTTTTAGTAAATTTGGGTTCTAGCAGTAAGGCTGACATCCTCATGGTTCTAGCAGTAAGGCTGACATCCTCATCTCATGTAAATTCGTATTATGTCAAGAGAGCTGCTGTGTCAATACAAAATAGTTAAGGATCCAGCTTGTCATCCTTGTGATGTACCTGGAATATAAGTTGGTGTAAGATACCTGTTACATCAGTTGGTGTTGTGGTGTCGTATATTTTCTGCCACTCTTGCAGCAGCATTTACTCTGAACTAACAGACACACGTACATATATCTCTATCATCTGTATAGATGTAAAGTCTGTAGCTGCCGCGCTGAATCCTGCAAGTATGAGTTGCTGCTAAGACTCTGGCAGGTAAGGGTGAAAGATCAGATTCAGAGAAGTAGGCTTTGAAATCCCTACCTGTATGTATCCAAGAAACTGGAGTATGGGCACTCTGAAATAAGGCACAGTCCCTTTCCTTCATATACTTGGGTACAAATCAAACCTTTTGCCCAGTGTCGCTGCTTTTTAAGACAATTTGGAACTCCCTGGTGCAGGCCCACCTTTCTAAAAGACTGCCCAAACATTTGAATTTGAGTCATTCTAGATGTTGGATATGGGCCAGGGCCTGAACTTCATAATGTCACAACTTATGCATGTCTTTAGGTTTTAGTCCTTCACATTCCACAACATAGTCATGATGACTTGGAAGCTGCAGCCCTTATTGATCTATCTGTTCTCTACAACAACAACATATGGCATGTTTCCATGGCAATAGGTCCCCCTAAAGGGGCTTCCTTCCTTTCCTCAGTTTATTGGTCTTTTTCATTATTAAATCATCAGAGATAAATGCACCCAGAGAAGGGTCAATGTCTGGATCAATGGACAGCAAACAAAGAGGAACTCTTCCATATTCATACAAGCGAGAGATTTCAGAAGATCAAACAATGCAGAATTGCCAGGTCCTTAGCATGTCAGTCTCATACGTAATGTATTCTGGGAGCTCTGTGAAATCAATACATGTCTAACACCTTGAAAGCCTTTCGGATTCAGCATGAGGGGGTGTCCAGAAATATTTATGAGTGCAGTAGGGTGGGATATGAAGCAAGGGTTAAGCTCTCTGGCCTGGGCTTTCTGCCATGAGTGCACTTTTGGCTCAATGCTACAAATAGAAAATTGTACTTAGTTCTTTAACTCTGGGGGGATGTGGTGTTGCATGTTCCTTCTGATGAAGTTTAAGATAGCCATGGAGTGGAACACATCTTAGGTAGTGATGTGGCTGTGTAGGAGGTAATCCCAGACCACCAGCAGCTGGTGTGCAATCTGGCCATACCTTCCCTTAACAGGGAGCCTGAAATAGTCTAACATAGTAGGGAGAGGAATCCATCCAGACAGGTTAGAGCTATACCATATTATCTCCCCAATGGTGTCTCCAGCCACTGCTGCAAGGAATTTCCACTGCAGAACAATTTATATCTTTGATCACCTCAGTGGTGCTATGAGGACAACAATAAATTCTCTAGGTTTAGTATGCAAATGTTCTTCTTTTGGGCCTTCAAAAAGAGAGGGAATAAGCTTTCCTACAGGTAGTACCCACAAAAATGTCACTGCTTTTCCAGCTTGTTACAGGGGAATTCTCCATAAGCTACTAATAGCTGCACCCAGGCAAGTGAGAAAATAGTACTAATGCTGTTTTTAGTCGGAAATGGGACGTGTGCTCTATTGGCCTCCATGCTCCAAATTTAGAGCCGGAACAAATGAAGTCTCGTGTGGCTATCTCTGTTTCTGTGTGTGCATTCCCCAAAGGCAGAAATGAAATCTTGTTCATTTTTACCTTTCTGGGAAGATTGGTTCTAAGTATAGATTTAAGATACGGTTTAATTTGTTAGGATGGTATCTGCAGGCAGAAAGGCAGCAGGTGTTGAGGAGAGTGGTCAACTGATTACTTCACGCAGAATCCACCATGACTTTTCTTATTCTTGTGACTTGTTGATGTTTCAGCGTTATTGGAAATGAAGTACAGGAGCATATTGTTTCTGTGTAATACAGTATGTCTGCAGACCAAGGACTAGGTGTAGGTGTTTCAATATATTTACATTTCTCAAATGGCAGATTGCACATAGAACTCTTGAAGATGCTCATACAAGTTTCTATTAAGCTCGCTGCCGGGTTAGGTGGTAGACGTTGACTTTACAGATGAGATGTCCAGAGCTCTCATTATCCCAGGACACATGCAAGCCAGGCAGCAGCGCTGTAGCCTCCATGAACTCTTCTGTCCTGACAAGCCTCAGACAGTAATGAAATGACACCCCGTAAGGTTTGCTCAGTCTCCATGAAACTGAGCTTAGCGATACCGCTTGCGGTGTAGTTCACATACACCGTATGGCATTTGGAGGAACTTGAGTGAAAGATAGCACTATCTAGTGGTTAGAGTGCTGTTGTCCTAGCCAAGTCACTTCAATTCTATCATCAGCTTCCCTCTCTGAGTGAAAGTTAAATACACTTATGAGAAGGGGTGTCAGCAGCATTTTGGGATAAGGCTCTGTATTTTTTTTTTTTACATGCTTGAACAATCCTTCTCTTAATGTGGTTTTGGTTCATGACTGGTGTGCTTCAAGGCAAAGATAATATAAAGTGCTTGGATTTTGTAAGACAGAAAAACAGCAAATGCAATGAAGTTGTCCCAACAGAATCTCAGAATGTTCAGATTGCCTTGGCTGATTCACAAAGCCTGTTTTAAACTGACTAGATGGAGGCCATAGAAATGTCTCTATCTTGATAAATCTAGTTTTTGTGAGATACAATTACCCCCAGTTTCTTGGTGGCTCCTCTAGCAGCTCCCATAGGCAATGTTGAGTGTCCCAGCTACCCAGAAGATAGCTCCCCTCCTGGAGGGGAGATTTCCCTGGAGGTCCCAGCATGTGGCATGTTCTCGTTCCCTGCAGAGGCCAGACCTACAGGAAGCGAAGGCTTTGTCGTTTCTCCTTAGCTAATGCTTGATGAAAAAGGTAACTCCCCTGGTAATGAGCTCACATGGTGTTTTGCACTTTTTGACCAGAGCCGGTGGGAAGTGCAAGGTCCAAGGCTTTTATAGGCACGGCAATAAAAGCCTGGTCTCATCTGAGGGTGCTGCCCACTGCGGTTGCTGTCTGTGGTCCGCTCTGACCTCGCTGGCAGCAGGGGCTGTGCCAACAGCTACTCAATTCCATGTTTATTCAGAGCGTTGAGCTGTTTTGCAGGTCAGACAAACATGTTCCTTGGTAGATTACCTTCAGCATAAGGTCTGCTTTACTAGTCCTCAATTCTTTTGAATTCACCTGTAAAAGTCTCCATCACGCAAATCTTCATCTCTTTAAGAAGCCTGACAGTAGAGTGGGTGTATTGTAGGTGCTATCAAAGAACTAATAATTTAAGCTAACTCTTATTGATATAATCTGTTGCATTTTGTAAGTTAAAGGGCATAATTCACAATGTGCTATGTTATAATTGGTTAAATGCATCAGTGCCTCAAACGTGTTGTTTGCAAATTGTCAAGTATTGTAGCTGGAATAAAAATATCACTAAGTAATGTGTACCTTTATATTTTTACAATGGAAAAGAGAGGAAATTTCCCCTTTGCTGCTACTGATCAAATTACAAATACAACATGACTAGAAACCTCTTCTGAAACTAGGCAACCATATTTTCTGGCTAGTAGTTCTGCCTCTGAATAAGTTACTTAAATCTTTAGCATCTCATAGTCTACCTATTTGTAATATAGGATGATAATACCTTCTTAATTATCTCTGGTGGCATTTAATTAATGTATGGACATTACTTTGAAAAATGCAAGGTGTTGATTCTTGTTTAATAATGTAGTGTTAGATTTAAAAATTGATGATAGAGAAGCAATAAAAAGCTAATGTGCTACCTTGCTTGGACTGCAAATGCCATTTTAAGGTATTGCATAAGCAAGAGCTTTCTTAATTTTCCACTCACCAAAATCCATGTAATTATATTTTAAGGTAATAATATGAGCATATCTGTTAAACTGGAAGCACAGTATGGAATCCTGCACTATTCAGAGGGGATTAGGTGAGCAATTATATAGATTGGAGATAATCTAAATCAAAGGCTAAATAGAGACCTTGGAAAATATCTTGCCTCAAGTAAAACTGACAGTTGAATTCAATGAAAATTTTGTCAAAGACAAAACATGAGTTTTAAGAAATCTAGATGCAAAGTGCTCCAAGGCATACACCTCATTTGCAGCGGACGCTGTAGTGTGAGATAGCCCTAATCATACACCTGCTGTAAGCACTTAAATCATACACACATGTAAGCACTTAAAATTCGTCACTAGCTAATAGTTCTTTTGCTCCTGATAGGGAAGTTAAGCACATGCAGGACTGTATCCCATTTTAGTAACTCACTGACACCACTTACTCTTTGATCCCCAGCTGAGGAGTCACGATGACTACGGCATCTATGTTCAAAAGATGAATAGTTCAGACTAGCAGGGGCACAGGGCTCCCAGCCCTGCCTCCTTACTGTCATCATGAGGAGATAGTTGGAACATCTTCCTCAGACCCATAGGTGCAGGTAATCTGAGTGTAGCCCTTAACCACTGTATCAGCCCTGGGTGTATCTCCACTGTTTATTTTCTATGTACTTGCAAAGCAGCAACTGGCAGTGAAGTTGAATTTGGTGTGGCCCATGTTCTGTTACAGACGGGGACAACCATAGCTGAATGAGAAGCAGCCAGCGCTGCCAAAGCAGGCAGCCAGGGAATTCTAGCGGAGGCCGGGAAACAGCAGAGCTCTTTTCCTCATGCTGTCATAATGCATGGCTAATTATCAGTGCTCTTGGGGGGTTTATTCAGGATGGCAAAGGATACATATTATTTGCATAGATTGGTCAAAAGGAATTAAAACTGTTTGTCTTATTCTTTAGCTAGGTCCCCCTAATCATTTTCCATTATATAGTGTGCAGAATATTTTTGTAAGTCATTTGACTTTTTTTGGTGGGTATTCGTTTCAAAGAGGTTTTCAAGTGCACAGGTATTTTAATAACTCCTTATAAATAAATGAATTCTTCTAGCAAGTGAATTCTTGGACTCGGTAGCTGGTTAAGTGTCCTTCAGTGTGTTTAGGAGCAGTGAATCACCACGTTCCTCCTGTTTTCTCTGTGAATAATGTAAAGTTTGTAACTCTCCAGCAGAAATACGCCTACTCATATCTGGGAGAAGTAATGCTTCCAAAGACAGGGAAGCACTTCTTCCTGCTTTTTCTCTCTCCTCTGTGTTCAGATACCTATGTGAATGACTGCTTTCTGGAGTAAACTTTCCTCCCACCGTTGCTGCTCCAGCCACACTGACATCTGCTAATGCTCTTTACAAAGGATGGTTTCTATTTCTAGCCCAACTAGCAGTCCTGGGAATTAAAGTGCGACCTCTTTCCTGTCAGGATAGCTGCTGGTGAGCGCAGCAGTGTCTAATTCAACATGCAATCCAGAGGGGCGAAGGGAGCTGCCACTCTGGAGAAAAGGGCGGATTTTCATCAGTTCTTTAAAAGAATAACATAGCAATTCCTCCCCATGCAAAGCTGAGGATGGAGATGTCATTTGTGACTCAGTAGGTGGCACTCTTTTTCTTGAGTCAGCACTGAGCCAGCGCTCCTGCCTGGGCTTGGTAGAGCAATTGGATCTGTCTTTGGGTTTGGTTTTAGCAAGATTTGTTCATTAAAGATATGTTCTTGTAAGGTTAGGAAGGTTGGCCGCGGTGTCTGAGCTACATTCCATTGCTGGTGAGAATTTCCTGGCTCCCTGGCATTTTCCGTTAGATGCATTATTATTTTTGCTTCCTTTCTGTGCACTTTCAGGCAGCACCTCAGTTCAACCCAGAGTTGGCTGCCTTTCAGCAGAAGCTGAAAACATCCAAAAAGCTTTGTTAATTTAGAGGTGAGGTTGCTCAAGTCTGTTTTCTCTTGACAGTGCAAACTACAGAGCAAGAACAGAAGTTAAGGCCACAAATGTGCCCTGCTCAGGGGCAGGCTTTGAATGCCATACTGACACAGAGATTGCTGACTGGGCTAACCTCTGCAATTCACTCTTTTCTTTCCAATGGGTCACAATTCTTCCTGAGCTCATGCACTGTAATGGGTTACACTGCATCATGGAATAGTTTTGAAAAATCAAGGTTTATTTAATTAAAAAAAATGTCATCCAAAAGCAATATTCCTAGCCTGCTGTTACATTATGCACTAGGCAGAACAGAAGGATAATCTAACTTTCTGGTCAAAAACCACAAACTAATACCTATGAAGTGTACATACTATCAAATCAACAGAAGCATATATTCTTGAAGTGTATTTACCACACTAATTCTCAGATCTGTTCTGTTACAACTAAATAATATATCAGGAATTAAAAGATCAGAGGTAGTGGTGCATGTTAAAATGTGATTTTCAAATCTAAGAAGCGTGCACAGAGTAGGATGTAGTATAAAAACCAATTACGTTTGAACAAGACATCTGATTTATATAGTGCTGGCTGTTCCCTGTGCTGTGAGCTCTTCAGTCACACTGAGTCAACTACAAGAAAACAATACATTCATATTTATTAATTTTTTAGGTAGGCTTTTGAAAACAGGAAGAGAAGTGAGAAGAAGACAGGATATTGGAGGAAGACGCCCATGAGATGCATCTCTGTTAAACTCTTCTTCAAGCCATATGAATAGCTTCAGATTTGGTTAGACTCAAGAATCAAATTCAGGTCCTAACCCTTACTAAGCCTCGGACTTCTGTGGACAAATCCTGTTCTCTTAGTTTTGCCATGTGGCATCTCTATCGGCAAGACAGGGATAATACTCTATCTGCCTCTCGTGGGTGCAGCAGAGCCAATTTCATCACTGTCAGCTCTGTGGAATCCCTGGGTGACAGGAACAACAGAAATGCAGAAAGCATGGGTTATTAATAGCTGGTGCTTGCCCTTACATACATCACATGCACTGTTAGTCATTCTGGCCAATAAGTTACAGGGAGTGAAAAGATGTTCTTCAGTGTAAATACAAAATGACACATGGATGATATTAGACCTCTGAGGTGTTGCGGTCCCTGAAAGTCTATTCAGTCTAAATCCAGTGATGTCACCCCAAGCAGTTAGTATTTCATATGTGGGTAAAATTAAAATGTGCAGGAGCTGTGGAATCTTAATAGTTAAATTTTAACTTCTAGGCAGTTTACATTGTAAAGGCAGGTTCCTGTGCTGGAACTGGTGTGCAGACCAAATTCTTGGTGGTTTTCAGCTTTTTCTGACTTCTTTGTAGAGTGCAAAGGTTGTCTCCTCCCTGACAGCCTGGATAGCCTTTTATTAGCAGGGGTGCATTGGACGCAAAAGTTTACCTTCTGTGTTTTGTAAGTGATGGCTTTAAAGGTCAGAACTGAGGGGAGCCTGTGACAATAATCTTGAGTCACTAGTACACCCTTGAGGAGAACTGTGGTTTAAGAAACACGTGACAATGAATTTTAGCACTTCATCTTTGCTTGCCCACGTTGCAAACCATGGTTCTCTGTGGACAGTTCAGCAGTAATAGCAGACTGGGACCGAAGAGTGTGTGTGAAGTGAATTTGAAGATCTTAGAACTGTAATAGCAAGAAATGCTGTAAATGAGGATGCAGGAGAGCTGACCAGGGTATGACCATGCTTGACTGCAAGAGACTGGGGTAGCAGGAAGTGCTACAGTCAGCCAAAAAGCATTTTATTGGGCTTGTGTGTGTGGAAAACATCTTTAACTGTGAGCCATCTTAGCTGCTGGTGTATTGAAACCACCAGCCAGTGTAAAAATAAGAGGCGCAAAAATCCAAAGATCTCTGAAGAAAGCCACTTACCTTTACATCTCTGCATGTCTGGCCATGTCTGTCTCATGCCATTAATTTGAAACTTGGGAAAAATAATTTTCTTTGTGCACATCTCCTTCTGTATCCCCTAAGGCAAATTAAAGATGGCTGGGAGGTTATTTATTTTCGGTAATAATACACACACTGCTTCCAGACTTCCTGCTATTGTGTGATTATCTAGATTAATTGACTGGGAAAGCTGCAGCATCATCTCAGGCCCTTAATAAGGAAGACTGCAACATGGATTTATACAGTATTAATGCATATTACTGTGTGACACGGCCTTCCTCTTAGAAGCATATGGACAAATCTCATTGCTGAGTGTCTACCAGCACCAACTGTACCTTTACATGAAGGATTGCATGCTACCTTGCCTGCAGGGGCATGGCCCCTTGAGAGCAAGAAAGAGATAGTTGTTGACATTTTTAGAAACCTCATTAGTGGATAACTTTGCTCATACTGAAGCCAGTTCCCATCAGCCTCTGCTGAGTGTTTCTGAGAATTGCTGGTGTGCTGCTGGTTTGTGACCCTGTCTATACATGTGTAATAGCTGGAATCTTAAATATGCTTTTAGGTGCTTTGAAGTGTTACGTTTTTAACAGGGAGAGAGAATCTATACAGAGAAGGCTTTTAAGGCATATTCTGCCCTTTTTGT
>NW_009260435.1:1715182-1723028 GCF_000687185.1 Egretta garzetta | reverse complement strand
CCTGCTGAGATTTCAGCAAATCAGTGTAGTTGCCTCACTATAGCGATACTGTTCTGCAGCAGCTCAGACTTCTCCAAGGCCCGGGCTTAAGCGGAACAGCTCTTACGAAAGCTAGATTTTGAGGATCTTTAAGGCAAATCTATTTTTCCTAGAACATTTCTGTGATTTTGACTGTAACCTGCCAGACAGATAGAGAAGCAGCATGTGCATGTTCTTCTTCAGCAAGGCCACAGTTTCCTTCGTAACATCATGAGAAATCTAGAGTCACTCTGTTGACTTCACTGCTATTGAGATGATTTGTTTAAAGGAAGGCTCAGTTCTCTCCCTTGTGTTAACTTGCTGTCGCCTTTTTTATCGTCTAGGAAGTTAGGCTCACTTGGTACTCAAGAGATTAATAATAACATAAACACCATGCTAATTTGTGTGACTGATTGGAAGAGCCATTGCAGCTTTCTGAATGTTGCATCTTCAGGTTTAAGCAACCAAACCCAATAATCAGTTTGCTCTGTGTACTTTGCTCAAGTACAAGTGCTTCTTAATACAAGTTATTTATGATACCTCACAATATTATAGTAGCTGCTCTGTAGTGTACAATGTAGAGCTGATGAAACTTGGTGATGTGAAACCACAGTACGTTCACATCTCTACATGTGAAACATTTGGAGGGGACTGGAGCACCACTATATGCTGGGCAGTGAGGCTCCTTTGTGAGACTCCTCTACAAAGTATGAGACCCAGAAAAGTCTTTAGTCCTCACTCTGGGTCAGTTGTGGCAATGTGTGGTTGTGTGTCTTTTACACTAATACCTGGGGAAAATCTGTAAAAAATCCCAAACAAATAAGGAACAATATTCAGACTGTGTGTGCCTTCAAAACCAAAAATGAATGTTGTTGTAAGGCCCACTGGATAATACTGACTTGCCACTAACATGAAGATAGCTTCTTGGAGACTGTGCTTCATGGAACAGTAGTTAAATGTTGTTGTTGCTTACTTTAGAAATTAAATAGATATTTCCAGGCAGCTGACTCCAAGCTGTATTGCTTATTTCTGTATGACACAGGAATCTATAAGAGTGTGGGCTAAACTCCTCAAGTCCAGGCTCAGCATAAGCTTGGCTCAGTAGGAAATCTAAACTGAACACTGTAGATCACAGCATGGTCTCCAGTTCCATCCTGATCCCAATGCTCTCAGTGCTGGCTACCTAAAGAAGGATCAGACAGCAGGAGCAAGCCTGATGATTTTAACCCCAAATGGCTTTATTGGCATACGTACTCTGAGGCCTTTCAAATACTTGTTCTCACTCTTTCTTTAGCTAACAGTTGTTGTGGTAACTTCCAGTATGTCAGTCTCTTCTGGGGTGGCTCTGAAGTCCCAGTCAAAGTTTTCAAGTCAGCATGTCCAGCCATGTACTCAATTCCTTTCTGAACCCTCTAAGCCCAAAGATGAGTGTTCCTATGATATTAAATACTTAATTAGCAGCTTGCGCACTCTGAGTACATCAGGAAGACTAGCAGAGCATAGGGAATGAATGACATTAGAGATGTATAAAGCAGATTAGTTCTGTTGACCTGGGCTCCCTGATCTCCCACTCTATAGCTGATCTCACATGTCTCTGTCTTGCTGTCCAGGTTTTACTGGGATTTGACCATGCTGCTCCTGATGGTAGGGAACCTGATCATCATCCCTGTGGGCATCACTTTCTTCAAGGATGAAAATACTACCCCATGGATTGTCTTCAATGTGGTTTCGGACACGTTCTTCCTCATCGATCTTGTCCTCAACTTCCGAACAGGCATTGTGGTGGAGGACAACACAGAGATCATCCTAGACCCACAGAGGATCAAGATGAAGTACCTGAAGAGCTGGTTTGTGGTGGATTTTATATCCTCCATCCCTGTGGACTATATCTTCCTGATTGTTGAAACCCGCATTGATTCTGAGGTGTACAAGACAGCCCGGGCACTGCGCATCGTGCGCTTCACTAAGATCCTCAGCCTCCTGAGGCTTCTGCGGCTCTCCCGGCTCATCCGCTATATTCATCAGTGGGAGGAGGTGAGCAGAGGCTGTGATACACTTGCATCCTAAATCTTTTCTCCACTTATGCTGGTATTACACTAAAGTGCTTGCTTTGAATGCCCATTCTCCTACTTCATGCCAGTGTGAATGCTAAAGAAGTGTGTCTTGAGTCTGATGCTTTGCTTTTAGCAGGTTCCCAAGAGGGCCTTCAGCATATTGTTACTTCGTCACTTGAGACCATACTCTCTGCTTCACAATCATAATATATATAATCTGTGGAGATGATGCGTGGGCTGGGAGGAGAGTAAGTACAGATGGACCCCCTGCAGGAAGTATGTAGTTTTAGAGCTGCCTGTGAGTGGAGCAGTTAGCCAGACAGCAGGGTCTTGCCCTCTCAGAGCCCCCAAAAGGTCCAGAAACAGCTCAGAGGAAAGCTCTAGAGATAGCTGGTTTGCAGAACCTGTGGCATGTGTTTACCCAAGCATCACCTTCTTTTACACACTTATCTCTTGAATAAATGGCTTGGTGATGTATTGATAACCTTGCTTTCTAAATCCTCTGACACTGTGTTAGGGGGAGAGGAAAGAAGAGAAATCTGCAGACAAATAGGGTCTGTTTGAAGACGTAAACATCTGGTGAAAAGCAAAGAACCCCACTACCCCTAGACCCTGTGCTGTTCCCAGGGGAGTTCCAGTACACAGGGTGAGTTGTCGGATGTAATGCCAGTGAAGCCACAACCTTACAAGTAGTTTGAAAATTAGTAATTTTCTCCTGTCTCCATGCTCTCCAAAGCAGAGAGAAAGCTCCCTGCAGCTTTCTCCACATGTCAGGAGCATATTTTCAGGACAAGGAAAGCTGGTCAAGGCAATTTCATCTTCCTTCCCATACTTTCTTTTCTGCTTTGGACCAGAGCCTGATGCAGAGCATGATCTAATGCAGAGTGTGCTCCTGGGAATGTGAAGGGAAAGCAGCCATGCAAGTTATGGGTAGATTGCACTGAGCTGTCAGAGCACTAATTCATGATAGAGCTGAACTGTTTCCTCCTCCCAGCATCACAGACTCAGAGGGAGAGCACTGGTGCATACTTTACAAAATTCAGGCTTCGTCTTTGTGGTGTTATAATTTGTCAATGCTTCACTTCCAGCAGAGCGTAATGCCTTGCTGAAGTTTGGGATGGCATTGTGCAAGGTGCTGCACAGAGGTATAGGGAGAGAAGGCTACCGCCCTGAAGAATTCACCACTAGGTTAATTTGCTTTGTAGCACAGGCAGGCAGGAAGCGCTTAGAGAGATGGAGATAAATAAAGCCGAAGTGTCTTTCCTGGTGTTGACTCAGTAAGTCAGAGACCGAGCAGAGCAATGAAGTATCTCCATGTCTGCTGTCTTGTCCCTTGGTTGCATTGCTTCCCTGTCCTCTAATCCAAGAATGCTCAGGAAAGGCAAGTTGGTGGTTTAGGCTATTGTTAAAGTAGCTTCTTCAGATTTACATGTAGCCACAGCAGTGCAGAGTTCCACGCTTGCTTGTCTCTGCTCCTTAACTTCCTTTCCATAAGGTGAAGTATATTTGCTGTTGATTATACTGAATTTGTTTTTAAAAATAATGAAATGAAAACAAATCAGCACCCTTTCCCCATCTTGCTTCTCTACAGCTTCACTGAGCAGCCATTTCTAGTTACAGTCTTGTAATACAAATGAGTGGGGCATTTTGCCGTTTTGCTGGCTGTCATGGGTGCTGGGGGACTGCACAGCCAGGCGCTCTCTGGGTCCCCTGTGAAGAACAGACTCCCCAGAGTGATGCAGTGCTGCAAGTGGAAGGGACAGATGGTGTTGGATTGCAGTTTGAGACTGCAATGCAGACGCTGTTATGCATTGCAGAGCCCAGCAGAGCAAACATGATAGTCTTTTTTTCAAACAGGGCTTGACCCAAGCAGCAGTTTCCCAGAGTATGGTACTAGGAGGTTTTCCACCTTCTCAAACAGGGAAGGGAAGCAGAGAGAAGGGGCGATCCCTTTTCATAGATGCAGTGCACGCTACAAAGCAACAAGGAGACAGGGAAGAGAAGTTCTTAATCTTTGCATGGGAGTAAATGGTCCACTGGAGAAGAGTATGTGTGCTAACTATAGGAATCTGTGTAGGGCAGCCTGAGGCAGGGTTAACAGAGGTGGATGGAGTAGTCAGAGAGGGCGAGTGCTGCGTTGTGTCTGGATGGAGCATCCCCGCTCACCTGTACTGAGCTTATGCAGTATTATGCACTTTTGATGGAGCAGTCACTGCTGTGCGCGGGAGACTTAGCTTCTTGCTTATAACTAATGCTGAGCCTCTGGGTCCTGTACGAGGAGGAGAGGGGCATCCAGCATACACAGGGATGTTAATCTACTTACTCTGCCTCCTAGATGAACATTACGTCTGTGCATTAGTGTAACTCTGAGTGAGTACGGGGACAAGTGGGCACTTCCTGAGTTCACAGTGAGCCTCTTCATTTCTTCCCCTGCAATTGTCCATGCTCTGCATGAATTTATCACTCACCCTGCAGTGAGGAGAGAGCAGCCTTCTCTAAGGCTGCAATGCTGTAAAACAGCCAGCCACTCATCAGTTCCAGATCAATGCTAGTCATGAGTCTGTGGGCTCGAGAGCCAGTGGTTGGAAGTGCCTGCACCATTCTGGCTCAGCAGCAGGCTACTCTGACATTCTCCCCCAGACCTGAAACAAGTGCTTGGGGACTACAGCTGGGCAAACACCCTAAAGAAAAAAGGAAAGAAAAAAAGAAGAAAAACAGTCTAATGCACTCATGTTCACTGGAATACGAAAATAAGATTAATTCTAAATGTAGCAGTTTCATTTGCATTATCCATTTTGCATGAGTGGTCCGACGAATGAATTTACCAGTAGGGCACAATATAAATAGAGCCTTTTTGAAGTGTCTGCTGTGTCTACCCTGCAGTAGGAGGCTTGATTGCAATGCAGGAAGGCATACCCACACTGGCTTGAGCCTAGCTTGCCTGAATATCATATTATAAACTTCAGTGTCTGGTAGTTAACAAGTCTGTGAGCAGAGATCCAGGAGGGCTGGCATGTTCTATGTCTGGAGCTGTACTGCCAGAGTTAGAACAAATGTGGGTACTTCAATCATGGCCTTGGTCATATCCAGGGAAGCTCTTGTCATCTCAGCCTTTTAACCACTCCAGCAGCTCTTCAGGGTATCTGGGTTGGTCTGTGGTTCTTGACCACGTGAAAACGGAGGCACGCTGTCGCACATAGAGTCTGGAGTTGGGCCTTCTCACTGTTGTCTCCGAGAAACTGTTCAGAGAATGCAGACTCTGAACATTAACTTCCTACAAACCTTATCCCTAGGTCACTCAGTAGAAAGAATAAAAGCAGAATAATACCATGTAACCCATACACCCAATGAAAATAAACCGATGCAGTTCAGATTGTGAGTGTTAAACAAAAAACCTCTTCAGGTTTTCATAGGCAAAAATAAATATTTTTTTTTCTAAGAGCAATTTGCTGAGCTTTCCGTATTTTATGCACAGCATCTATGCTTGTGTTTGGTGCAAGGGTGCAGTAACCTATATTTAAGATCAAACTATTTTGACTTATGAACAAGGAACATTTATTAGAACAACAGTAAAATCCTACTCCTGTAAACTGGTTTCCAAATAGCACATAGGCTTAGATAACCAAAATATTTTGATCTCAGAATCTATGTGAGGGATTATGATGGTAAGGAAAGGAATTAACTGTGTTTGATATATATCACAATGATAAGATTATTGTGAGAGGATTTTTTCAGATTTTTGTCAGAAAAAAAATAGAGTTCTCAGTTTTGGCAGCTGAAACCTGAAGAAAAGGGCAATTTGGTGATTTTCAAACTATTACATCAATGAGAACTTGAAAACTTCCCTGAATGCTTCCTTTTCTTCCCTTGAGTTTCCATATTGCATAGAAGTTTTAGAGTGGAAGGAATGCATCTTCTCAGGTCTGTTACTGGCCACAGATTACAACATCTGAAAGATGACATCGCTTTAAGAAGATTTAGAGATAGTCAGAAAACTGATTCAAAAGCTAGAGGGCCTGTGTGGAAGGAACAGGAGAGAGCTTCCAAAGACGATGAGAATATGGTTCCCAACTGATTTTTGGTTTGATTTGAACAGCTAATTCCTTTAGTTTCTTCTGACCTATTTGTAGCCTTCTTTAAATCAAATTAAAATAACGTGGCTAGTGGCCTGGGGGATGTAATGTTAGGCCAAATCCATAACTGGATCCTGAGAGGGGAGGAGCTGGGCAAAATGATTGTTCTCAAGTAGCACAGCAGGGTCCCGTTCCATGAGCAGTTCAAAATAGCTTAGCAGATTTTTTATCAGTACGATTTGCAATTCTGTTGTGTTAAACAGCAAAGCAGACCCATGAGTGTAACTCATTAAAACCTCTGGCCACCCTTGAGTAACGTCAGACTCAACAAACACTGGTAATGTGGCAGGGAGGGGGAGAATGGGCTGCGTTTCTTCCTAAATTTGCATTACCTCATTTCTGAAGGCAGCATTATTAAGCGTTTGTCTTTAATGTCATTACAGGAGCTTATTAGAACCATAATGCAAGTTATAGTAATTTGCATTCTCACTGTACAAATTGACCCAAAATTTGAGCATCTTTTCCTTCTAGAGAAAATCCTGGCTGCACTGAAATCAATGCTAAAAAACTCATGTTGACATATTAGAAGAAGGTCATTCAAGATTTTACAACAGCCTTTTACATTGAACTGTTTTCACTTGTGCAGCACAACATCCTTTCGGAGGGCAGACAGACAGCAGAAGGAAATAGATGTTTTCCATTCCTGCACAGACATTGCATTTTCCCTCACTTGCCCATGGGCAGCTAGCGATCTGTCCCCTGCCCTGTGCCATGTTACCTTTCAGGAGAAAGAAACCTAAAAAAGTTTTTTTCATGGAGTTTGTCTTTAGCAGGAATTTCTACTGCTATAATGGAAATTAAGCCTCCCACCTGGGCAATGGGAATACAGTTGCAAAAAGAATATAATAAAAAACGGGTTATAATGAATTATAAGGAGCCAGGCAAATATTCGAATAGCTGTAAAAAGGAAAAAGTCTTTCATTTTTTTGTACAGTCACCTTCTGGCAGTGCTTAATGTGTCTTCTGTCAACAGGATGGTATGATATATATATACCTGGACTGGATGGTATGATATATATATACCTGGATATATGTATACCTGGACTTCAGCAAAGCCTTCGACACAGTCTCCCATAGCATTCTCCTGGAGAAGCTGGCAGTTCATGGCCTAGATGGATGTACTCTTCGCTGGGTTAAAAACTGGCTGGATGGCCAAGCCCAGAGAGTCGTGGTGAATGGAGCTAAATCCAGTTGGCGGCCGGTCACAAGCAGTGTCCCCCAGGGCTCAGTCCTAGGGCCAGTCTTGTTTAATATCTTTATCAGTGACCTGGATGAGGGGATTGAGTGTGCCCTCAGTAAATTTGCAGATGACACCAAACTGGGTGGCAGTGTTGATCTGCTTGAGGGGAGGAGGGCTCTGCAGAGGGACCTGGACAGGCTGGATCGATGGGCTGAGGCCAACTGTATGAGGTTCAACAAGGCCAAGTGCCGGGTCCTGCGCTTTGGTCACAACAACCCCATGCAGCGCTACAGGCTCGGGGAAGAGTGGCTGGAAAGCTGCCTGGTGGAAAAGGACCTGGGGGTACTGGTTGACAGACAGCTGAATATGAGCCAGAAGTGTGCCCACGTGGCCAAGGAGGCCAATGGCATCCTGGCTTGTATCAGGAATAGTGTGCCCAGTAGGAGGAGGGGAGCGATCGG
>NW_009260435.1:1711072-1714858 GCF_000687185.1 Egretta garzetta | reverse complement strand
TGGAGGTATTTAAAAGAAGGATAGATGAGGTGCTTAGGGACATGGTTTAGTGGTGGGATGTCAGGGTTAGGTTAAAGGTTGGACTCGATGATCTCAAAGGTCTTTTCCAACCAAAGTGATTCTATGATTCTATGATAGGGGGAATAGATGGCTTGAGGGTTTGGGATTAGGGCATGGAGCCATTTTTCTCTAGGTCAGTAGTTCAGGTCCAGCTTGTAGCAAGTGAAAGCCATTTGCCATCTCATGGATGTTTTTTCCTCTGATCTGTTCTTAGTAGACAGGTGCCTGTGTGACAAAATCATCTAGGGGATTGGCTCCGGTAAGCCTCAGGCTCCCTGTAGCAGCAGCAGTGGGGTTAAATTCAACTCCCCCCAACATCCCCCACACCTGAAGTGAAGCCCCCACAAGAAGAGGGTCTTGCCTGTGCCCAACCTCAGGTTCTCTGTGTCACAAGGGCCGTCAGTCTGGGCTTTTGTGCTGGTATGGAATTATAAAGGTTTGCAAAAGATTAGGCTGATCTCCTAATGATCTCTAATCACTGTGATAGCTGGTTGCTGCTCCAGCCTTTCATTTTCCTCTTCCCTCAGACTCCTCCTAGCCTACTCCTTACATGTCCCTTCACTGGACGCTGTTTGCCTTTCTCTCGGGGAACTCATGTCTCCGTATTTCTCTGCCAGCACCAGCTGCCTGCAGCTCAATGCCCATATCTTGCCAGCTGCCTGTCATTTTTCTTCAAGCCATTGTTTCTGGAGAGGGGGTTCTGGCAGGCTTTATTATTGCCATTGTGTTACAATAACAGAGGGTCCTCAAAGGAGAAGTGCTGGAGTCTGGCACAAGGAGATTCCTCCTGCAATCAATGTAATTTTCTAAGATCTAATGCCGTGGAGGCTTCACCCTTTATTGATGAGGCATGCTCCAGCTGCAGCTATGTAGGGACCCTGAAAGGCCTGTACCCTCCACAGAGCTTGGAGCTGAGCACCTCAGGTTGTGTTTGTGCCCCAGGCAGCCTCCACAGTGCTCTGCATAGCCTGGGCTGAGCCTTGTGCCAACATATCATATGGTGTATATGTGAGGTATGTATATATAGCGCTGATGTTAGGAACAGCCGATAAAGCTTTTGAAGCCATGCAGAGGGATATTCTTGTTACCGTTTGAGTTGCTGATCCAATGCCAAATCAGCTTTTGTCTTTTAGCAGTATGGGAATCATATTCTGCCAAACTCACCCAACACTTTAAGGCCAGTGTGTCTAAGGTACATTAGCCTTGGCAAGTGGTAGCAAATTAATTGCTCCTCTCATTGAAGCTACTTCCAGGAAGGCACTATTGATTGCATTCATATCAAGTGAAAAACTTTAATGAGGTAGCTGAAGAGAATAGCATCTCCTCGCCTCACATTTTGTATTTAGCAAGACAGGGTTGGAAAGGAACGTGCCAAATCCGTAAGTTGTGCGAATGAAGCAGGAGCTTGGCCCAAATAGAACCATGGGAAAAAAAAATTAAGTTGGTTAGTGGGGGAGGAAGAAAAGGGGATTTGAGAGTTTAAGAAGGAGCACGGCAGCATGGAGTTGGTTTTTGCCAAGAGAGATTGAAGTCAGTTACTTCATCTCCCCACAGAGCATCCTGATGTGTTCTGAGCCAGGCACTGGGCAAGGGGAAGTGCCAGATGGGGACCTGAACAGCTGCTCCTGCTGGAGTTGGAGCGAAAGGGAAGCAAAGCTCTGCTAGCAGGAAGAGAAAAATACCCCGCTCACAGGGATAATGAAGGGTTTAGATTCTGGAAAAGAATCTGTATCTGAACAGCTCTTTAGATACGTTTAGATATGGTTTCTTCTGTCTGGCTTGCTTTGCTTTGTCTCCTCCCTTGAAGCTGGTGGGCACTCTGAGGCACCAATGGACACCAGAGGAATCCACAGTAGGGGGTACCTACCTAGTCCATTTTGTTCTAATAAGTGGATAGGGCTGGTGCAAGTGAACAATCAATTACCAGCACACCTCACTGTCTGTAGACACAACACCCTGTGGTGAGTGCTGGTGTGTTCTGAAGCTCAAGGAAGAGCAGAAGCCTGAATCCCTCTCCCAGACAAAGCTCACTAGGATGGAGTGCAGTATTCAGGCCTCAGGCTCCAGCACCACCGCTAGATAATACTGTGAGTTGAAGAATTCATATGCATTGCCATGCGAACAAGGTAGCCGAGGGCAAGCTTTTGCCTTTCAAAGGTGCTATGCATTGAGAAAGGGGGCTAGGGCAACGTCAGCCATACATCAGCCATGGGTCAGGACCCATCCTGCCGGTGGGGCTGCACCAGGGCCAAGCTTTGGCTCTGAGCAATTCTCATTTCCACTCTATGGAGAAAAAGTTGCCAGCTACAGCGCAACACACCATGTGTGGGGCACCGGAGCTGGAAAGGCCCAGCCCGGAGCACATGTTTGTTTTTCACCCTCTTTCCTTCTTGCCAGAAATACGCTAATGCCATGCGAAACAGCCTTACTTTCCCCACTAGTTTGAGGTGAAAGGAAGAAGTCTTTCTCAGGAAGAACAAGCTTTGCTCCTGAGCAAGGCAGAGAGGTGCGAAGGTTTAATGGGCAAGAGCCTTATTGATGAAGTTATTTTCTGAGCACCGCTGTGAAAAGAGCTGTTTCAAAGACAGTTTCAGGACATGCAATTATCCAGTTTGCCAGCTTAATGCATTCAACTTAACCTCATTTTTGTGAAGCAGAAATCAATGTGGTAACTTTTTTAGAGCTGAGATGACATTTTATTCTTGCTTCTCTCATAAAATTGCACATTTTTAAGCTTCCTCTTCTACTTTAACTCCTCCCTCTCCCAGTTTTGATTAAGCGGGAAAACCCCAAGGGCTAGAGAAAAGGGTGAGGCAATTTCCACGTTCCCAGAGTCACATTAGAATAGAAAATGTTTCTGAAATCTCTTGCAATATGGGCAAAATTTTCCTTATTGGCTTTTTGGAGAAGGACTTGGAAGTACAACTATGACCTCAGTATGAGAACCTTTTAATTCATTTCACTCAAGCACCACTTCACCAGGGAAGAATTCTGATGTGTTGTTGACGGTGCTGATCTTCACCCCAGTTTTTTGTTTCCCTGTTCTCTGCTCTTTCAGCGTCTTTCACCTTCTCTACTCCCACCTGGTCAGGGATAGTTTGGTAACTATTCCTCCCTTGTGTCTTCTCCCCTTCCTAAGCAAGAAGTCCTGCAGAACAGCAGCTGCCAAAGCTGTGAGCTGGATAATGACTATCCTCAACAAGAGCGTGGCATAAAATTGATGAGGGTAGGGTAATTGCCCTGCTTTTCATTAATATGCCTCCTCTCCTACCCCTGGCACTTCCTGAAGTGGGTTGCACCACACATATGGTATCTTAGTCTAATGACACATGCAAAATCCTTGCAGGCTAAAGATAAAACTTTGCAACAAAACATCTTCAGCTCAGGTCTACTGTGCTGCTACCTTACCCATTGTGATTCTCCGACCTTCAAGAAAGTAAAGTGCTTTAGTCAGGTAAACGTTAGTTGTACCTCTCCCCCTCCCTCTAATCAGTGCCCTGTGACTGGTTTTTTTAATCACAGAAGTTGAGAAGAACATTTCATCAGGGCCCCTCGTTTCAAGCTTTTTGTAGTGGATTGATGACACAACCGTCCCCAAGGGCAGAGCAGTCCAAGCCTGCCCCAAGGCTCCCTGAGCAACTCAGCCTGTGACTCAGCAGTGCTGCCGTCGGATGCACTGCGGTGTCGGAGGGACGGGGGGGGGCAGGCCGCCCCACACCGGGGCGC
>NW_009260435.1:1689721-1710958 GCF_000687185.1 Egretta garzetta | reverse complement strand
GGCCACACACTGTGCAGTCTGAGCTGGGTCAGCTGCAGAGGAGCCAGGCCCGGCCATGCAGCACTCTCAGTTCTCACCATAGTGGTTCTCTACATGATCTTTGGTTGGCCAAGGGCAGAATGCAAGGGTATATCTTTGCATACACAGAGGGAAAGGAGAACAAAGATTGTGGACTTCAGCTTCTTAATCTAAAGACAAAACTATTTTCCCTGACAGTGTAAAATGGCAATGGTGGCTCTATCTACCTTGGCAGAGCCATGTAGCAAGCAGTTCCCCGATGAACTGGTGGTGATTGTATCTATCTTTGCCATTTGCTCATCCAGTATTTATGAGGGAGAAACCAGAAATCAGGGAGGGGCTGATCACAGAAAACACTCTGCCTTTTGTGACAGCTGGGGGAAAAAGTGAGAGATGTGATCTGAAAACAGAAACACCAGAATTCTTCTAGCTTCGTTCTGGGCTTAGGATAAGCCACGTGCCTGTAGTTCCACAACATTCCTTTCCGTAAAATAAAGAAAATAATGTAGTCACCTCACAGATCTTAAACAGCTGCAGTTCATTGACGCTTCTGAGGTGCCATTAGGCCTGGGATCTGCTCTGGCATAGATCCTGAGCAATCCCATTGAGATACGACATAAACATACGCTTCTCTGCTAACTACCCTTTGGCAAGTCCTGCCCCCAGGGCTGCGGGGACACTTTTCTAAAAACAGAGCCCTAACTCAATGTGTATCTTTCTCTTGGCTTTTCATTGTTCCGTAATGTAGCTAATATCCTCCCACCTGACCTGTTGACTTGGGGTCATCAAGGTAGATAGATAAGCGTGGCATCACGGTTACGCTGTATCTTTGATCCCTGAGGTCTGGGAGAAGACTGGGGAATGTGTTTCTCAAGTTTGGATCTAACCAGGATAAATAATCAAGAAAGGATGATGGTCTATGCAGTGTGTAAGGGGTTTTGGAGTAGGAGTCACGCTGGAGTGAGTCAGGTGTGGGCCAGGAGCTGAAGATGGCTAGAGGCAAACTGGAAGAGAAGTGACTCGGTGCAACACCAGTGGAGGAAAGAGCAGCAACAGTGGGCAGTGAGCTCAGGGAGGGGAAGTCGCTCTGCAAAACGCTGCCCAGTTCTGGGGTATGCACAGAGCCATACCCCAGGGAGCAGGGAGCAGCTGGGAGTCTGCCCTCATGTAGGATCACTTTAGGTCTGGCTCCACTCTCGGGTGGTGGAGCCTGCGGAGGGTGAACTTCGAGAGAACCTCTCTCTGCGCTGGCAGTGACAAGCAATCAAACAAGCAGCAGCAGTGCTTCCTTGTAAACACTGGGAAGAAACTGTGAGGATAATGTCCCTTAAAGCAGCTGACAGGCCTGCTCTTCCTCAAGTCCCTGGAGGGGGTGGAGAGCAGTTAAGGCTCAGCAGCTGTGTTTGGTTTTCTTTTTTCATTTATATATTTTTTTTTTCCCACCCAGCAAACTGCTGGGTGTTAATTCCTCCTGATTTGCTGTGTCTCAGTGCAGCCCAGTTTGGAGAGGCTGTCCCTCGAATAGGGTTGATGAGACTCCTCTCCAGTATGCATCACTCAAACATCCACTAATTCCACTTTATCCCAACAGTACTACTGGCTTTTCTGATGTTACAAAGAATTAAGCTGAAATTGTGCAGTTAATTATACAAACTTGGTGCAGTCAAAGTCCAGAGACCTCTGTCAGGGCCCAGCAGCAATCACCAGTGAAAGGTCCTCAGCAGAGAAATAATTTCCAGTCATCCTCTTGTTGCTACCACCCAAAACTGGTCTCATCTACTGGGCCCAGCTCTATCTGATTTCTGCAAGTAAGCATGATGTTCCTAGGGGAGATAAGGCACGTCAACGTGATCATGTCACTAAGAAAGCTTCTCTCTTTCAGTGCTAAAGGGATGCAACACCCCTGTCCCTAATTTCAGCACACTTTTAAATCTTCCCTGAAAAGTACAAGTGGTGGGTCAGGGGAATTGTGCCTCCGCTACACTGGAAAGTTGTTATAGCAAATCACAGAGGTCAGAAAAGCTTAGTAGGAGCCCTGACAAATGGCTTGGCTGGCAGAGCCTTACCATGGCCCTTACCTGCCCTTACGTGCCACAGGGATATCTGAAGAGACCATCTAGAGAAAGCCTAGCCAACTGCACACCTCCCGGGGGGTCCCTGCAGGCTGGCAATATCCCCTGCAGCTGGAAGGGGATATTCTCGTGGGTTCGTGTGAAGTGTGTTGTAACACGCTGATGAACTGTGGGTATTGCATGAGCCCAGCACTGCTTCACTCTCCCTGTATCTCCCTATATCTCCATCCCTGCCTTGTGCTAGAGCATCCATGGGAAATGCAAAGTGGAGCCACTAATGAGTCATGGGGAGCTTGTGCCACAATCGCCTTCCTCTCTGTTTCCATATTACTCTTTCATGCATAAAAAGCATAAAAAGGGCTGCCATTTCCATACAGGTGGACAGAAGAAAAAAATATGTGTGATTCAGGTTGGTTGTGCCTTCTCCAGCAGGCTCTTCCCCGTCTCCACAGGCCTGGCCTGTGGGTGAGCCTTGCTCCTCTGCACTCCAAGCACTTTCACAAAGGTCTGTTCCCTGCCTGAACATGCAGGCATCTTACCCACTGCCTTTTTCAGTTGATAAATCACTTCAAGCTTGTAGGTATGAGAAAGGGCAGATAGGAACTTCTCCCTTTAGCTCCCCTCCCTCCAGACCTGAAAGACACATTTGTATATTGTCTTGAACATAAGGCAGACCCAGTCCAATTCTGGAATGTGGAAGAAATATGGAGGAAGGCCAGCAGGGCAGGAGGAAAGCAGAATGAAGAGGTCTTCTTTGAAAGGAGACAGTAGAAATGAGGGATGAGGAAGGTCTGCTGCGTCATCTAGTCTGTCCTGGCACAGAATTGTCTGTTCGCTCATCAAGGGCTGTTGTCAGATAAGTTTTAAACATGTCAAGTAGCAATACCTTGTCACTTTTTCTGAGATGTTCATCTTGCAGCATTGCCTGGTATACCGTGCCCGGGATTACGTACTTTCCAGTGCAGTAGGTTGCTGTGCTTAGCCAGGGTCTGACTGTGCTTTGGCACACAGAGAGCAAGTGGGCCAGAGAGTGGAGAGCTGGTCTTTGCTGTTTCTGGGGGGAAAAGATTGGCTTCTCCAGCATGGAAAGCAAACGGAGAGTTCTCTCTCATATCCACTATGAGGGAGAGGGGTGAGCACGTAGCAGTGAGCGTAGCAGATTGCAGCGCCATCCTGCCTTGCTGCCTTAAACCGTGCATCCCATGAGTGCATGTGGGCAGAGTACAGCTATACTTCAGGGGAACTTGAGGAATCCTTCCTGGAGCTTCTCTCATGACCCATGGCAATAATGTTGTTGGAGATGAGATGCAAGCTGATGCTGATGCTGCTTCTTGTATACAGATTTTTGCCCCTTTCCTTGACCTCTTCAAGGTCATTTTAGCAGCTGGCAGGGAAGGAAGAATGCAGCCCATTTTAGGAAGATGGAAAAAACCCTTCAGTTTCCATCCTGGCTTGCTGTGAGTGCTGGGAATGCAGATGATGAGGTCTGGAGCCAGGCTGGGACATGTTCCTCTGGCCTTTACCCTCTCTTTCCTCCCCCATTCTGGAGGCACAGCATGCTGCAAGCTCCTACAGGAGATGGTTCCTTTAAAAGGAACCTTATCGCAAACCACTCTCGCCTTATCTGCAGCCTTCAGATGTGGACGTGCTGCACAGAGTGCTGACTGGGGACCTGCAGCAGCTGGCAGCAGCTTTCCATCTGCTGCTGAGAAGAGGAAGCTCTCTGGACCTCCCTCCCAGCCTGTCTGCAGCAGCGCATCCACTAAACCAGCCACGCGCAGTCATAGGAGAGGCATCCCTCCTCCTTTTAAAGATTCACCAGCATTGCAGAAAAAATGCATATGCATATCTCTGCTGACTTTGCTCTAGTCTGGATATCAATAGCACCATGGAGGGGGGATCTCACATGTCAGAGCAGGATCATACCCCTGCTGAATACTCACAGGCTTTGGCAAGATTTGCATAGCCCCTGAGGAGGCTTGTACTGCTTCATCTTCCCTGCTCTTTGTATTCAAGCAAACCTGCTACCGTGGGCTACAAGTGCAGTGCGGCAAGCTCCTGAGGGTGAAAGCATTGGACTGCTCTGCCATTTCCTTGCCTGATAGATGTTGCCCCAGCCTGAGCGATTGCTGGCTGCAGGATGTGCTGCTCATTTCAGCCTTTCCTCCCTACCTCTGCAGCTTCCAGCCAGCAGCAGCAGACGGAAGGGAAGCAGCCTCAGAGCCCAGCATTTGACCCTGATCAACTAATGGGAGTGAGGGAAGGGAGAAGAGTCAGTGGTACAATCAGTCATTTGTGTGAAGCAGTGCCTGTTTTGATTAGCTAGCCATTTTTCTGGTCATTTAGAGGAAACATTGCCTGCGTGTGTTCCCTCCTTCCTGGGGGGAGATGTGAGCTGTAGGACACCACCCCAAAACTTCCTGTACTGTTTTGGAAGGGGGGGAGAAATGATTCTGTGGAGAGATCTTTCAAATAGAAGAGGGCGGAGAGGGTATTTCCAGTGATTGAAGTGGAAAGACCAAGGTAAAAGGGACAGAGCATATTTTGTTCCAGACAAGGTATTTCCTCAGCCTGGGGGCTGGGCATCAGCACCCCACACAGTGGCTTCTTGCTCCCATCCCTTCTTTGCAGATGGTCCAGAGCTTACCCTGTCTGACAGCTAACAGTCAGCTCCTTGCCTCTGAGGCTGGCAGTTCAATGCACTGTGGGTTGCTTTTTGGAGCTGGGAAGGTGGGAAAGTTGCACTGATGAGCCAGCTTAATTGACAGCTGGCACAGAAAAGGGGATGTGCTGATGGATGGGAGGCAGCTGCCAACTCCAGATGCCAGCACTGGCATCAGAAAAGTAGCAGGAGAAAGGGCCAGGAGGAAGCCAGGGTGGCGGCAGGGAAATGAGCCTGGGACATAACCATGTGGGGGGGTTTAGTGCATAACTCTGTGTTGAAAGCCTGGGAAATGTGGCAGACCAGGTGGCTGCCTGGGAGGCTTGACTGCGAGGGCAGCAGAGTCTGAGTCCTTGGTCCGGAGCCTCCTGGGAGCAGGACAGCAAGCTGTGCATTTTTCTGCTTACTGCTGGAAAGACTGGAAGCCAGGTGCAAAGGGCTAAAGCTCCCCGTGGTTGGTAATTACAGGAGAGTGCTGTCAGCCAGTTCACAGGCTGCTTGATTCCTGGAGCGGTGGCAGCTGGAGGTCATCTGTGGTCATCGGTTCTAGTGAAGACATCCTTTCATCTTGCGTACATGTGTATTTTTGTGTGTATGGGGCTGACAACTTAGCAAAGCCCAGGTGGCTTGCTGGAGGGTGATGGGACATACTGGCCAGATGTTTATCTTTGTGGCTGTCCTGTCCTGTCCATGGCTGTCACTGCTGGTCTTCCCTTTATGTCTTTTACGATGATAAGGATTTGCCAGGTCACCTTGGGTGTACTGAATCATAGTGAAGGTATGCTGGGCTGGGCAGATCCAGGTGCAATTGCAGCTGCTCGCAGAAGCCTCCTGTACTCCATATCAGCCCCGATTTCTGATGTCCTAAGGTAATGCTGCTAAAAGAGCCTTACAATCAGTATTTTCTCTTGACATTCAATTTGTTGTTTTCTCTAATTGCATCCCAGTACCTTCTACACCATGTCCCTCACCTCATCCCTAATGATCCTCAACACTTTCCTCCTCACCTCCCTCTTGACATCCAGCAGAAATGAAGAAGAGACAATTGCCAAATCCTTTCTCTTAGTCTTGTCAAAAGGGTTTGCATCCTCCATGATATTTAGTCTACAGATGAGAGATGGGATCTGTAATGAAATCATGATATTCATATCATTTCTTGTCTCTGCAGTAGGGAGAGTTACATAGCTCAGATTCAAATACCAATCATTTGATAAAGATTTAAATGCCAGACTAATCTTTCCAGAGACTGAGGTGCTGGGGTTTTAGGGAGATCCAAGCTAATAACTGGGATATTGGACAGCTGTTCCTGACTCCCTTCCATTTTCAGTCTTCCCACTGGGGGCTGTGAAATATCTGATCCCTCAGATTATTTTGTTTACTGCTCTTCGGAGTGCCCATACCCATCTGCGTGCTTCAGAGCAAATTCTTTTGAGGGAGTCGCCAGTTTGTAGGTGGTCATGAAGAGAAAGTTGACTGCAATTCCCATGTCTCACTAGCTGCCCCACCATGTGCATAAAATTCTGAAATATGATGGTGCTGTGAACCCAACAGATATTCTTGTAAATTTAGTGACAGGAAGTGAAATCTTCCATTTTGTGAGATTTCAACTGTACTGGACACAAAACTGGGAAATCAGATCCCATGGTTCTTTGCTGAATCAAAGGCTGCCCAGGGGGGTTGTGGAGTCTCCTTCTCTGGAGATCTTCAAAGCCCGCCTGGACAAAGTCCTGTGTAACATGGTCTAGGTGAACCTGTTTCAGCAGTAAGGTTGGATTAGATGATCTCCCGAGGTCCCTTCCAACCTTTGCCATTCTGTGATTCATGCTAAGCCCTAAACTGATGGAGCAGGCTCATATCTTGAGTTCTCCCATTCAGGCTTTGAAATCTGAAGAGGTCAAGTTTGGTGCCCTGCAATTGCTTCGTCCCACGCTCAGTTTAACCTTGTCTTTTTGAGGCATCCCACCACCCTTTCTCAGGCTGCTGAGATGACAGCAGTCAGAGAAAGGGTCAAGTTTGCCTAAGTTGAGTTTCAAAACAGCCCAACTGTTTCTTACTGTCTGTCACTCTTGTAGAACTCCTTGTCTGCAACTTAACTCCCTATTCACTTTGTGGAGGGGAAAGCACCATAAACACAAAGAAGGAAACTAATAGTATTATTTAAAACAGAGAATCATTTAGTCCTAGTGCTAAAGCTTTCTGAAATGAGTGCTTTAACATTGTCTAGGAATAATGTCCCTACTGCCTTGCTGGTTCTCCTTGCCTGATCCCGTATGTTGCAGCTGCTCCTGGTATCTACATCCTCTGCCTGACATACTTGTGTCCTGATTCACCCTTCTTGCTCTGCCAGAGCTTTACGGGGTCAGGGATCCAGCTTAATTTATAATCACCGCTGACACTTAATAATAATTCTGCCTTAGGTTAGAAATGCTTGTGAAAAAGACACTCACTGTAGTAAATGCAAACCACTGAAGCACTGCATTGGTCCCTTCTCCATCCCTTCTTACAGCATGGATTGCTCTCTAAGGCAGAAATCTAGTCCTGTGTCGCAGTTTTACCACTCTATCAGTACTCTTTGTGGGGAGAGAAAAGGCAATGGCAGCCATTCTCGATTCCTGGTGTCACTTCAGCGTGAGTCTGAACCACTTCTTGAGTCCCAGCTTGCCTAGTGTCTGCACTGTTTCTGTAGAAGCACATATCCAGACACAGACTACACCATAGCCTTACTTCGTCCGAGGTGGAGGGGCTGAATATTTTCTGCCCTTTTGCACAGCTCTCATTCATGTGATCTGGAGACATGAAGCATGACTGAAGCTGAACACTATCCAGGAGCAGATATCCTGAGATACTCAGCCCTGTGAAATTCACTGTTGATACTTTGAACCGGTGCTACAGCTGCAGCCACTGCCAGGGATGGAGAAGCGTGTGCCATGAGGCTGGCTCCACATACCTCTTGCTTGCTTGGAGTCCATTCTTGCATTCCAGCGTAGGTATAGCCTCTGTGTACATAGTCTGTAGCCTTTGTAGACACAGCTGGTGTAGACATAGCTCTTGTAAAGCCCAGTCAGTCACAGAGGTAAAGCAGATTCTACCCTGGACTTAATTTCTCTGAATAAATATTCAGAGGTATTGACAAGGGAGGCTCTGCTGCGGCAGCATGCAGGGAGCTGCTAGGGGATTGTAAAGGATGATCAATGCTGTCATTTTTATGTACTTAATTTCCCCTGGTAATTTTTCAGTGCTGCTACCATCATTTCTTCCGACCATTTCTTCTTACACTGATGGGGGCAAATTTTCCTACTGCTGGACTGGGGGCTTTCACAGCAATGAGGTGTCATTAAATCAGACAAGGCAGCAGAAGTTGAAGAATGATCCAGACTGTAGAGGGCAAGGCAGGAGAGGTGGAATGAGCAGGTTATGAAGTGAATTCCCAAAGGACTCCGTTTCTTTTAAAACTGAACAAGAAACCAAGCAGAGCAAAAGTGAACGCTTAAAGCAGCTCCATTTCTGTTTCACCGCATAGCTTCTTTATAGAAGCTTCTTCTGTATAGCTTCTTACTGTCTGGTTCTCTGCTGGAGGGGATAAAAAAAGCAGAACTGGGATTGGGGGAGCACAGGGTAGAGACAAGCGCTAAAAAATAATATAAATGGCCATCATAGGATAACCAACTATAAAAATATCCCAATTTTAGTTACTTGGCTACTTCTGCACTGTAGGATTAAAGTGAATTCAGAGAAAACTGATGAGAATGATTGAGAACAACCTGGAATAAATTACAAGTTTGAAATTCTTTAATTTAAGGGGAAGAGATTAAAAGAAAAAGCCTGTAAAGTAGTAAGTCAGCTAGAAAAAGAGACAAGGGCTGTATTTATTTTTCCTGCCATATTCAGCAAAGGTATGGAACAGTCAGTGAAACTGAAAAGGCAGTAAATTCCAAATGCATTCAAGGAAATACTCTTTCAGACAGCATGTATTCAGACAGTGGAGCTTCTTCTGCAAACAACACAATTCAAGGGCAGTTTGGATGTTTATGTGAGCTCTAAGTATGTCCAGAGTTATAAGGTAGCCAAGAGCTTTGGAAGGTTAAAAACCACTCCTACTTCCAAGTTTAAATCAATCTCTCACTATTATACATTCAGGTGAAGTCTTCCAAGGAGGTGGGTTATCATCCTACTGCCTGATGTGAGGTTTCTTACGCCTTGTTCTGAATTAACTGATCCTGGTTGCTGCCTAAGAGAGCTTTCTGGAGCAATTGGGCTCCACATCTGACGTGGTTTGACCTTGTTCTGTTGCAGTTTCAACTGAAGTGGGTGAAAATATTCTTTGTGTACGCTGGTGTGAAGGAAGCCAGACTCACAGGCCAGGAGAGGAGTGAATCAGGAGAGTGGTGGGTCCCATTCCCATTAGGATTAAAAGGAAAGGTTGAATAGATGTAAGCAGCAAAGCCATTTCAGAAGGAAAATAGCAAAAATCAGGCCAAAGCAAGTAGCTTTGTTTAAATAATTCTATCATGCAATGTGCTTTTTGGAGATAAATACCAATAAAATACTTCAGATCATGTGATGCAACAAGATGAAAAGGCTTCATTAGGACTTTAACATTTCTGTGAGCATCCTGCAGTGCCGTGGTGGTGTCTGGGTCTGTTCCAGCACTGACAGACAGGGACCAAGGATTGATGTCTCTTCCTTTTTAGAGGAAAAGGAGAAAAACGTGCCTGTGGAAGGGTGTGGCCTTTTGAAAGCACTTATCAATATCTTTTGCTTTTGGGATGGTTGGTTGTTACAGGTTTGCTACAAAGAAAGGGTGTTAAAGTTTGAAGATTCATTTCAAGGACAGCAAAGCCCTATACTGTGAATAAGACGGGGGACTCCCCTTTACATTATCAGCTTGGTGACATGCCTCCGGGCCTCAGCATCTGAGGCACAGCTGGAGGCAGAGGGGACAGCAGCACTTTCGTATAACACCCTTGTATTTTGCAACATCTCTGTCAAACTATTATTATTACTATTACTATGATCATTATAATATTATTATGTTATACCCCTAAAAGAAATGTGCAAATCTCCTCCTTCTCCCAGGCTGCAGCTCTGGGGATTTTTGCCTTGATACCTGTCATCAGGCAGCATTTCCTGTTGGATTTCTAATTAAAATGGCAGCCTTTAGGGACTGTGTTCCTGCCCAGCATATATTAATGGAGGTTTAAGAATATTTTAGGCAGAGTTTAAATACTGCTTTTAAACATCTTCTTTCTGACTTAGTTAATTTTTCTATAATCAGCCAAAGTATCTATATACAACCATAGCAAGCATTAATCTATTATACTTTCATGCATATAATCTACACTGCCTGTTGGTTAAAAAACAGTTTTTCCTGCCCCAGATTCTTAAAGCAAATAAAAAATGCACCCAGTCACTTCCCTCCCCACTCTTCTCCTGGGATGAGTGTGGCCTATGTGCATGTGAGGGTAATGGCTGTGTTCTCCAGCAGCTCCTCTTCTTCTCATTTCTCTGTGTCTCCTCTGTGAAGGTTATGGGAGGGTACAAGTTTTCTCAGGTATATTAGTCAGGGAGTTATTTTCACTGTGCTGTTCTTTTAAGAGATGTCTTCTCTAAGATGCATGTTGCACAACTGAAAAGGTTCGATTGCTATTATTACTCTAAAGAGTAGGAGGGCGTTTGTCTCCCTGTTACTTGTCTTGGGCCAGATGTGACGTGTGACACACTGTATGCAAATAAATTTGCATCACTCTTTGCAATGAAATCTTTTGGTGCTCTGCTGGCAAACTGTTGAGGTCCCCCAAAAGGTGATTTGGAAATATTCAGACCATTCTCCGTCAAAGCAATTTAGGAAAAAAAACCCCAACAGTAACAAAGCAATTTAAGTTTGTGCTACCAGGGACCAAAAAGCAGCCTTCCCAGCAGCCTGGCACACTTCTCTTCTGAATTTGTCCAGTGCTGCATCAAAAATTTTTATCACTGTGGTTTGAAGTGCACTGGGAGTTTCATCTGTTGTTTCTGAAATGCTGCTAGCAAGAAAAAGAGTGCCCAAAGTGGATCAATGGAGACTTTGCAGGCAAATGCTCAGCCCATCTGAAAATCAGGCTGTTGTGCTGAGCATCCTCAGTCTGTGAACTTCAGTCTCTGTTAAAATACAGTGTCCCCAAGTTTGCAGCCAGAGGAGCTATTATTATCTTTCCTCACACTCTCTGCCTCGTGGTGCATGAAACCATTCAAGCCTCCAGGCCTGCCAGGCCGGTTCCTTTCGTGGATGTTACAATCACTAACAGCATAAAAAAAGTCAAGGGTGGAAGTTGTGCTTGGTTGCCGTGGTTGTAATCAAATTAAACTAGAGGATTGAGTTAGGTGGAAAGTACTCAATCTCCCTGCAGAACGTGAGCCATCCTGGCAGGCTGAGCTGTGCTATAAGCAGCGATAGGTTATGCTTTTGTACATAAATATAATCAAACAGAACACACTACCAGCCTCAGCGTGCAGATGCAGCATGTAGAAATTTACATTATCGGCTCTGTTTAAAAACAGGAGGAAAAATCTTGCCATCGCTTCAGTTGACAGAAAGCCTGATCCTTTAAACAAATGCTAGCTGCAGAGCCGAGAAGAGATCAATGTGAAAATACATATAGCTGCAGTTCTTTTAAAGAGCCCATAGGACTCATTTTGGCTGCTGCTCTGATCTCTGTGTGCTGCTTCTACAGGGTCCCCATACGGAGGTTTAGGTGTGGAGCCATAGGCCGGATTTCTGTAGGGGAAGGGGCCTATATGTAAACTCTTCTGCTTCCAACCGCTCCAGCCTATTCTAGGATGAGGTGGGGGCCTGAGCTGTGTGTGCAAATGTTGTATTGCTTATGCAGAGAGAAGTGTTTTGAAGACAAGCAGGCGCTGCTCATTCTATTTTGGGGTATGCATTTTTCGGCCCAGCTTCTTTCAGCGCACTGTCCTACCACATAGGGAACAATAGAGGGTTAACATGCATGTGCTTTTCTCTCTTGATTGAAATGCAAGATGCATTACAGAAATACTAATCGATCACGAGTAAATTGTGTGAGTTCTGTAGTTCTTCAGCAAGTTTGCACTTCCTGGGCAGGACCAGGTGTTTATATTATATCCCAGGTGGTAATCACATGAATCCGTAAATATGTTCAGTGACAATCTTGGATTTTTAAAAATCTGTTCTGATTTTTAAACTAAAACAATCAAATGTGACTAAAAGCAATATGAAGACAAAGGTCACTGCTAACTTCTTTTGCGACAGCTTTCTCTAGAATGTGAACTAGGGCTATTCTACAGGCAGTATGACTTTTGAGAAGATGATTTTCTTTCTCATTTGAAAGTTCTGTTCTCTTGATCTGATTTTCCTTCTCCCATGTTCTGGTTGTGTGTTTATGGATACAAATACAGCTGGCAGTCCCTAGTTGTCTGGGTCAGGCTCTTTCATGGGTTTAAATGGAGATGGGGAGGCCTGCTCTTAATAGTGATCAAATGCTTCAGAGGGAGCATGGGGTGAATTCCAAAACAACAACTCTAAAATAATCTGCTGACAGGCAGATTTATTCCTCAGGGGGGTTTTAAATACTGAAAAAGAAGAATACAAACCAATTTCTAAAAGTTATCACTAGTCAGCCATTTATTTACTTAGGCATGTATTTAATATCCTGCCAAGTTCCTGGCGTGAAGGATTCCTGCAGCAATGTATTCCACAGGCTAAACTGCACATTGTTTGGGAAACAGAGCATTCCCTCTCATCAGCTGATCCTTCACTTTGACCAAAAGTCCTCTTGTCTTTGGGTAAGAGAGGATAGTTAAGAGCACTAATCCTATCCCATGATACTGATGTCTTCCCAAGATACTTTGTCTCACATAGCTGTCACCATTTCCTCCCGGGACCAAACTGCCCCAGAAGGTGTTCTATAATTACTGTTTTTTAACTCCTACCTGTTAATTGGGGATCCTCGAACTATGGCAAAGCTATCACTTAGTGGAAGGCAAAGAGCTTGGAAACAGTATGTGTCATGGCCCAGCTTTGGGACCTGATGTTGCTGCTGGGAGGAAGGAAGATTTATGTCCGCTTCCTCAGGACACCTATTATACATTTCTTTAACTTCCTTGCTGAAAATAGATCTGTGCTCCAAGGGAAGGGTGTCACTGACCTAGGTAATAGCATAACCTGATCAATATTGCTATTAGTATTTTGTCTCATTACTTGTTCATGCTAACTGTTTTAATTGACTTTCTACCCGGTCAGTGCACTCAGGGAGTGTTTTCTCAGACCACAAGTGAGGTCCTTGTGACAGTCTGCAGCCTGGACTCACCTACGTCATCTGAGTCATCCATCGATTACCTCATCTTGCTGTTCAACCGCCTTTTCCAGCGATGGATACCTTCACTGAGTGCCAGCCCAGCACAGAGCCGTGTGGACCAGCCTTTCGGTCCTCTTTCCTGATGCCATTTCCAGGCCTTGTCAGGCTTCACCTCTTACCCCATGGCAGTCATGTTTTCCTACACTAATCAAGCCCCAGTTTCAAACCAGTTATGTTTCTTCTCTCCTTCTCAGGTATTTATGCTTCTTCTATGTATAGCTACTGAGCTAGACAGACCTTTTGCCTGATGACTGCGGTCATTCTTAAACTTCCAAAAAAGCCTGTGACCTATTTCCAGAAGTGATTCATTGCTAGCCTCTCAGAAGAACTACAATTCCCATAGATGCAGGTAAGAGCCATGAGAGATTTAAAAAAAAAAAAGCCTAGGCAGGTAAGATATCTAATTCCCACTGAGAATGAGACACCTAACCTACTTACAGCTCTGGGGGCTTGGTTGTTTTTTTTTTTTTCTTTTTCCAAAAGCATTTAACTATATCGAGAGATACTGTTGAAAACCTGAGCTGTAGGCGTATGAGAACATAAGCCCCACTGAAAAGCAAAGGGGCACATCCTCCAAAGTCATAGAGTTTCTTGAAAAAGTCCTGGCCCCAGTCCTTCCGTTGCTGCTCTGGGACACGTTCCCTGAGAGGTGAAAATGCCATCATCCCCCCATGCTGGAGGCACCGGCCAGCTCCTGTCCCTGCTAGCTAGCACCCATGGGAGGCTTATAGCTTGGTTCAGCGGAGGCAGAATCCAACCCTAAATGTTTTTTTCCTAGAGGTTTAAAGGAAACCGTGCAGGAAAGACAGCCATTTGAGTTGTGCTAGAAAATATTTTTAAAAGTCACGTTGCCGTGGTGACAAAAGTTCTTAAAATGATGAAGATTAAAGTCTAGGCTGGGAATTGTGGCATGGGGAGGGGAAAGGGGGCTGTTGTTATGACAACGTCAACTCTGAGAGTGCAAGAGGCAAAACACATGGTGGTGGCAGGATCTTTGGGGTTTATATATATCTATAAACATCTGCCATTTATGCCAGCTTTCTCAGTGCTAATTAGTCCTGCTATTTCACCTTTTTCTGCTGTAGACACAAGTCTCTGAGAGAGAAGGCAAGAAAACGCTGGGTTTTTTTCCCTTTCATTTTTGCATGGGCTTTCTGCTGTTCTCTGTCTAAGCCCCTCGGCTCCTACCTGGAGAAGAACTTCCATTAGCCAGGAGCAAGCTGCCTGGGAAGAGCTAAATCATCTCGGGAGGAGGTAGAGGCTCGCAGGCTTGCATGATGTTCTTACAGAGCTGTAACAGCACTAGGCTGCTGCAAGATCACTTCTCCCTGCCCTGCGTGTGCATGCATGCTCTGGCTTTTCTTGGCGCTGAAGTGGCTGTTTCTGAACATGAAGGGTACTTCCTTGGGCTCTAGTTAGTAGCCACAATACATGGGCAGTGGTTAGAGCAGGAGAGCGAAGCTGGCATCCCTAGCTTTGGCTCAAAACTTTGCTCTCAGCTTCCTGTGCAACCTCTGGCAAGTGGCTTTTCCCTTTTATGTGCCTCATTTTGCACATCTAGAATAATGGAGATCACACATTCACTGGAGATATTGAAGCATACCAGATTAATGTCAGCCGAGCCCCTTGAGACCTTCAGATGAAAACTGCCACAGAAGCACAAAGGATTATTATATTTTAAGTGTAAAATCTGCCTGGATATCTCTCTTCACACCTGGCATTCAGTGCACTTCCCTCAAACTCGCTGTTCCAGGCAGCCCTGAGACAAGCACACTCCACAATATCTTCCCCTGCAAGCATTAAACCTAATGAATCACGGACCTGATTCTCCTCTCGCACTGACTCAAGGCAGCATCAGCAACTCCGCTGACATTGATTATGTCATTTGGTGCAAAGCAAGCATAAAAAGAGAATCAACCCCAAACTCTTGCCTTCATCTAAAACTTGATCTTCTGGCTATAGTTTTCCTTGCTGGCACAGCAAAAAGCAGGCAAAACCAAATCCCACACCATCTCAAACTGTCGAGCGCATCTCTGAATCTGCACACTGCTTGCAGATGTATCTGTGCACCACAGATGATCTCCCGTCTCCAGTCCATCTGCTGTGTGCTGGCTGGCGCTTTCAGCGTTGTCCCAATACAATCTGGATCCCAAACCTCCCTCCTTCCCATACCATTGCGCCTTTCTGCCAAACACATTGTGATTAGCAGAGCCCAAAGCTGTCTCACCCCAAGCTGACCCTTCATAAGGGGCTCCTGCTTCCCAGTACACTGTCAAGTTGCAAATAAGCCCAGCTGCGTTCCTTTACATAATTTTCCTTCCTTAACTAAGCCTCTTTTCAGCAGGCCAGCCTGAGCAACAGTTGCCTCAGAAATCTGGAGTTTATATCTTTGTATATTTTAGTGGCAAGTGCAGCATTTTGTCCATTCTTCCAAAAGAACCAAATGTGTGGCCTGATGAGTTAGTTGAGACAGCAAACCTTTTGGAGGAAAACTAGTTTATGTTTTGGCACAGCTTAAATGTGACATCACTGGGAGAATAAATGGAAAGTTGGGGAGCACAAGGAAGGAGCAAGGAAAGGGGTTGATGATGCCTTTCCCATAGCAGCATCAGGAGAGGGAAAACAGCAGCTGATATCTTTTGTGTTGCTTTGATGAAACGTTGTTTGTGTTGCTTTGATGTGTTTCCCAATGGCGTGGGTTTACTCAACAGGCTGGATTTCTTGTGGAGCTGCCCTTTCTCTCTTAACCCTGATTTCTTGTGTGTCCTTACAGTGCCTGAGTTGCTCAGGGGTTTTGGCTCTGTGTGTGCCTTGTGTATGCTCATGGCTTCCATGCTTCAGTGCTCTAATGTGCATAATGCTGTGTGTGCCTGGAGAGGATTTTTCCTCCCAGGGGAAGCCCATCCTGCTTGCTCTTCATATTGTTTGTCTCTCCCCTCGCTTCAGCCTCCCAGGACGGATCTGCACATCAAGGCTCCCAAGCCCTTCCCCTCTTACATGGGCTGTGTCAGTCAAGACTCTTGCTGAGTGTGGAGAAGGTGACATTTTGCCCCTTGCTACAGGAATTGACACTGATTTGTGGTAGTGATCCCTAAATGAGCAAACCCACTGGTTTTTCAATGAGCTGCCTTTAGTTTGCAGGTTGGTCAGAATGAGTAAGAGCTTAAAGTGTTGTCCAGTCAGTTTTTTGTAACTAAACAGGATGAGGCCCAGTCTGTGATTAGGTAAGTGATATGCAGAGACAGGGTACCTGATGATGCAGGCACTTAGTACAGTAATCTAACAGTATTTTAGGCCCAGAAAAGCTCTTCACAGCAACCACCTGTCCCCAGTATATTGAGAGATTAACACTTAGCTTTGAAAAGGCAGCTAATGCCTCTATGAGGAAAATGTATCTTCACCTCTGTTGTTATCTACAAAAGCCAAGTAAAGAAAGGAAGACAGAAAGACATGTCAACTTTCTTCCCCATGGTCCACAAATACCCTTCCTAAATGTAAGTAAACACGTATTTCCTCACAGCAGAACAACCTTTACTCTGATCCTAGAGCACTCAGAATGACATACGATACTGCTTGGATTCTCTTTTGAGATTTGTATTTCCCTTTAAGGTTTTGGTTTTTTTAAGCCATAAATTAAGAGTAAATTCATTGCCTTCTATTAAGCTGGAGTGGTGTCACAGCTACTTGATTATCCACAGGGGATTTATCACAGTTGTGTATTAACCATAGCGTGGATACAGGCACCAGCACTGGCTCCTGACCAGCAGGCTTTGTTAGTTAGATGCAGCGCTACAGAAATACTGCTATGTTGCTAGTAGAGATAGAGGAGGGCAGCAAGCAGTTTCACTGCTTTCCTGTGGTGCGGAATCTGTTCACAAACCCTGTGGATGGAAGTCAGTTCTATGTAGAGCCAGCGTTCAGCTGAGCGAGTGTGGATGCTGTTAGCTCGCTCTGGCAGGGTGTTTAGCTCCAGCTCAGCTGTGCTGGCTCCAAACAGAATCATTAGTATGCCTCTGTGCTGGGGTCCCCAGACCCTCAGGAAAACCCATTTGTTCCAAGCATAGCACCTTGTACATGCAGAGCCAACAGGGATGTGCACTCTCACCGCAGCCTGCAGAGCTTGACGTGCTGGGGAGCTGAGCGCAGAGACAGAGACTTTGCGGAGGTGGCCTAGGCCTGGCAGGGCTGATGCCGTGTGCCCGGACCGAGCTGCCTCCATGCACAGCATTCCCCACACTGTCCTCTCCGCAGGCTCTCAGTCTCGGAGCAGTCCAGCCTCCATGGCCCTAGACAGACAGACACACTAACGCAACATCGCTTTCAAGGATCTGAGAACTTCTGGTGACCTGTTGGTTTGGATAGCCACACCGAGCTGTGTGCCAACAGAAAACAACACGCCTAATTAAACATGCAACTTTGACTTCAGTCAAAGCCCTTGTTTCACTGCCAGAGCCAGGTCCCCACTTCTCCAAGGTGTCCTTGATTTCTTCCAGCCCAAGTGATCAGGTTAGAGGAATCCTGCTGCAATACAGAGGAGTACTAGACAGAGTTATTTGGGGCTCACAAGGTTTCAGGTTCATACTGATAGGATCCCCCTAGCTAGTTCTGCGCAAGTGGGATTTCCAAGATGGAGCTCTTGTATAACTACAGATGACTTTGTTGAGGAAAGTTTTGGTCCTCCCACTTTTCCAAGCTGTCCTTTTGGAAAGCGTTGCAAGTTGTCTTTTGGCTAGAAGGACAGAGCCAACTTTGTAGCAGGGATTCTGAAGCCACAAGCTTGTTTTGGACAACCAAGAAACAAGGATATTGGCTCTATCAGAGAATACCCTTGGAAAGAGGTGCTTTTAAGTGTGAATCTGTGCTTTGTCCTTCTCCTCCTCAACCCCTTTTTCCAAATCACAGGCAGCAGAAAGCCAGAAAGCAGAAGCAGTTCCAGGGGCAGAAGGAGGTGTGATGCTCTGGGACCCAGCCTGGGTTGTGTTGCAACAGGACAAGAAAGCCCTGAGTGTTAATGATGAAAACCAGAGAAGTTCCAATTACCACTTACATTCCTGTGCTTGTGGACCAGCTTTCTAGAATGTTTCTTCCCCACCTCTCCCTGGTGACCTGTAGGCTGCTTTAGGGCACTGCAGCATTGGCTTAGACGCTCTCCAGCATGCTACAGGAGTTAGTATTCCCTGCAACACAGGCACCTATTTACAGGAGGAGCTGGTTCTCAGTGAAAGCTGCTCATTCACACCCCTTCACAGTTATTCCTGTGTGCCACACAGTGAGTGTTTCTTATTTTTCTCTTGCACGTGAATGCAAATGTATTCCAAGGAGTGGGCATGAGCTGGTAACTCCCTAGAATGACATTTGAATTGGACATTTGAAATTGGATTTGTCTCACCTGCAGTTGGAGTTAATTATTTAGGTTTACTTTATGGGCAGCAGAGAGAAACAGGAATTCCAGGTAAACAAGTGCCCCAAACCACATGTGTCACCCTCTGGGTGTGTGTTTCCATCCAATGACTCTAACGATATAGTCTAGATCTCAAGGTCCAAAGCAGGTGAGCAGAATCCACCCTTGTGTAAGGCAGATATTGTCTCTACCCATGCAGGAAGTCTGTGTCAGATTAGTTGTGATCCTTCCCTCTAGTCAGTGCTGGGCATTAGAGAGCGATCCCAATGGCCACTGAGCTTCTGGCCTCTCTGAGCTCTCTGCTGGGAACATCTGTGCACTACAAGGGCAGATGCACCCCAGTTTTAGTACAGAGGCAGGACTCCCCTCCCTTTTGTGCTTCAAACACTGGGTCCTATGCTTACGGGTGGGTTACGTGACGGGTGGTGACCCAGCGGTGAAGGAAGACCTGTGAGCCAAGACATACACACGCTCTGCACAGAGCTGCCATTTCTCAGCCGCCAGCAGACATGAGTTATTAGTGCATGAGAGGAGGCAGCAGGGCCTAACGGCAGAAGCAAACACACTCATTTATTCCTGTTTTTCAGAGGTGTACCAAAGAATAAAGGCTTTCTGCCCTAGCCTGACTAGAATAGATCCCAATCATCATATAAGAAGCTCCATAGCCATTCAGCTTTCCCCTAAACCATCCATTCCCTCAGGTTCTTCACTCTCTGCTTTTAATATATTAAAGGAAGAAAGGCACTTCCTAAATCTGACAGGGTTTCTCCCTGTCCCTGGCTGGAGTTCCCTGGGCTACAGAAGGGCTGGAGCTCTTTGAAAAATACACATAGGTAGCAGAAGAAAAGTCATTAGCTCAGTAAAACCCTGGCGATACAAAAGATCCATTCAGAGATCCTTCTGCAAACTGCTGCTCTGGCTTCATTAAAAGCATAGCGCATGGCTGTCACTCAGATAGGCTGTATTTGCTTTGGGTTATCTAAATGAGAATGATCATTTCTGCAATGGGGGAAAAAAAAAGATGAAACCAGTAGGAATTATTCTTTATGAATTATGTGCGTAGCTTTCATACTGACCTAGTGAGATGGCATTGAGAGTTGGATTTCCTAGAACAGCCTTTCATGCTGGATTTTGGATATTTTCTTCTTTTCAGCCCAGAAATATTGCTAGAATGGCCTTTCTCACACTAAGTGACACTGTGGACTCCAGCTGCATCTTGGATGCAGTGGAAATAATGGAGTTTAGAAGCAATTATCCAACTCATTCATTCTTCCAGTTTCCAGCAATCTTCTGTGGCTCCCTCCTGGTCTGGATTGAGCGTGTTGGCATCTCTCAATGCGTATGACCTCATGGCATCCTGATTAGGTGGGGGAGTGTTAATATACGGTGTGGAAACAGGCATTCTTATTGAGCAGCTAGCTCTGACAACAGAGTGATGAGCCAATTAAGCAGCTAAACTGACAAACCACGATTCCTTTCTTTTATAACAAAAGTTTTCTGCCTTTTTAGCTGCTTGAATTGACTCACTGTAGGATTGAAGGAGGCCAGTCCCTAGTACAGGCAAAGACGGCAGGTCCATACTGCCATGGGTGGTTGGGAGGAGCAGGACTATCTCTGTCAGAGCAGCAAGGAGTTACATGGACTTAGCCATACAGTCACATAGCATGCCTATGGCCTATCCCCCCTGCTTCAGATACTTCCCTGACAGTCATCTCCCTCGGTATTTCCAGGTGTCCAAGTCACCCACTGCACGCCCATCTTCCTACACTGAGGCTCAGTGGAGCCCAGGCAGCGTTCTGGAGGGCTTCAGCACTCAGTTGTGCTTCTCCCTGCAGTTTCAGTCACTGCACTATCAATTTTTATTAATAACGCAGCAAACAGAAAATTAGTTGGCTGTCTTACATAAGCCTGTATCAGGGTCTCTGTGCCTTTTGGCCCAGTGCCTGATGCCCCGTAAGAAAGTTGTGTTTACAGGTTTATTTTACATTTGAAGAACTGACAGTTAATCCTGCTATATCCCTAAGGAAATGGTGAGCTTGGATATGTGTCACTGTGTGCTCTTCATGGCTCACTTGCAGGTCAGTTTTACAGCAGCACTGGGAGTTACACAGTAATGAGAGAATCATAGAATCATAGAAACATAGAATAGTTTAGGTTGGAAAAGACCTTTAAGATCGAGTCCAGCCATTAACCAAGCACAGCCAAGTCCACCACTAAACCATGTCCCTAAGCACCTCGCCTGCCCGGCTTTTAAATACCCCCATGGATGGGGACTTGACCACTTCCCTGGGCAGCCACTTTACTCTTTCAGTAAAGAAATTTTTCCTTATATCCAACCTCCCCTTGGCACAACTTAAGGCCATTTCCTCTTGCCCTATTACTTGTTACCTGGGAGCAGAGCCCAACCCCCCCCGCCCCTGCCTCCTGTTAGGCAGCTGTAGGCAGCAATAAGGTCTCCCCTCAGCCTCCTCTTCTCCAGGCTGAACACCCCCAGCTCCCTCAGCAGCCTTGGGCTCCAGACTCCTCCCCAGCTCCATTGCCCTTCTCTGGACACGCTCCCACCCCTCCATGTCCTTCTGGGAGTCAGGGGCCCAACCCTCAACCCAGCATTCGAGGGGTGGCCTCCCCAGTGCCCAGGACAGGGGCACGGTCACTGCCCTGCTCCTGCTGGCCACACCAGTCCTGATACAAGCCCGGATGCCGCTGGGGCCC
>NW_009260435.1:1659755-1688813 GCF_000687185.1 Egretta garzetta | reverse complement strand
GGCAGTCGTAGGGAGCAATAAGGTCTCCCCTCAGCCTCCTCTTCTCCAGGCTCAGCACCCCCAGCTCCCCCAGCCACTCGCTCGCAGCCTGGGGCTCCAGACCCCTCCCCACCTTCCTTGCCCTTCTCTGGACATGCTCCAGCCCCTCCATGTCCTTCTGGGAGTCAGGAGCCCAACCCTGAACCCAGCATTCGAGGGGCGGCCTCCCCAGTGCCCAGGACAGGGGCACGGTCACTGCCCTGCTCCTGCTGGCCACACCAGTCCTGATACAAGCCAGGATGCCGTTGGGCCTCTTGGCCACCTGGGCACACTGCTGGCTCATATTCAGCCACCTGTTGACCAACACCCCCAAATCCCTCTCTGCCAAGCAGCTTCCCAGCCACTCATCCCCACGCCTGTAGCGTTGCGTGGGGTTGTTGTGATCCTGGTGCAGGACCAAGAGGTGTGGGTGGCAGGTCAGAAAACAGAAAGTGTGACCACTCAAGGCTGGAGCAGGAGGGCAGGGCTGAGGTAGAAGAGCAGAGCTGCAGAGGGGACTCTGCAGGTGACATAGCAGAGAGGCTGTGGGCTAGAGTGGCGGGCGGTGGCAGGGCTGTTGGGGAGTCCAGGTCTGAGAGAGCAGGAGGGCCTGCAGGGTGAGGTAAAAAACCTCTGTGGGGAGCTTCAAGCTGATGTAGCCAGATTAGGACAGAGGCGACTGAAATATACCCTGGAAGGGAGTACCATCCTACAAGTCAGGCTGGAAATGCAGGAATGGAGCTGGGACATGCGGTCTCATCTGATTCACAGTTATTGTCTTTGTTACTCATATTCCTCTGCTTTGTGTTCCCTTCCATTAAATCCAGCTAGGACATTGTGTCACCAGATTGCAGACTGGGCTGCAAAACAGCCAGGCTGTATGTGCCTTCAAACCACGGGGAGGCCTCCTGAGAAGGCCCAGCTATGGCAGCTGGCAGCAGTGAGTCTCTCCGCTTCATTCACACACAGCTGTCCAAATATTTCATTCCTCCTCTACCAGAAACAGTAAAACCATGTGTAGGGAGCAGTGATTAACATTTCTCCAGATGAGGATATAGGGCAGGACATGTTGGCAGGGCTGGGGCATGGCTGTCCGTTCTCCATTCATCCCGGCTTTGTCACAGATTGCCATGGTGACACAACAGCATGTGGGAGAGGATCCCAGATGTGTTCGGGGTCTCTGTTTTCAGGGTGGTGCAGTAGGCTTCTTTAGGTGAAAGCCAGCACATGGTGAGGACTAAGTATATAGTCCTTACTGGATCCAAACCATTGCCCAGTGACAGTTCAAAGGTCTCCTCCCTTCATGAACTGTACTAATGACAAAACAGGCAAGAAGGTGCACTCTGTGCTAAGCCACACAGGGCCAGCCATGCTCTCCAGAGCCCGTCTCTCCTCACTGTGGCATGGTGCAAGGCAGGGAAAACCAAACCTGGGTGGATATGTAGCTCGGGATAGCAGTCACTGGCATGCCCTGTGTGTCTGTCATCACAAAGCTGAGCATAAAAGAGCCAAGCACCCCCAATGTCTCCACAACACACCACCCACAGGGAAAAAATAGTGTCCATCAAGTAATCCTTGCCTGCATATGCAGCTTTGGTAATAGGGCACCTGGATTTCTCAGTGTGTCCTGCTTATGACTAGTACTACAGACAACACAGCCACAGACTCCCTTTGCATTGGAGAAGTGACTGCAGAGGTATGGTTGCTATTGCCTGTTTACACGTTTCTGGGCTTCCTTGCTAAGAACTGCCTTACCTCTGTGCCACATTTCTCTTTTCCTTGCGCACCTTCACGAAGACTGGAAGTGATATAGCAGCAGAATACAAGAAATACAAGAAAATAGTTGAATTGGATCCACTTCTAGAAGTCTCTGCTGAGTTTGAGGCCATTCTTTCTTCTATTTGATACTTGCAGAGACTGCGTCTGCCATCCAGTACAAAGACAGCTTCCACCCTGAGTCAGTGTGTAGCACATATTCAGTAAGAGCAGAAATCAAAGAAGGGCACTGCAGTTAAAAAGATGTAATGATGGAGTTTATTTCTGAGGAGTGGCTGATGTTCCGGAAATTTTTGCAACCAGCTTATTTTATAAAATGAGTTATGGAGCTTTTAATGTAAATTAGAAGGCAAAATCAAAGGGCAAGTGGGGTGAATGATTATGATTTTGTATTTTGGTTTTTAATCTGTTTTTCAGCTGGTTCTGCTTGCATACTGTGACTGACCTGAGCTGAGCTGATGCAGCTTTTTCTGTTACTTTAGCAAGGTTCTTGACCCTGATACTGCATCTAATTATGTTGGGTTGGTTGTCTGGGGAGCTGCCATCTAATCTGCTCCCTGTTGGCCCCTGCAGATCTTCCATATGACCTACGATCTGGCCAGTGCAGTGGTGCGGATTGTGAACCTGATCGGGATGATGCTGCTGCTGTGTCACTGGGATGGCTGCCTCCAGTTCCTTGTGCCTATGCTTCAGGACTTCCCCGATGATTGTTGGGTGTCCCTCAACCGCATGGTGGTAAGTGCCTGCCCTGCTTGCACCCCCACAGCCCTAAACTCAGGCCCTCGGTGACAACATCACCATTTCAGCACCAACCTCCCAGCACTAACATAGCATTGCCCAGCTTCCCATTTCCCCCCACCTCCTTTTAGGGCCTTCATCCACTATCCATCAGGCACTTATAAAGCCAGGGCACTGTGGACATGGAGGCTCCTTGGAGGCAGACTCTGCAACGAGACAGTCCCAAGGCTCCAGAGCAGGAGCCAGCCTCAGAGGACCCTGCTGCGGGCTGCCTGCAGCAGAAGGCAGGAGCCAGGCTCCCCCTCCTGGCAGAAAACAGCAAAGAGCAAGAATGGAAACGGTTTTCTGCTGGCATCTGGGCAAACTGAGCCAAAGGCAGGAGGCAGAGAGGGTCCTAGAGCCATAATTCCCATTGGTCCCAAGGAAACTGTTAAGCCTTCTGCTCCATATCCTCTTAAAAGGGTCGGTGTGATCACCCCCCCTTCTCCCTGGGGAGCTGCACAATATCCCATTGGAGTGGGCTGAAACAATCTCTGCCAAAGCCACGGTTCGGCCTCCCGTCATGGGATCAGTAGCCAGACTTCCCAATAACGTCCCATGCTGTGCTGCTTACTCTGCTGTTTGCATATGGTAAATGCACGGGGAGTTCATGGTACCTTTCAACCATCTCGCTGAGAATTCAGGATCTTTTATTCAAAGGGACAATGTCCAGTTGATTAAGCAGCAAAAACTGACAAAGCTTAAAAAATTGTCTCTTATTGCAGCTCTTAACCTCCAGATTCTCCCAGCCAATTTCTCCTTAAAAAAAAAAAATAATCAGGCACTCAGGCGGAACAGAACAAATGTAAAATGTATAAAAGAACTGCCAACTTCCCATGCCTCCCACATGCGGAGCTGTGGGCACATGTTACCCATGCTTGACAAGAGTGAGCATCCATAAAAAAGTCGTCTGTTTGGTGTTTATTTATTCATTTCTTCCGTCTGCCATAATCATTCACTTCCTGCTGTTGAAAGGTGCCAGACTGACAGTTCTGGAGACTAGAACCCTTTATTTATCTACAGCAGAAGAACAACCCATGCAACAGCTGCCTTATCTCCCCTATCCTGCCTTTTTATTTTTTATATGACAGGAGCAATGAGATCAGGGCTCCATTGTGCTTGTGCTATTCAGGTTCAAAAGGACACACAGCTTCTCATCCTGGAGAGCTCAGAGGTGCAGACAAAAATCATTCCCATCTGATGAAGTGACTGGGCCATGGTGCCCTTGCAGGACAGCTTCAGAGCAGCAGATTTGAACCATGTTTCCTTCATCCTAACATTTGGGTGGAGGCTGCTGTCTGATGGGAACAACTTCTGTTTGCTTCTCCCATCCGACCCTGGTGGAAGAGGTAAAAGCTAGGGTTGCAGAGTTGCAAGTCTGAGTAGCGTGCTTGGCTCAAAGGCCAGTGGATGAGACCTGCAACACAAGTTGCAAAGTGACCTGAAGAGTCAAAACAACCAGGTCTACTGGTAACTGGTGCGTGGAGAACCTTTACAGAAGGCAATAAATAGCAATGGCAGTCACACATGGTGAGAGGAAGGATAATCCCGTGGCTGGAGCACTGACTGGAAGTGAGACACCTGAGTCCAGTTCCCAACTCCGTTCAGTGTGATCCCAGGAAAGTCAGATGGGAGGCTCAGAGAGTTCTCCCAGCTGCAATGCTTCTGAGGATAAATAAATACTGTAATGGTGGGTGTCTAAAACATCTGAGAGACCTGGGGTTGTACTAAGTAGGTTGCACAAATGCATGCCACAAGCTAATGCAAATTGGCTCTTGGATACTTTTCACTAAGAGGCTGTAAAGCCAGAAAACCACTTGTGTAACCCAGTGGAACAAAGAGCTGCAAACATATTGGGATGAAAGCCTGATGATGAGGAGAAAAAAAGCTGAATTTATATAATCTAGAAAAAGAGTTACCTGGGCCAAACTATGATCAGAGCCTGTAAGTGACCATTAAGGTAACTGTGAAGGGACAGGGTCTTGAAAAGTGGCAGGAGACAGGACAGAGGAAGAAAAGGTTTAGCCTAGACACCTTTCCTAGCAGCAAGACTGAGGAGAGGGGGGAAGGACACATCCCACAGGCAGGAGAGCTCAGCAAAGTCTCCAGGAGGTGTAGGGTAGAAAGTTTCTATCCAAAGCAGAGCTTTACAAGGCAAGGACTCATGCTGCAGTATTTGTCTTTCCAGCTTTGAGAGCCTGTGAAGCTGGGAATTAAACTTGCCTTGTGTGATTTTTTCCGCTTCTCTGCAGCTAAATAACCTTCACTTTTTCCACTTAATAAAAGTGAAAAACTCAGTGACTGCCTCAGAAATGGAGCCTCAGGAAAATGGGATGAAGAACTGGAGAGATGTTTAGATGCCCCACCTATAGTTCAGGTGGCTTCTATTCCAGAAGCTGTACAGGAATGTGCCAGCCCCAAAACAACTTAGTTTTAGAACATTTAACAAAGAGAATAATTAGTTCTTCTATCAGTTCTTCTAATCAGTTAGTTTCTCCTCACAATAAGGGCCTGTCCTCTAATCTCCTGAGAAGAGTTCCAGATGTGTGTCATTGGGACAGTGATGGATGTGGCTGGCATGATTAGTGCAACATTTTACATATAGTCTATAGTGAAGTAATAAGAGAGGCCACTGAGTCAGGAAGCAACAACAAACTGGTGGTCTGGGCTGTTCTCAGAGTTTGGTGCCAAGATCTTGATAGTAGTTTCCAGAATGGCTCTGTTTGAGAGCTGTGATGGACACGGTTGGGAGGTGGGACGGCATCTGTCTGTGACAGAGAGTCGGTAGGTTGGATTTTGGGACATTCTGTACTGACCTGGTCACAGCTTTGAGGAGATAAATATACTTGGTGCACGACTGCCCTGATTGCACATAGAAGCCAAAAAGCTGTGATGCAACTGCTGGAAGAAAAAAAGTAATCTTCTGAAGCTGCTACAGCCAAGTGGAGCTGAAAGTGAGATGCCAAATGCTTTGGAAGCTTTCTCCTTGAGTATGCTGGTGCTGCTCTTCCACCATTCCAGAGTTTCCCACCTAGCCACTTGGCAGTCCATAAGATCAGCTCTGATTCCAATACAGAATCACCTCCCATCTGCTTCATAAAGGTTTAATCCTCTTCTAGGTGATCTATGAAGGGTCTGGTGTTGCCAAAATCGTATCAGGGCCTTGATAAATTCCTGGGTCCAGTTCATCTTGGTGTTTTCTACATGTACCATGTTTCCTCTTTAACAACTGTAGAAGGAGAGAGTCTCTGTATGACTTCTTTCTGAACTGGCTCTGATATGACAGCGGTGGATGTTTTCAGTATTAATTGCTGAGCCCCAATCTCAGGGGCTTCAGCATTAGCTTCCCTACAGGGCACTTTATTAAAAAGAGAAACACTGGTGAGTCAGCTGCAGAGTGGCATGTGTGCGGGCAGCAGCATCTCCCCAAGACCCTGCCTGGCAGCTCCTCATCAGAGAAATCTGAGCTCTGCTGAGACCTGAAAGCTGCTGGAAACACGTGGCTCACTCCCTTTGGTATTGTGCTGAACTGATAATCCCTGCAGGGAAGACAAATATCCCCATGTCAAATGCAGCGACCTTGCATAGGAAATACTAATTGTCTTCCCTTCTATCAAAAGAAGGAGAGTAGCTTTTCTTTTGAGCTTAACCCCCTCCCCCCCTCGCAACCCCGCAATACATTCTTCTAGTGTTGCTGATAGAAAGGAGGAAGAGAAAGGGATGCAGCATGTGTTGTGGAAGTCAGAGCAACCCTGTGTAGATCTCCTGTGTGATTCCTAACTCCCTCCGAGCCTCTGGTCCAGCAGATCTCTCCTACCCTCACTCAGCAGGCATATGAAACTGTGTAGTAGATTATCGTGTTTCATAAAATCTGCCAGAAAGCAGCAAGAGTAGGGCTGCTCCACAGTGGGATGTGAGCCAGAAGCCAAGGGTGGCAACCACACAGGCCACTGCCCTCGGCAGTTAGGGCATGGTCCTACCAGTGCAAAATGGGGCGGGCAGAGCAGAATTGGTGATAACAGGGTCCATTGACCATTCCAGTGAAGGCAGGGTGAGAGTCATGTCCAGAGCCTACCCGGGGAATACTGGACTAGGAGCAGCAAGAGAAGGGGTCAGAGACAAGGCTGGAAACAAGGCTAAAGCATATGTTTGGGACCCAGGGCTGAGCAGAGGTACAGCTAGCTCAGGTAAGGTCTGGGTGCCCAGGCCTGTACTGAAATGGAGCTCCAGGAACAGTGGGTGCATGGGTGGGGGTCCCAGGCAAGACCGACTGGGGCAATTAAGACTGGTGCACTCAGACTCCTGAGAAAATCTCTTCTGTTAGGTGAAGGCCATGCAAAGCTCTCCTTGGAAATAAGCCAAGACCAGGCAGGTTCTGTCCGATGTGAAGTTTGACCTGTATCATCTGCATTTCTCCTCCCACTGTTCCCTTCCTCTAAATTGGATCTGAAGGTTTGTTTTCCGGGCCCAGAAGTTACAGTGTTGTCCAGGGGAGGGCAGTGATGTTCAGAGGCCTTATTTTACAGCTCGACATATGTGGTGTGCAGAAATAAACCCCAAGTGACAGCTCTGTGGCCAGATAAGATCACTGCTGAGGCAAATGTGGGAGTTCACCAGATCAAAATATCCCCTTTCATTACAGACAGCTCTGTAATACTGCAAAATGTTAGTGGTGTAAGTCAGGCGTAACACTGGGCCCACAGGGACATACCCTACCCCAAGAATTTGTCAGTACTTCTCTCTGTCTTTACTTCTCTCTCTCTAGTCTTCTCCAGTGAGGGTTCAATCGGGTACACTCACATGTACATCAGACCCAGAACATCCTATAAGACACCATACTCTTTCTTTAGGTGCTTCTGTAAGGTACTGCAGAACCCAATGCTGTCTTTGAAGAGTTCCAGGAACATGTCTCCCAAGTATTGAAGGGTGGATCTGAGCAGAGGCGTTGCGGTCCAGACACTAATCCCAGAGAAACCCTTATAGTACTGCCAGTGTGGATGTTAAAAACAAGCTAGGCTGAGAAAGCGCTTCAAAGTAATTTTAACTCCCTTTTGCAAATGCTCTTAGTGCCTGGCATGTGTCTGAGATAACATCCCTCTTGACTATGTTCAAGCACAGATCTGTAGCTCCATTTTAGTGTGCTTTGAGATTTGGTTAATGAGGAGTCATTTTCTTTCTGCAGTTTAAGGCCTCATTTACCTACCCTAATGAGTCATTTTAGCCACTCTGGTATATTTGAAGTAGTACAACCCTCCCACCATGGGGACTGGCATAGTGGTGTATTGAGTATAGGGGTATGTCTCTTACAGAAACAAGCTGTATCAGTATAAGGCACTGCGATGCTAGTAAACTTGTGTCCACACTTCATTTGGAACTACTACTACTAGTCTGGCTTAAAAGTACTGCCTTCTTGACCTGCCTGCTTATTCTGTGGAAAACAAAAGAGTGTAGAGCAGGCCTAAAAACTAAAGATAGTATACTAAGACCTATAAGCAAAGAGCCATCACATAGACTGTGCCATGAGGATCCAGTGCTCTCTACAGATGCTCAAAGAGCTCAGAAGTTGTGCCCTAACAGTAATTGCTCTGAAAGGTTTCCCCTTCATGGAAGTGCCTCTCTTTCAGCAGTCCTTGGTCTCTTCTCCTAGCAGACTGCATTGCTCAGGATTGTTTTTTAAACACTCCATGTTTTCCTCCAGCTCTCGCCCCTCAGTCTGTCATTACTCAGTGATCTCCTCAGTCTGGCACGAAGCAGGCTGTCCTCACAGGGAGCCATGCTGCTGATGGAAACCGGGGTTGTGACTTGTAAGTGTAGAGTTCCTAGGGAGCCAGAAGTGTTTCTGCAGGCTACAGGGGCTCAGTGATGTTGGATGTTGTAGTTTTGGATGAGTAATTCCTACAAAACACTGGCAAGCTTCCTCGTAAACAGCACTCCTGAGCAGCAAGTTGCTGGAAGAATGGCTTTTAAAACTTAAACCTGCCTGATACCCAGATGTTCCTCTTAGGCTCTGATCATTTGTGGCCATTAAAGACCCTGGCAGCCAGTTTCCTGATATATCAAATTCCAGCTCAGCTATTCTTATTCTGTCATCCCAAATTCCCTTTGGAATTTCAGCTCGGCATTTCTTTTCTCCCTGCTCTCAATTCTGTTGTGGAGATGTGCGGCCCTGTTAAACTACTGCCACACCAAACTCAGAAGGCAACAGCATTTCTGCAATGTCCAGTGAGAAATGCCTGCATGGGAAAGGAACTAATTTAACAAGGAAGGGATGGGGCAGGACACCTACACTACCACCTCTGCCCAGTAAAGCTGTGAATGCGCTGCCCACTTTTACAGGTGATGCATCATTTTAAGCAAAGTTTGGTCAAGTGTGACTGGTGCTGTCTCAGGATGACGACTTCCCTGCTGAAGAATGGACAATAGATGGGCTAAAGCCATAGAGTTGACAGCATTTGCCATTCTGTAAGGGCATGGGCCACGGCTTTTTGACTGCTAGTACTACAGGGCTGGGGGAAAGGGACTATGGCTCCTGGAAATGTTAACAGTGAAGATGCAGGGATGCCTGCCTAAGGTGTGTGAGATTCTTGATGCCTTCACAGATCAGAAGTGGGTCTGCAAAATGACACAAAACCTGGGTGGTAGAAAAATACATACACACACACACACACACCCTTTGGCTAGGACTCTAGGAGACATGGGTGAGGGAAAGGAGCAAGCAGATTCACTCCTTTGGTACTTAAGCCTCAGGCAGCCCCTGTTCTCAGATCTTTCGTGCTACTCTGTACAGGCAGCAGAGTGCAAATGCTCTTTGCCTTCATCTGTAGCTGGCTCCCCTTTGGGTTGCGGCTCCTCACACACTGGCAAGCCAACTGCACAGCCAGGAGTAGAGACACCAATGGCCACATTGTCTCTTGTCTCTCTCTGTTGACTCAAGGTTAGTTTTTTCCAGTGCAGGAGGTGAACAGTTCCCTGCTTTGTTAGGGAGGTGAGCCCAGACAGGCTGGCACCAGCAGGGACCAGTCTCTTCTGGGGCTATGAATGTGCTGCTGCTTCTGTGTCTGCTTCGCTGCCACTTCTGTTGCTTTGCCCTTCTTGTTGCAGTGTGAATCAGGCCTGTCTTGCATAATGTAACTGAATATGGCCAGGGTAATGCTATCCCCTGTCTTTGTCCATGTGCTTACCTCCTAACCAAGCATTAACACTCTCCAGAGGTCCCAGCTCTTTGCCACAGCTCACAAACAGCAACGGTATGCTTTGCTTCTGTTTACTACTTGTAACCTTACTGAGAAATTTCCATCAACATTAGTGACACTCAGAGAGCTGTTTGCAGAGAGGTCATCAGCCATCCACCTGGCAGTGATTAGATCCCTCCAAGGAGGCAACCAGTAAACTCCAGAGCTCCCAGCATTACTGGTCACTGGTGCCGAGACTGCCGCATCTCTCTGAATGGAGATCACAAAAGTATTGCTTGTCTATTTGACAAGCCACAAACCAGGCCTTCTGTACAATGACCTTCTAAGTTGCCATGGTATATGTACCTGCAAAGCTATATTCATAATGTTAACACCTTCCTAGGAATGGAAAGAAGACTGATGAATGTACAGATTATGTGCTGCGATGAATGTCACTGTAGCAGAGGTATTTTTTTTACATACCTTGTAATAGCACTGTGTGATGACAGTGCATTTACTTTACAAGGTTTTGTGGCAAGACTTGCTAGCGTATAATACCCATAGGATGGTAAATGTACCTTGAGCTGTTCCATGAACTCAGGCTAATCAGAATAATCATGAAACCTATGCCGTTTTTCCTCCCGATCCCATGATGTAATTGTTGAGGTGTGTCTTCTGTTAGTTACAGTGGGAGAGCACAGGGAGTCTGAAAAAAGCCATTGACTTCAGCTGGCTTCTCATGGTGATTTATTGCATCTCTCAAATGAGACCATTTGTAGTTTTCTCAGCTCCCTGAGAAAAGCCCTGTATCACACTGAGAAGAACTTGCGATCTGAACATTATCATCCTAATTTTCTGCCCTTCCCATCTCTTCAGGTAATGACCAGAGATCCTGACCATTTCCTAAATTGCTGGGGAGTGATTTTCCCCACTCTGAGATCTTGCTGCTGGCAACCTTGCTCAGGCTCTCTTTCACCAGTTCTCTGTCAAAGTCCATTTCCCAGTGGAGTAATCATTTGCTTGAGTTCCTTCTCCCACCCATGGGTCATTTTGAACATATCCCAATGCATCATCTCAGTTTATCCCAGGTTACCAGTGTGTCAGATTGTCTGGCTTCCTTTCTGGAAAGTTTTGCTGGAAAGAGTACATGGAATCTGTAAAATCCCTGGCCAAAGTCAGTTAATGTCAAATGACTAAATTTGGGCTTGGTTTTCTTTTTTTTTAAATCAAGTGTGCCCAGCACTTCCAAGCCATCAAAGAATTAAACTGCTTGTTTAACATATAGAGGTGCTTCGAACATGGACTTTTGGGTCTAATGTTAGGTATCCTTTTCTGAAATGTGTTCATCTCAGAGAATGTCTTGTCCCACTGCTAAAGCTTTGTCTGTCTATCTGTCTCTTTAGAATGACTCCTGGGGGAAGCAGTATTCCTATGCGCTGTTCAAGGCAATGAGTCACATGCTCTGCATTGGGTATGGGCAGCAGGCGCCCGTGGGCATGTCAGATGTGTGGCTCACTATGCTGAGCATGATTGTCGGTGCCACCTGCTATGCCATGTTCATCGGCCATGCCACAGCCCTAATCCAGTCTCTGGACTCCTCACGGCGTCAGTACCAGGAGAAGGTAAGGACTGGACTTTGCAACCCTTATGTCACCCAGGGGTGGTTTTATGCGCTGTCTGGAGGAAGCCGGGGCTGTCAGTTACCCATGTGAGAGGCCAGAGGTACGGTGTCTTTGTCACCATGGCAGTTTGTTGGTAATTCATACCCATCTGTTCACTCAGAGAGACCCTCGGGAGGAATAGATGCAAGATCAGATGAATAATAGTAGGGGAAGTGGGTGATTCTTGTTGTCTCTGACTGTCTTTTTAGATCAACATTATCAATGTCACTAGTATCTAAAATTGTAAGTCACTTTTTCCTTTCCAAGATCTTGTTTCAAATCCCAAGTGAATGTTCCAGAATGTGCAGCTTTTGTTTAGCAAGTACTTTCTTTAAAAGTACTTGGGTGAAGTGCTTATGGGTGAAACTAGGTAACAAACCCCAAAGCACAGATCAAAGCTCAGGAGCACTGAACAGGTTCCCTAGGTAGCTATCGAATTAATTGCACAGTTGAATTGCATAATGTAGGGCACAGACAGAAATGTCACAACTGATCAGGTTACCACTGCAGTGGCAGTAACTGGTGGTGGTGGGTGTAAGGTGATGCTGTGAATTTGTAAGGTGGTAAGGGGCAAACAGGGTCGGTCACTGTGATTCAGCTGATAACTCATGGAGCTGCATCGATTCCTTCCCTCTCTCCACAACTTCAGTATATTGCTATCTGTACAATGACATTTTGTTACTTAAAGCAAGGGGGCTGCTGGTGCAATGATACTTTTCCCTCACAAAACTTCTGCTTTCGACTTCTGGTTGAACTGGTGGGCCTGTACCTCCACAAAACAGGAGAGCTAATTGAAGAGTGACTGCATACAACTACGGGCAAGGGCCTGGGTGGCTCAGAGGTGAGGAAGGGACTTGACGGCAAAGACAGCAGGTTACTTTCAGGCACCAGCAAAAGCAACTGCCTTCAATTAGTGGGCTGAGGATGTCATAGCCAAGGAGGTATTATGGTCAGGGTCTTGGGATACATTTGTTCTGAAGATTAAGAAGAGGAAGAATTAGTTGCTAGCCCTATTCTGACCCTGCCAGCTGCAGTTAGAGTAGGTCAAAGGATAACTGTCATTCAAGGGGGCAAACTACAGCTAGCATGCACAGGCTAGGTGAATTTTAAGTTCAGGGAGGAGGTGGGAGAAAGGATTTGCTAGACAGCGTAGGAAAAGGTTTGAGACATGAGGACTACAACACTGGACCACAGAAAGAGAGTAGGTCAGAGAGTGAAAGCGAAGACGACTAGAGGCCAAATCATGCTTTGGGGGAAGATCTCAAACCACAGCTAGAGCTAAAAGACGGAAAAAGCCCAGGAGAAGAAGTGTGGAGGGCTGGGATGCAACTGGAGCACTGGGCTTTGTATAGAGTTTTACCACCGTGTTACAGATGGGCTGGACTAATTCTAATTGAGAGTACGGTATGCCAAAGAGAAGGACACTGCAGCACTAGGAATGCAGGCTGATCAAATCTGTGTATGCAGAGTATTTATTCAAATGTGTTTGAAGTAGCATAGAAGTCAAGGACTGATTTTCAAATCCAGCCACCTGGTCGACCTAGCTTCAGCCAAGTTTACACCTGCAGGACTGGGCACTATGATTTTTTTCTCAAGCCAGGTCTGAAGACAAGGGCAGAACTTGACCCTGGAAGTTGGATTCCAGTCAGTGCTCAGGGAAATCAGTCACCAGTAAGCCAGCAGGGACTGTGGTGGGGGTGGCAGAAGAAATGTGAAATGTTAAGGCCTTATTAGTATGTGGAGATGTGAATGAGAGGGTTAACAGATCCAGAAGGAAAGCTTCATGATAAAAGCTGTGGCTAGAGGATTTATTCATGTGTAGTGGTTATAGCAGGTTCATTTTCCAAGGTATTCTCCTAGGATTAGAGCCTCAGGGATTGAATACGTTCTTTTTCTGCTTGCAAATGGGACAAACGATGGCCTAAAAACAAATATGTATTTACTTTCTGCATTCCTTAGCACTTGAATAGCCATGATTAAAATGAGGCTGCTTCGTGATTTGCAGCCCAGCAACTCAATTTAGTTCAGTCCTCATGGGACAATGTGTCTGTTGAAGCATATTATAAGCAAAGAATCTCAACAAGTTTGGAGGTCGACTGGTAGAAGCAGACAGCAGTTGAGAGGCCTCACCTGTGAGTACACCTTGGGGCTGCGAACAGGGCTTTGCCTCTCGCCTCAGCAGCGGCTCAGGCTACAGAGACTTTAGCAGCTGTTCTGGGAGTAGCCAAAGAAAGGGGAGACAGTGGGGAGGGAGAGGACATAGTAGCAGGACCGAAGGTTATAGCTAGTGACTACTGACAGGCTTTGCTTTGTGTAACCTTCAGGACAAGGTTCAGGAGTGAGTTTGTGGTGAAGTTCCAGATTGTCTAGATCTCTGCCAAACCAGCTTGTTCTTCCCTTGTACAAACATGGCTTTTAAGAAGAGGAATAAAAGCCAAGATGTGCTGTTGGCTTCAGTAGCAGGCTTGTCTCACTCTGGATTGGATTCATTGAACATTTGGACATTCAATCCCTGTCCTGTCTAAATCTCCTCCTGTAGCATCTGACTTCATGCTACGCTGGTTTCTGCAAGGCAGGGAAGCTGTATAGGATCGACCGGATAGGAGGAAGCATGGAGAATTTGGAGAGGGAAGTTGCACCCTCCAAGACGGTGTAGTGCCGAGGCTTCTGAGTACAAGTGGCACACAGCACTCACACCAGCTCAGGCACTGAAAGTGGCACAGCCCTTATGGAAGTCTGGCTCTGTGCCTCACTTAAAAAGTTCTGAATCAGAAGAGCTCTTTAGATCTGGCACTCTGAAGTGACTGTTTCATTTCCAGCTCCAGTTGCAAAGTTAGAAGGGACCTGTCTGTCCCATCTTGCATTGCAGTGTGTTATGCCCTAAATTGCTTGCCCATGGTCACAGAGAGAGTCAGTGAGATGCAGGATCAAGAGCGGACTCCTATCTCTTAACTTCAGTCTGGTGTCTAACTCCAAAATATCTTTGCACCCAAGATTGGTGTCTGTTTCCTACATGTGAGAGAATATTACTACAAGTCCATCCTGAAGGATTCTGATAGAAAAATTTCCCAAAGCCATGTTGTGCGTATCATACATACTATAACTGAATCGATCTGGCAGCCTTGACCAAAGAGGGGAAGCCTCACATACCCATACTCACCCAGTGTTCCCTGCCACTATTCTCAACTCCACTGTTCCACTCTTGTGCACCACCTTTCATACTTCTCAGCCCTTTACTGAGCTGATTTCTTCCTTCTGCGTTAGTTTTCTGCCAGATTAGTGGGTTGAATTAATTTACTGTAGAGTCCAGTGAGTGCCAGAGCTGGTGCAGGGTGCTGGTGGAGGAGGTCCATAAGCAAGAGCAGAGGTGCAAGGCCCTTTTCAGCTGTTTGTGAATCAGCTCAAGCCTTAACATGTAGGTTCATCACTGACTACGAAATTACCCCACAAACTGCAGTAACTGTGGCTCACAAGAGAGAACGAGTGTTTCCTGCCCAAGAAATGAATAAATTAGACTGATATGCAAGTTATTTTCATGCTTTTTGCAGGTTCCCCTATTAATTTCTTTCTCTAATCCTAAAGCTCAGCTGGATTAATATTTATGTCAAGTCACCACACACACACGCACACTCATCCTCCCCAGCAGATTCTGTAACCTTGAGGCTTTTGGGAGCAGTGATTATGCTGCTTACTGCAGCCGTGCTCCTTGGAACAAAGCAGAGAGAGACTCTGGGCTTCACTCTTCCATTCCAGCAGGATGCAAACAGTGATGGGCATCGTGCAGAGAGGCTCGGCTCTCCCATGTTATCTTCTCAGGCACATAGGGAATAATGACTGATGAGAGGTAGGAATTGCTGCTGTCAGCGTTGCAGAGCACAGCAAAGCTGTAATCTCTCCTTCCAGAGCCTCAATCTCTCCTCAAGATCTATCTTCTACACTGGCATTCCCTCAAGCTCTCTGCTCTCCACATTCAATCCCCTGCTTCTCTTCCCCCCTGAACCATGACTATCTGGACTATCCAGTGAACCCTGAACTATCCAATGCCTCGTGTTCTGAAAATATATATTGAAACTGGGTAGATACTTGCATATCCACTTGTCATTATTCTGAAGAAGCACTTGCTGCAGCACCATTGCAAGAGGGCAAGCAGGTAACACTAAAGAGTGAATCACTTTATAAATCCTACAGAAGCACTAATGACATCACCTCTCAGTTCCTGAAACAGCCCTGCTTAACCATCAGCACAATCCTTCTTGCCACAGTTTTATCCCATGGTCTGGCTATCCAAGCAAAAAAGCACTTTAGTGTCCAACTATCAACATTTCAACCCTTCTGTCATCAGTCTGAATTCAGCAAAGAGTAACTAGGGAGAATTTAGTAAAGGCTGAAGCATGACAACTAGAACATGCCCTCTCTGTTGGAGACCAAGCAGACGTTAGACCAATATTAGTCAGAGGGGAAGTGTGACCCTGCCATTGTGCCACCCTGCTACAATGAGAGCTGAGAATCTGTCTTCTGGGCTTATTCTGTCCTTGCCCTTTCTTGGAGACCAGAGTCTTATTAGGCAACAGGTTTGAGTGATTTTTTTTTTTTAATGGTATGTAATTAAACTGTGGAATTCACTGCTACAGGGTGCTGTGGAGGGCCAAAGTTTGATTTAGTCTCAGAATATTTAGACAAATTCTCATAAGGAAAATCTTCCAAGTGTTATTGAGCGCTAAGATGCAGATACAACCCCTGGCAGTTGGTATCCCTAATCTGCTTTTGTCAGAAAAGCTAGGAGGGTATGGCCAGGAGCTGCATTGCTGTGTGCCTCTTTTATTCTTTCTCCTCTTCCTCCAAGTGCTTGAAGCTGTCAGAGACACACCACCAGGCGAGAGGAGCCCTCAGCCTGACCCTTCATGGCTAATCCTGTGGTTTTAGGCCATTTTACTATGTAGTTCATTGTCCTGAACTGCCTCCAAATGAACGTGTGCAGGGAATTCGGTGCAGAGATCCTAGCTGGGGTCCTGGGTACAGTATAATCACATTAGTCTGGCAACACACCCTTGCTGATTAGCCCCTCTCCACCCCTCCTTTAAGCACAGCTAATTAACCTAAGCAAGGCACTGTAGTGAAGCTGTATTAATTCTTGTGGCTCCAGGGCTGGCTTAGCCAGTGCTACCTTGGGGACAACACAGTGCAGATACATGATGATGACTAGTGTCAGCTGCTCTGTTAGCATGGAGTTGGGCAAAGACTGCCATTTATTCCCACACCTGCTCTGCCACAAGGCTGTCTGATGGGAGATTTCATGTTCATTACCAGGACTTGAAGTGCTGTTCCCAAGATGACTCGTCACCAATGTCTGTAGGTTCTCAGGTGACATTCCCAGATTCTTGGAGTCCAATGGGGTTATGCAGAAGTCCCCTCCTGAGCGAATGTCTCAGTTCTGGATGTCAGGAAAGCTGCAAAGCTCTCTTACTCTTCTGGTAATGTGTGCAAAGGAGAGAGTAGGGAGTGTGCAGCACTCCAGAAATTAAAAGTGTCTGGAAAGTTTAATCAAATGCAAAATTTAGTCAAATTTCCTAACTGGAAAAAGTTTGGAGAGGCTTGCTTTATCCTGTTATGACTGCACTAGTTGTATATTACCTTACTCTGCTAAGAGATGGCCTGAGAACTATTATGTCCCATGTTTCTGTCAACTAAAGCATTTGGGATTGATAACGGGGCTTATAAATGATGTGCCTTATTGACTGTATCTAGATGCAAGGGCTTTTGATGTGTACTGGGCTTGGTGTCTCAGCAGTGGCTCTAGGTATTTTTTTCTGTATCGGGACTGGGTTTCTTGTCTGGTTTGCAGTCCAGAGTCAGCAAGTGAAAGGAGCAAGGTTAGATGCAGCTCAAGTTAACAGCGGTCCAGCTTCACCCTGACATGTTAAAGAGTGGCTGGAATAGGAAAAGGTCCCCCCATGCCCACCTTCTCTGCATACCCACCCACCTGTAATAATAAGTCCAAAGAGGCTGCCACAAAACTGCAACCTGATTCAAGTTGGCCCTCCTTTCAGTGGGGATTTGGACCAGATGACCCCCAGAGGTCCCTTCCAACTTACATCATTCTTTGACTCTGTGACTCGAAGTCTCTAACTGCTTTCAGGCAGTGAGCAGTCAAGATTCAGTGAGAATGGCTGGCTCAGGATTGTGCATCCAAGGCAACTGTCCTTTTACAGATACCACATCCATCTCGCTTTTAGAAGAATGTTTGTAAGAAATAGGTAATGGTCTGGTATAAATAATGATTCATTCAGTTCAGCTCAACCAAAAAATCAGAAATTTGTGTCAACTGTTTTAAGGTTATTTAATCCTTTTCATGAAAGCATCCTCGTTATAAAAGGGAAATGTTGTCTGAATGAAAACCTAACGGTTTCTTTTAAAAATATCTTGAAGTGCAAATTGCCTTCCCTTTATGGCCTTAACTAAACTGGGGTCAAGTAGGTTTTGTTCTTGCAGAAGAATATTTCATTGGTGAACTTACTATTCCTTGAAACTATTTACCATAAGAGAAGCCCCATTTTTAAGCTGTAAAACAAGTCTTTTAGATATCTATGCGGTGGTGATAAGTCAGCACTTAAAGCAGACAGTTCAATGCCCAGGTGTATGAGTGTGTCCGTCTTATGGGGAGCGTATGACTGTGATGAAGTGCAGGGGGACATGCAGTACCCTCTCCACGCTCACACAAACAAGGGAAGGAAGGAGTCAGCAACATTGCAGTGTCTTTGTAGCACATCTTTACAGAAGGAGAAACGAATCTGCCAGGTAGATTGCCTACTGTCAGTAGGTTTATGTTAGGGATTCGTCTTGGTTTGCTGTATCAAAGATATTGTGATTATATCTAGGATTTTGACATCTTATTTCTGAGAGTGGAAGCCAGACTTAGTTCTGTTCTTTGAGCAACGTCGATGACAGCCTGGTCTGAGCAGTGTGTTTGTGCATGCACGAGCACTGCGTGTGTTGTCATGGAAAGGAAAGTGCTCTTGCCTCAGCAGTTCTTCATACCCCAGTGTGGGATTTCAAACTTCATTATCAGTTCTGAAATTCATTTTGGCACTCGAACTGCAAATAAATAAATAAATAAATACATCATAATGCGAAGCGCTAAGCCTCCCTGCTGAGCCATCTCTCCTGGCAAAAGGCTGCTCCCAGCAATACTGATTTCAAATTGCACAGACTCACTGTTCCCTTTTCCCCAGCCTTTGGCTGGTGGCAGATCTTACTTCATCTCTCTCGTTCTGCTCTTCTGATGAAAGTAATGTTGATTTCTTTTTCCCCATCACACCTCCAGATATGTGGATCCAGTAACACGACCTGACACCTCCAAAATATCCTGTGATCTGAATTTCACAGTGCCTGATGAATAATAAAAGATTCATTGACCAGGTCCAAAAGTTCCCTGTGCTGGACTACTGACTTATTCTAGAATGTGACCTCTCAAACCCAGCAAGGCATTCTCTTCAGGTGCCTTTCCCACACTGGAGCTAGTCATGGAAAACAAGCTGTTTCCATGATGTACAGGTTTGTACATAATAAATTCATCTTGGCACCTTAAGGCTAAGCACCTGTAAGAGCAGATAAATGGGGCATTGCCCATATTTAATGCCAAGACATTCATCCCAAAGTTCTTGGATCTGCTCTCCTAGGAACCCTGAAGTTAGCAGATGTTTCTATTGCTTGCAGCAAAGCCAGGCCGTGTCCTCTGCTAACGGCACCATGCCCTGTGATGGGGTTCCCTGATTTGCGCTGTGGCCACTGCAGCAATGCAGCCAATGGGAGGAAGTAAACAACCATTTCATCAGGCTCATAATTGACCCTACTCAGTCTGTTGACATCTCACAGTCCAGAAATGGGATTGTCTGAAGCATAATCCTTGCCTGAACAGGCAGTACAGTAAGGGGAGGCAGCTACGGCAGTTGATCATTGCAGCCATCCTCAATGTAATAAATATGTAGAAATAGGGAAAAAAGCTCCAAGAATTCTCTGCTAGTGTCTGTGGTCTTCCTAACACAGCAAGGCAGAGAGACCCTGATTCTAGGTAAGATAACTTCTGAAGGTATCACTGCAGTAAGGGTAAAATTGTTCCATGTTTTTCATCATGTAACATGCAACACTTAAAAGTCATCTTCCTGTAGCAAACTGAGTTAGTGCTGTGGTACAAAAATTAACTCAGTCTTTGAAACAACTCAGAACCAGGACATTACATAAAGCTTTTTGCAGAATCAAATAGCTTCCAAAGCTGAAAAGTAGATGGACACAGGTTTAAATTTAGCTCATTAATCAGAGAGCGAAAGTAGCACTGATAATGTTCAGTGCTGTGCTAGATGTGGTCTGAGTTGTTCTGGGCAAATTAATATTGAAATAACCACTGTTTCCTATACAACCTGCTACAATTTGCCTGTACCACACTCTCATCGCCCCCGCCTCCTCTCCTGCAGGCACTCCAGCTGTCTCTCCACTCCAGGTCACTTAGAGTTTCCGTTGGTTCCCTCTGTGAAGGAATCCAGCTCCTGCTTCAGCCTCATCTGTAAGCCCATCCTCTTGCTGCCTGGGGGCTGGAGGATATGGAAAGGACAGCATATACCTGAATACAGCTCCTCTCAATCACTTTCCTACTGCTGTGGAGAAGACAGCCCCATGCACATTTAATTTTATGAATGTCTATATTTTTGTTGGAAAACAGCAGGACAGGGCTCATGAGCATGAGTATGTATGTAGAGCCAACTGTGTTCATAAATGTTGGCAGACTCAGGATAAACTGTGATAGCCTGCACCAGTTACATTTCTCAGCAAAATTTCAGGAAGAGGAAAGAGCAAAATTATGTAAGCTAGGACTGACACTAAATATGATCAAGCATGAAGCTCTGCAAAGGGAAACCAGCAAAGATCGCACCAGCAGTGTCAGCACGATTTGACTGTGTTACAAAAATTCACTTTTCTTCCCTTAAACCACTCACTCCTGGAGTCATTTGACTCCATCAGATTGTGCGTCTTGATCATTTTGAGTAAGGTGTAGATCTGGTCGTAGAACAAATCCTGAGGATGGGAATATAAATGGCTTAAAAGACAAAAAAAATGGAACTCAGCATTTATTTGGCTTTGATGATTACTAAATGCTGGGGAGCTGCACTGATTTACTCCTAATTATATGCCAGAGAAAATTAAACAAAGATGCAACTGTGTCCTATCAATACACTCCCATCTGGTGGATCTCGTGACTTGATCTTTACCCCTATGAAGCACTAATCCACTTGAGAGCCACAACATTGTACATCGTGGCTGCTTATGTGTATCTTAATCCAATCTCACAGGATATATACTACCAGCATTGAAAATACTGTCAGAGCATTATAATTCTTCACTTAATTGAAAATGCATTACTCTGCTTGATTCTCCTTTTTCTTACACATGTGCATCTCTGTCAACTTCCATGGAGTTCAGATGCAGAGACTATGACCGAGATTAAACTCTCACATTACACTCTCCACAGTGATTTCAGCCTATTTCTGGAAGGATGCAAGCAGTACAGCTCTGTATAGGAAATGTGTATTTATCTTTGGATAGAGGGAGACAAGCATCCCAAGTGTCTTCACTACAGCAGGTTATGTATGCGTGCCCATGTCAGTAGGCATGCTGTGAAAGTGTGTGTTTGAATTAACTGAGATGCAAAAACGGAGATCGATGTTTCTCTGAAGCTCTGAAGAGTGCTGTGTGTGGACGAAAAGAGGACTCAAAGAGGTGTCAATGCCAGGACTGGGATGGGAGCAGCTCTTCTCAGATGCAGGATTTTTTTTATATTCAGAAGTAGGGCAAGGCCAGCCTTTTCAGCCAGTGATTTATTACTGCCAGAGCGGGGAGGAATCATGATAGAGACTGAGGGCATGGAAGGAGTTAAAAAAGGAGTTCCCTTTGGACTGTGACTGATCTGAGGTTTGGTAGAAGGGGAGGAGAGTGGTGAGACAACTAGGGAAAGTGGCCAGTTATAGAATGAAAAATACTCAGCTAAATGATTCCCTTTTGATATACTAATACCCCTTCAAGGGCTTATTTGAGGAAAAACAGACTTAAGAAAATGAGTTAGGATTTAAAAGGACTCGATTGTCTTCAGAGAGATTTAAATAATTCCTAAACGAGTCTTTTTAGTTGAACTCAGAGAGGCCACTAATCTCTGCGCCTTCCTCTGAGCACAGGTCAGACTGAGGAGTTGGAGACAAGTGGGAGGACTGAACAGGCAAGTACGAGGGAGAAAGGAGGCAAAAGGGGGCTGTCAGGCTAGGCATGGCCTCATCTGAGAGGCACTCTAAGGGGTGCCAACTCAAGGGGCATTAGGTGGCTTTAGAGAGTCCCAGATCTGCCTGGTTAAAAAAGGAAAACCTGTAAATTCAGGTTTATCAGGCAAAGTCTTTAATCCCCATGCACTCTGCTATTGATGGTCACCACACGATTATCCTTACCCCTTTGCTTTGTCCCATCACTGAGTGTTGCTGGTGACCTCAGCAGCGATCTTGTTAAGAGCTTAGAGCTCAGAGACACATACATCCCACTACACTTTGAAAGGCCTCATGCAGTTTTTTTGTGGCCTTTTGGTTAGTCACTATTGATGCTTGATACTGCAAGAGTGGTGGCCTTCAGCCTGGCTGAGCAGCTCCAAGGAAAGGAGGGGGGATGCCCATGAATCTTCAATTTATCAAACGTAGAGAGAAGCGGCCTGACGCTTTCATTTCTGAGCACCTCTGCAGACTCTGTGCAAGGACAGGAGAGCATACTCTTCTTAACTATGATTTTTTTTACAGTTTTCTCTTATAACCATGTTTTTAATTTGTAATCAGAAGGAGAGCCTTTTTTTCTGGTGAAGTAAATTTGTCCTGTTTTTACTTTCAGCCTTATCTGGGGAGAGTGAGTGTAGGAGAATCTGACAAGCCCTAGGGACTTTGCAGAGCAGTAATTTATTGCTCTTTGTTACAAAGCAATAAATCCATCTACAGTAGTGAATAAGCAGAGTCTTGAGTTGCCCCATCCGACCCGTGCTTGTGAATCTGAGAAGCTGGAGGTATTTTTCTCAAGAAGCAAAGGTCAGTTGAAGATTGATCACAAGTGCTTATGGTGGAGAGAAGAGGGGTAGCAGGCAGGTGGCTGGCAGCAGGTGATGGGAGGCATCTTGTGATGTCAGTGTTCCAGATCAAGACATTGGGCTAAAACCAAAAAGTATAAGGTGATATTTTTGGCAAATGATTTATTCAACACAAATACAGCATTAAAACAAGCAGAACTCTGTGGATTTCAGATAAAAAATAAAACCGAGTCAGGAAAACCTAGTGCCTAATGATTTCCCTTTTCATGAGTGTCCTGCATGTCCTATGTCCAATTTGCTGGGTCCCATAAATGTCTCAAATGCTGCAGTGCTTCGTCAGTGGTAGCAGACAGCTCTGTTTAGGCATCTGAGCGAAGCCCTTAAACTTTCTGCATTTAAGAGCATAACCTGCAATATCCTCGATGGGCTCAGACCCATGAGTTGTCCACATGTGAGATGTTGGTCTCTGCTCCCTTTATCTTCCTCGTTTGCAAGCTGTGGACTCTGTGCAGCATCCAGCATAGCACCGCCTAACACGGTGCCCTGCCAGTCTCTACCAAACTTCAGCAATCCAAATAATAAAGTGCATCATTCATTGCCAATTCCCTGCCTGGCTCCCCGTGGGGAGGTGGTGACTCGCTTGACTTTGATCATGCTGTAGTGATCATGAATATTTACAGCCAGCTCCTCTGCTGCTAGCTACAGACAAAAAGCTCTGGAAATGCCAGGAAACCCCGAGTGTCCCCTCTGCCACCTTGACTTCTTAGAGTAATGCCTTCTCCTCTCTGGTGCAGATCAAGTTGTTAGCATGCAAGGCAGTGCCAGCACAGACTGTACTGAGAGCAGAGTGACACTGGTGTGTGCAGGAGAGGTCTGTAATGAGCAGAAGTTTGGTAATTAGGCACTTCAGCACAAGCTGCAGTAAAGGCACATTCAGGGACAGATTTATCAGGGAGAAGAGGCGAAAGAGGGATGGAAAAGGGGGAGCACAGTCCTTTTGTCAGCATTATTTAGTATGGTACATGCTCAGGATCATATTCTGTATTGCCTACCGGTGGGTGGGAGCGTGGCCATTGCAGTGCACACGCCTTGTGCTGTGTAGCTGCAGCACCTTCAAGGCAAGTGAACCCATTTACAGTCCTGTGCCCTTGAGGAAGTGTCATTTGCTCATAGAAAGCACCGTTCATCCCCAAATACTGCTCTGGCATCAGTCAGTGTGCCCTTGTATTCCCCTCTAAATGACATGATGGAAATGCAAAGCATTAGGTAAAAATACAGACAGTTTAGATAGCACAAGTGCACAAGTGCATGGGGCAATAGGGGCCCAGCAAAAGGTGAAGAAGATCTGGACCTATGCCGCCCTAGGTGGGAAAGCAAAGGTGCCATCATGGCTTGGCAGACGAGAACACGGAGGAGAGGAAAAGCAGGCCACAGGTACTGCAGCTTCAACTGAATAACTGTCAGACTTCTGTCTCTGTGTGTCCTTCAGTTTGTGACTGTGGCTGTGAACATCCAAGGCAGGACTGTGTTCTGCTGTTTTGTACAGCCCCTGGTACAGTGGGTTCCTGTGCTTGGCTGAGGCCTCGAGGTGCTGCACGTCACTTACTGCTCCGGAGCCAAGCCGCCCCATCATGCACCCTGGCTGCCATTCTGCTGTCTGCCATGGAAAAACCTTCTGTTGCGGGCACGTGGTACTTCTTGCTCTCATTCTGCACAGGGTTTGAACAGTCTTCGCTCAGCATTATTTGCTGAGAGGAGATTCCCAGCTGAGCACTTCTTACTCAACTCTGCTCCCAGCTTCTGCTGTGTGTGTAGGGGAGAACAGGCACCTGGGCTTCTCAGCCCCCAGGGAATGAGGAGTTGTCTCCCCACTGTAACTTGCTGCCAGTAAGTTTAAAGGTTAAAACGTGGGGCAGCCATTTGGAGAATATAACAAAGGTGTCTGCGAACTCCTCGTGTGTTCAGAAAGTTGCTCTTTCCTGCACCAGATTTATCTGCCTGGGCCTGGCTTGGTGTGAAAGAAGCAGGTATGAGTACAGTCTAGCATGTGCTTATTCATGAGCGGGTGCCATGTGTTGCATGTCCTGATAACTCCTTCTCTCCTCTCTCCCCTGTGCAGTACAAACAAGTGGAGCAGTATATGTCCTTCCACAAGCTCCCTGCAGACATGCGGCAGCGCATCCATGATTACTATGAGCACCGCTACCAGGGGAAGATGTTTGATGAGGAGAGCATCCTGGGAGAGCTGAGTGAACCCCTCCGAGAGGTAAGGAGGGGGCAGTGAATGGGCAATGCATGTTCCTGTCGTCTCTGGCAGCTGTGGAGTTCCCGGTGTGCAGTCTCAGTGCTTTGCAGAGGACACCATCAGTTGGTGGGAGTGATGGGAGACCAGCTTTCCCATTGGCTCTGGTTCTTTGTGAGCTCTAATGTCATGCCCAGCAGAGACAGCACATCCATGTGTCTCAGCAGCCATAAAGGCACCATTTTCCTTGGGGCTTTACCTGTTCCTGTGTTGTGCCTAACTTTCTGGGGAAGCAAGGCCAAGAGGAACATGGTCCATGGCTTGGCTACATCTCTCTTGGAGTTGGTTTCATTCAGAGGGAGTGACTGTCCTAGCCATTGGTTTATGTCTGGTATTCCCTTGCCTTGGTCATGGCAGAAGTCACTGCTGTGGAGAGAGAAACCCAGGCCTTTGGCATTTGCAGGACTCCTGCCTGAGTGTTAATTGCTGCAGCAGAAGTGATGGCTGACATAAAGGCAATGGGGGCTGCAATACACAGGCAGTCTTCCTCCTGTCTTTCCCCCAAGTCGTATACTTCCACAGGATAGAGAAGAGCTGAGGATCTACCTGCCATATATTAAAACTAGTTCTGCCAAAGTCTAAAAGGGCAACCCTGAAAAGAACCCCAGCGAGGAGGACACAGATGCTTCCCCAGCCCTCTTTCTTCCTGCTCCAGTCATCCAGATCCTCCTTCCCCGCTTGGCTGGGGAGTGTTGTGCTGAGGTGATTTACTCAATGTCACTTTCTGCTGCTTTCTGAGTCTGAACTGACACAGCACAGAGCAGCTCCTGTGCAGTGGCAAGTGCTGTCCTACCCTCCGAGTGACACCAAGCCACAGGAGGAGGCACAGCCCCTGTCTGCTATATGACAGCCAAACAGCTGAATTGGGTTTTCTTCATCTGGAGGTTGATGATCCAGCCCATGCCTCACTGACTGGTGGGCACCTCTCCCTCCCTTCTCTTGACACTGTCCCCAGCTGCCCAGGATAATTCTTTCCTGAGCACCTTGGCATATTTTTGCTGTTTAATATCTCATTGACAAGGAAGGGCAACAGAGAACGTAGGGCTGCCAAGGTGAGTTATAATGTTTTCCCAGAGAGGAGCCCTGGGTTTTTTCATACAGCATTTCACCAGTGCTATGCACCTCTCTCACAGTCCATAGTCCCCTGCAGAAAGAGGTGTATTGTGTGTATTTGGGATGTCGGGGGGTATTGTCACTGCTCAAAGAGAAAGCATATGAATGAAAGCAGTGAAGCATGGTGTCAAGCTGTCAGCTTCAGCTCGCACTGCTACATGCTCTGAGCATCCAGAGCCCATTCCAGCCTGCACTGGGGGAGCCAGACTAAGAGAACAGCATTTTTTCTTTTTCCACTTTCTAATGTACAGATCAAGTGGGGGTCCTAGGTTATTAGATGTTGACTTAATATATATGTGTATCTTTTCTGCTCCCTGCCCCATCTTTTCTTCCCGCTCCCTCTCTCTCTTTCTCTCTCTCCCTTTTGCATCACATCATGGTCAGGAAATCATAAACTTCAACTGCCGGAAGCTGGTTGCCTCCATGCCCCTCTTTGCCAACGCAGATCCCAACTTTGTGACATCCATGTTGACCAAGTTGCGGTTCGAGGTGTTTCAGCCAGGGGATTACATCATCCGGGAGGGCACCATTGGCAAGAAGATGTACTTCATCCAGCATGGGGTGGTGAGCGTCCTCACCAAAGGCAACAAGGAGACCAAGCTGGCAGACGGCTCCTACTTCGGAGGTGCGTGTTAGTGAGTCACCCTTACATAGTGATACCCACAGGGATGGCAGCATGTGGAACTGATACCCCAAGTACCTCGTCCTTCACCCTCTGCCTCTGTTCATCTCACCTGTCTTGCAGCTTTCCATATCGTAAATTGTGCAATGGGAGGTGACTGAGACTCATGGGCAGAGCAGGAGTCTAGATGATAAATGATAACAAAATGGAGAAGGGAAACTTAGTTCTTGTAGGTTCATTTCTTTTTGCCCCAAGCAAACTGCCAGATCTGTGAAGCTGAGAACCTAAAAGAAAAAAATGGAGTGTTCTCAACTCTCCAAGCGCATTTATAGTGTTGCCTAGTCCTCGCATCTATCATATAAGGTACTGTGTAAACACAGGGGAAAAAACATAGTCCATCATCTCCCCAGCCTGTGGCTCAGCAAAATGTCATGAAGGTCAGCAGGCAGGCATAATGTATCAGCAGCAGAGCTCTGGAACAGTGAAACCAGCATGAGGTCAGAAAAGAATATAAGAGAAGATTTAGGATATTGCTTTTATGAGTAACACAGAGACACCCCTCTTATCAGAGCCCCAAGATAGACAGTTCTCTGGTAGATGCATGTTTCAGTACAAGCACTGAATGCACCACAATTAATGGCTTACTAAGAGGGGGCAGAATGAAACCTGCCTTTCCTTCTCTTCTGTAAGGCCTTTTCTCTATCAAAAATTCCCTATCATGTATTTCCTACACTCTTGTTAGAGTCTTAGTTCCTGTGAAACAACCTGTCTGCACCTACCTGGAGTACAAGGATTTTGCACATCGCTAGCAAGTTGGGTCAGTTTGCTGGGATTTGGAGTTACAGGATACCCTGACTCTGACAGGTTTGATTAAAATTGCCCATGACACTCAATATGGTTTAGATACCATACCCACAACTCCTCACACACACATTTAAAGCCAGCACAGTCTCGTAAGCATCTTTTCCTTAGGAAAGCAGCCTAATAACGCACTTATAACCTTGTAGTGCTACTATACAGTGCTCTGGGGTTGACCAGAATGAACCCTGAGAGTGGTGCTGGTGGATTGACACCCAACATACAGCAGAGAGGAGTGCTGTCAGTCTTTAGGTCATGCCATCTGTCCTTAAGTGCCTGTCTTAGCTGCCCATACTCTGTGTGGAATCAGTGGAAAAGCAGGACTCAGGAGTTCTCTGCTGAGTGTTCAAGGAGCATTTGTGCCCAACTCAGGGCATTTATGGTAGAGTCAAGGGCTTTCTCTTCTGTAACCAGCTGAGCATCCTCCTAGGAGTAGCTGACTGCAGTGTAAATACACCAAGACTTAGTAGGTGTCACTAACTTGGCTTTCCCTGACAATCTGTATGCTTGTGGCACAGACAAATGTTCTGGGTGTGGGGATCAAAATTACTACCAGGCATCAAGGCCCCAGGTCAGCACAGAGCCTTTACTACAAATCTGGAGAGAGAATTAGCTTCAGTGAGAGCACGGCTTGACCTTCTGCTCCCAGTGCCCATGAGGAGCTGGAGAAAGACAGCTTCTCCACTCTGAATGCACAAATGATATCTTTGATAATCCACCATAACAAAACTTCACTGGCTAATTAGATCAGCAGAATCCCTGAGGTGCAATTGTGTTGTAGCAGCTGCCACAACTGAGGCCCTTGGTATTTTGAAATGTTACTACATATGCAGAATATTACCACTGTTCATGTTTTCAGTGGGAGTGCAGGTAAAGTCCAGCTAGCAAGGAGACTGGGTGGCAGGCAGGACTGCCCATGAGCAACAGTGCCAGCTCTTGTATTGCAGGGGTGATGGTGTCTATCCCCATGTTCTCAGGCTGGGTCTTTCATTCCAGAAATTTGCCTGCTGACCCGCGGCCGGCGCACAGCCAGCGTGCGAGCTGATACCTACTGCCGGCTCTACTCCCTCTCAGTGGACAACTTCAATGAGGTGCTGGAAGAGTATCCCATGATGCGACGAGCTTTTGAAACTGTGGCTCTTGACAGGCTGGACAGAATTGGTAAGTAGAAGGTGTGAAAGTCTCCTTCCCAGTACTTGCTGCCCTGGCACCCCATCTCCAGGCTTGGTCCTTAGTTCCTTTTCTGGAGCTGTGAGCTGAAGGAGGTCCCAGCCTGTCTCTCCTTGCCTGACTTCAGCTGCTACAAGGAGCCCCATTCACCGTCAGTTAAATCCACATCTTTCTCTCTCTTTCTCTCTCACATACACATTTCTGCTGGCTCCCGCTTCCATTTATTTCCCTTTCCAAGAGTTCTGTTTGAAGAACCAAGATCTGCAATCTGAGGCCATCAGGGCCATGGTGGTGAATTCACTAGATGTTGAATTTTAGCTCAGAATGTGTAACTACCCACAGCCTCCTAGGTTCAAGAGAAAACAGACCAGGCTGTGAGCCTCGAAGTCTGCAAACCCCAGTATTTCAGCAAAATGTTCTGTGGCAGAAATCATCTCTCAGCATGGGGACTTGAGTGTTTGTTAGACTGTGACCTGTTTTTGCAGGAA
>NW_009260435.1:1653530-1659714 GCF_000687185.1 Egretta garzetta | reverse complement strand
CAGGAATGCTGGTTAGGGTATGACTGAATGGGCTATTGGTGTTAATTGTTTTTAAGACAAAAACTAGCACCCATGTTGATGAGGAAGAATATTCTCTGGTATATCAATACATAATGGAATGCAGACCATAATGCTCCTTTTTGGGGCAGTTTTTTTCTGGTCCTAGCTGACAAGCAACTGGAGAAGCAGGAAGTGCTGTAGGGAAGGGAAAGCTCTGGGTGCTTTCTGATCCTAAAGACACTCTTGTGCAAAGCCATCAGCAAAACACAACCACAAAGCACCTGCCCAGCTGTCCGTTAGAGTCCAACTATAAATATATTCAGTAGAAATAGGCACCTGATTGAACAAAGACATGGAACAATTGATAAAAATCTAATCTCCTATGGCCCAAATTAAACACAATTAACCAGAGAGTATTAATGAATTCTTATTACTCAGAGTTACCCATCCTAGGACACTCTCCTGTCCTGTGGGAGACATAACCTGTGCTGCAAACATCCTTTTCTAACTAGGGAAGACCAGGATAACATTCCTTGGTCACAGCCAGAGTCATTTAACACAGAGAGATTAAGTGACTTATGCAAGGTCATGCAAGAAGTCCTTGCAGATCCGAGGGCTGAGCATTTCAGAGTCCCAGTCTAGCTCCTTTAGCTTCTTACTATACATCTCTTATAACTGTATGCATTTTCATTGCTTTTTAGAATCATAAAGGTCAGTGCGGGTCTGAATACAATGCAGAAGGCAAGGAGGATAAGGGGTGAGGAGGGTAGGGAATAAGCTTGGCATCCCAGCAAGGGGTGCAGTGCCTCTGGGGCTTTTCATGCCAGGAACATTGTATTCTGTGCATCTCATTACCTGCTGCAAATCAGAAAGTGTGACCCCTGAGGAAAAGGTTATGAGCTAAATATGTAGAGTTTGGCAAAGCCCATGCTAATGAGGCCCTAGTGTAAGTGGCAATAGTCCCATTACTTGGGTTATTTAAATTAGACTGAACAAACCGCTGAGAAAATGTAATGTCAGGCAAAACGAAGGATGGGCCAGCTTGACCTTATCTCAAATTCTTTGGCTTTAGATCGTCAGTGTAGTTCAGCTCCCTAGCCTGATGCTCTCTGTGACTGTGTATACAGGTGGGCAGGGCATCCTGCACTCTTTGTCTTCTGCTCTGTGTGCTGCTGCACGCATAACTATAAAATTCATGGAAAATTCTGAACCAGCATAAAGAACCTCACATACTTCTTCCCCTAGGAGAAATGCCCTTCCACACGTAGCTGCAAAATGTCAACAGAAGGTCAGAAGGTGACACAGAGCAACTGGAATAACAGGCCCTTTGGTGCAGGGCTCTGACACTGCCCTTCCCTCCTTTTGCCATTCTGCTGACCTGAAACAACATCTGGCAGAGATCTTCAGAGTTGTTCATTGAAAATCCTAGTGCTACCCCTGTTTCCCTGGCAATCAGACTTGAGAGCTGCCTGTTCTCTACTATTGCAAAATAGCATCTTCCTAGCACCTTCCAACCCTGTTGCACTCAACACTCCTTGGCTGGAATTTCCCAAAAGAGCCTAAGGGAGTTATGCGCATCCTACTGAAATTGGCAGATCCTGTGGAAACCCCTGTCTTTATAAATAAGGCATTCCTTCACCTTCCCCTGAAATGGGCATCATCCAGAAAGAGCGGGGCAGTAGCTGTGTACCAGCATGTGACTTTTTAGGGAAGTCAAGATTTCTGCATTCTGCTGAAACTCTCTGAAAGTAGAGGGATTATTCTAGAGCACTGAAGTTAAGGAACAGCAGTTCATGAAAGCCAGGTAGGAGCAAAAGCAGGACCATATTTTTGGTTCCTGTTACGTTCAGCTCAGGATCTGTACACAAGATGGAAGCAAATGGGACCCTCTTTCCAAGTCAGTGGTGCATTCACTAACTCCCTTCTACCCAGATGACAACACATCCTTGAGAAGCCCATGCCTGGCTGAGTACATGAAATGATTCAGAGGGCTCTATCACTAATCTGGTACCAGGATAAGATCTATACAGTAGTGTCCCTGTGCAGTGAGGAATCAAGAAAGCAGGGAGAAAAATCTCAGTCCATCCAGTCACAGTGACTGGAGTGATGTTTACAGGACTACCTGCTATGCGGAGGATTTGGAAAGCATGGTCTAAGCTTGTCTAAGTAGCAGGGAGACAGGGTGAAAACATAAGACCCCATCCCTTGAAGCAACAGGAGCAACGCTGCTTGACTGGAGGTGTGATGAGGCATTCACTTTGCAGAGCAAATGCAGTTTGAAATCCTGTGGCTAGGCAGAGGGGAAGGAGAGGGGCAGATGCACCCAGATCTGTGTGCCCCCATCGCTTCCTGCTGGTAGATGGGCAGTGCAGCAGCATGAAGGGCACAGCCCCCCGGGGAGCTGTCAGCTACACTGATCACTCGGCAAAGAGCATGGTGATGTATCCTTCTAACCTCTGTTGTTAATGGGAATTGATATTGGCATCCTGACTGTGCCATGCATGGCTGGGGAAGAAGTTTCCCAGGTATTTTGCACTTGCTTAGTTCTTGAAAGACTGGAAGGGATTAGTCTCCATGAATTGACTAAGGCTGGGATTGTACAAAGATTTGCATCCCTGCTTAACTCTGCTCTCTGAGTAACTTCAGAACTCCTCAACCTGCAGAATGTCACACGCATAACTCTCCACTGGCTCAGGGCCTGAAGACTGAGACTCAAGGAAATTAGGTCCATCACTGATTAATGATCATTTCATCACTGATTAAATCTTCCTCTTTTTCTTGTTCTTGACCAAGCTGTAAAATTCTTTGTAGTATTTGTGTGTTGAAATGATTTGTTCATTTCTCTAGTGAGTAATTCTTTGTCTGACATGCATTTGTGAATCGTCCCAGTTTGTGATGTGTCACTAAGTTACCTAAGTCGCATCATTCTGTTCCTGACTGGCTTTGAAACTGGCTTTCAGTGACTACTGAAGCTTAAAATTAGATTTTCACAAGTATTTGCACTTGTAAAACATCACCTCTCAAATGTTCATTGAAAATAAATACAATACAGGCCGTGAATATTGTCAAATCAAAGTTCACTGATGCATTCAAAAAATATTGGGGGGCAATTATTTTCCATTGTTCGTTGTGCTGTAATAAATACCATAAATGTCTGTCATAAGGTTGCTTGCCATCCATATCAAGGTCACTGGTGACAGCTGAAGGCATACTTAAAGCCAGAGGAAGTGGTTTTTTCATTTTCATCAGGAATTTTTCACCACGTAGTTTGAAATGCATGCATTTTGAATGCCAGTTGCATATGTTTTGATATAGGGATCCCAGTTAACCCAGGATTAGAAATGTCTTGCATTTCCTCCAGGCATTGCAGATGCTAAAAAACCATAGAAAAGCTAAGACAACACAATAACCAGTCTCTAAATATAATTATATAATATTATTGCGGTACAGAAGCATCTATTCAAGATACTATAGTGGTAGAAGTTATAAAAGCTTTGTCATATAAGTAAGCCACAAAAATAGCTGTTCCCAAACTTTTAGACTGCTCCTCTATTTGTCAGCTCGTGAGCACGCTTCTGCAATTGAAATCCTGTTGGGTTTGCAACCCCGCTTGTCTAGGTCACGACTAATACTCTGGGATCTGCTGCCTCAGAGGAAGGGCTGGCCTGTGTTAGGCTAGGTGAACTGTGAATGAGAAGATCTGGGATCGGTGCCAAGCTCTGCCACAGATTCCCCGTTTGTCCTTGTCATGCCTTTGCACTGTGCCTCAGTTCCTCATCTATTCTACAGGGAATGATACTCACAAAGGTGGAGCTCAGTCTCTGAATGTTTCTTAGCTGCCTACTCCCTTGTGGCAAGTGCCATGCAAGATCAAATGAATAAATGAAATGGACTGAAATGTGTATAAATGAAACAATATGTCCTCAGCATGAATTTTACACTGTATCCATGTTGTAGTCCCAAATTTGTTTACTACGCAGGTGTGTAACCCCCAAAGACCTGCACATGTGAGGTGAGCTTTAAACTGAAAGAGGGTAAATTTAGATTAGATGCACCCCCTAGACTCAGAGGACTTTTCCTGCTTTGAAGGCAGTCCAGTTGTTATCTGCAACCAGACCACACTGCAGAGCACACAACTGACAGAAATACAGTGCCAGAATGTCCAGAGCCTTCCAGAATCTGTCCCTGTCACAGCTGTCAGCTCCAGCAGGGCACGGAGAATTGAGTGCAGGAGCGTTGGCTCCAGACACAAGCACTTTTGCCACTTGAGGAGAAGGCAGCTCTTTGGCTTCGGTCTCCAGCGATAAATAACAGGCAGGACACCATGCTCCAGGCAGCACACAGGCACTCCAGCATTACACAGTTCTTACACCCATTCATGGATATTCACAAACAGTTTGCTCTAGATAGCCCTATAGATATTCAATTTTTTTTTCTGTGAAGCTCTGTATGATGGGCATAACTGTAAAGATTGGGAGGGAAGAGCTTAATTTATTTTAAGTTTTGTTTACCTGTCATGAGATTCATCAGATAACATTATTCACAGTGTATCGTTTGACCTACAGGATTTCGGCCCAGTTAAAGTGTTCTGTCTGTTAAAAGAGACGCTACGTATTTTGGAAGGTATCTGTTCAGTTTATGGGAGAGGAGAAGGAATCAGTGGTAGGCCTGAACTGTACAGGGAGGGAAGACATCCTCTTGGAAAAACAGAGAATTGTCCATTTTAAATTTTTGAACTCATTATTGTTTATTAAGATGGTAATAAGAAAACAGATTCAGCTAACCTCCCCGGTACAATGGGCTCTACACTGATAAAATCTATTTCCCTTTCAATATGGTATTTGGCTTTCCTGCAATAAAACCCCTGTGCACAGGTGTAACTCCACATAGGCTTGCAGAGGGCAGAGCAGGGGAGAAGGAGATATTGTTATACTTAAAACGTACCACCAGATTTCAAAGGATACAGCTTTAGCAAGAGAGAAATGAAACTGCAGTATGCAGGTGGGGCTGCCTTAGATTTATCATGGTGTAAGAGCACACATATGGCAACTACTGCAGAGCAGTTCATTGAGAACTTCACATCCAATTTGTAATGTATTTACACAGCCAGGCTCTCAGGAAAGTTAATCTGAACTAGTTTCTAGAGCAGATTTGTTAAGTGCACTGAACTCCTCTGTGGATGCTCTTAGAGTTGATCCAGCTGGCTTTGCTTTGCCTCCAAGAGCTACTTCAATCCTGAGCAGAAACATTTACATGACAGCTAATACAGTCCAAGGTGGGTTAACTTATATTTGAGAGAAAGTCAGCCTTGAACAGGCAAAGAGCAAAGGGAGTTAAGAATTACTTTGAAGTCTCCCTTCCAGCCACTTTCCCTGCTTATATGGACTCTTAAGAGTGGCAAGAGCTGGTGCGGCGAGACCTTCTGACCAATATAGTCCCTGTGCAGAAGAATTCACCCGGGGCATAGAAGCAGCTGTGGCAAACTGCCAGTTACTGAGTATGTCCAGGGTTTCTTTGCCTGCAGTTGCCAGTTGCTGTATGGCCCCTCTGGGGACGATGGCAGCAAGCTGAATTACCAAGGGAGACCAGCTCAGGACACAAGTAACCCACAGGCAAGGGAGGACAAAGACCACCTTCAAAGCTGCAATGTGCTGTGAGCCCTTTGCTGCAACCAGTGATCCAAGCAAGGTGTTTAGTACCCAGTTTTATGAATAATAAGAAGTGAAGACCTGAAAGAAGTAACCATGTGGCAGGGGGGCAGCCACTTTGACAGCAGGCCAGGGCATAAGCCAGCCTAATAAAGTGAGATTATTTCAAATACATGCAAATTCAGAAAGCAATTTAGTGACCTGAATTCTTAAACTGCAGGCAGTGGGCTTAGACAGAACCGAAAAGAGGAATGAGCAGAAAGTCACAGCTAATTTCCCCTGTGTCTGTGCTGCATTTTAGCAACAGAAGGCTAATTTTGATTATTTGATAGAAAAATTATTGTTGAGTGCCGGCTCCTTTTATGAAATCACATGAGCCTTTCTCCCTGTTCTTTTGTGTGCTATCTACAGTTGAGGAAAATCTGACTTTGCAATTCCTTATTAAGGGAGCAACATCTGTTTGCATAGTTTCCATAATTTTACATACCCCACTCCACTTCAAAGCACTGGTAGCTTTGCTGTGAACATCTTCTAGG
>NW_009260435.1:1648067-1653473 GCF_000687185.1 Egretta garzetta | reverse complement strand
GCCTATTGTTGCAGTGAGGAAAACAGGGAGGTTTTAGAACCCAGAGCACTCCATTGATGAAATTCATTTTTGTCTGACTATGGGAAAAAAATCATATTGTGTTAGGAGCTGTACAAAGACAACAAAAAAGTCAGTTCTGCCATGGAGGCCTTTTAGTCTTAAGTCCTTTGACTGACTTCAGGTTGTCCCACACCACTTGCCTTGCAGAAATGCAAGGCTGCTTCTCTCTCCCATGTAGAAAGGTAAGGAGCCTTGAGCTACCTCGGAGTACACAAGGGTGGGGAGTTGGTGCATGAAGTGGGTCAGATGGCTCCCATGCCAGCTCCCTGACATCTTAGTAAATGTGTACAGTGCTTTTGGGTTTAGGAGAAACGCTTGGGTGGATTGTTTAACTTAGTACCTTAGACTCAGCTCAGCACTTTAATTTATGTGGGATAAAGACAGAAGGAGAAACTCTGTAACATACCGCCTCCCTGCTTCTATGATTAGACTGAGGAGGAAACAGGAGTCCCTTTTCCTTGCTCCTAATGAAGCTTCTCACTGGCTTAGCAAGAACAGAGGACTCCACTGCAGTTCACTGAGCGTAGCTGTGAGCTGCAGGACATCATTTCAATTAGGGTTACACAGAGCCAAACTAATCAGCTTTTCAGTCCTCTGATTGCTGTCTTTTCTGCTCTCCTTTTGAGGCAGGTGCTGTGACAGTAACTCCAGAGCAGGAAAAATTAATTTGAAACTGAAGCAATTTCGTAAATAAGATGAGGAGGAGAAATAATCTCAGAACCACCAGCCCAGGCAAACTTCCCTACTGCCTCGTTCCACTGTTGGCTTATGTTTCATGCAGGACCTTAGTCAGACCTGCCAGGAAAATGAATTTGTCCCACCAGGACTCTGCTCTGTGCCTGTTCTCATCTAGTGGAAGGAGGATTTTCTCCAGAAGCAACTAATAAGACTTATATTGGTGTGTGGAAACATCATGTAAATGATGGTGGAACCAATTAATTTTTCAGTTTGCTAACCAATTACAATTTTGAAAAATTATTTTGAAAAATTCCTCTTCCCTTCAATAACTGAAAGAACAGGTTTTTTTTTTAAATGTCCTGGAGCAGAAATTTGAGACTTTCTTGGCAAAACAGAAAAGCAAAATTTGATCTAGTGAAACAGTTAATAGATTCAAGCTGGGCTCAGGAAAACAGTAAAAAGTGTAATGTAATTTCGAAGGAAAACTGAAACATTCTGTTTTAAAAACTAACAAAAATAATCATTCCAAGGTTTTTGCTGGAATTATTCTATCAATTTGACAAAAATTTAAGGAGCTTTGATCAAACAATTTCCAGTAAATAGTATGCATGTTTGGAAAATGCTATCATATTCTCTGTTCAGTGCTCTGCCAAGGAAACCAGAGTCTGCTGTTCAGCTCTTTCTGTGTTGTCAACAGCCCCGGTTATGAAAACTTCAGTCCCCTCAATTCATCCGTGCAGCTCTGATTAACATCACTATGGGTTCTCATCTGAATTGAGGGCAGCATTGGAAATTGCAGGCTATTCAAGCACAGACAAGCAAATCAGGAGCCAAAGGCAGGTGACATGGAATTAAAAGTGTGAGATGAGGTGTAATGATGGAAACACAGAGCAGTTGCTGATATTGAGCTTTTCCGAAAGCTGCACTAGCAACATCTGCTGTTTCTCCTTCTTCTACCCTTAGCCGTTCCTCCTCAGCCCAGCTTTGCTACAGCCTGTTATCAAGAAAGCAGATGTGGTAAGGAGGCTTTTTTGCCTGTCTGCTTTGAACTCGGCATGCCATCTCCCATCCGCATCCTGACCTTGCAGTTGTGTGAGATAGCTACAGATTCCCCATGCTGGGATTTGTACCTTCAACTCCAGAAAGAGAATGATTACAAACCTGCAGTCTGAATCCCTCTTTAACTCAAGTGTGCTGGCCAGATTCTCTCTGACCTGTCAATTTTATTTAGATAGGTTGTTCCTTCTCTCCAGACTTGGAGCAGTTAGTATTTCTGTTTCTGTTTAAGCAGCTCTTTGTGATGTAATTTGTTTGTGAGTACGTATGTGACTCTAGTAGATACCGCGTGGAAATTACTCTGTGTTTGCATGTGCAGCGTGACCTTCTGTGCCGTTCACTCCCTTTCACTGTATGTTCACTGCAAAAATGCTCTGAAGTTTAAAGGTGACATTTATGGTGTGTCTGGCTACATGAACCTGGCAGGTAGAGCCAGGGTCTGTCTGTTCAGGGGCTATCCAGTGCTGCCTATTCCAGCCCAGTATACAATGAAACAGGCATTATATATATATCCTACACATGCACCTCCAGTGCAGGCAAGCTCTCCAGCCCCCGCAACAGCATTAGCACCTCAGAACGGCCTTTACCTTCAGGACTGTCTCCTTCCAGGGCTGGTGTCTTTCTCCAAGGTGAGAAAAGAAAGGCCAGTCCGTACGCCTTACTGCTTTTTTTTGGAGGGAGTGATTAGCAAGTAAAACACAAAAGCATTACGCATCCCGTAGCACTACACAAAACAGACACATCCAAATGCACCAGCTGCAGATCCAGAATCAAAACTCTGTCAGCATTTGAGTGGTTTGGGTTTATGGTGCAGCTCAGCCCACTGTAGGTTGCAAGCTTTACCTGCTCTTAACGTAGCCTCCAGTTGCTACAGCCACACATTGTCCTTTATAAAGAGATAAACGCTTGATTTTAAAAAGTACAGCAAAGGAAAAACCCTCAGTGTGTTCCTCCAACGCTTATCTACAGTTACAGTTCGATTGCTCCTTCTTTTTTTTCTGGGCTTGTCTAAAATCACAATATCTCGTGGGTCCTTCTGGAACTGAAGGGAATGGCTCTTAGAAGCTTCCTTCATCTGTGAGGTTCCCTATAAATCAGTGTCAAGTCACCTCTTCTCTGAGAGAAGCTGAATATGCTGTACTTTTCACTGATGCTTTTCAAACCTGATTCCTGTGGGTATTTTCTGTACCTTTTCATGCTTTGCAGCTAGACACTAGAACTAAACCATCATACTGTATGCCTTCCAAGCATTTTATGTGTTAGTGACCAGTATCTCTCTTATACTTTATGATTTCCTTCTTATTTGTGCAACAATTGTTTCACCTTTTTCTGGTGGTAGATTTGAAACTCAACTAGTTATAGACTACCATTTCAGAGTTACTTTTTAGGATACCAGGATACCAGCTGCACTCTTCAGAGTGCCATTTAAGTTCTTTGCTGCCAGATGTTTGATTTTACATTTGGCCAGAGTAAGAGGCAGGTCCTTAAGCTCTGACTCTTTTATCTGTTACAGACATAAAAGATACACCATATAGTAAAAAAGCCCCCACTATCTGGATGTCATCTGTGTACAGAGATGTACTCACATCTGTACACAAAGATCTGAGATCTGACTGGCATAGGATTGAAAGGAAATTCCTCTGGAATCTCACTGACAACTCTACTCAACATGGCAATCCACTCTTAACCATTCCTTCTTGGAAACTACCAGCTGACCAGTTTAAACTAGAATGCTGTATGGGACAAATTAAATATCATATTGTGGTCTTGGTCGATAATATCAATGGCTGATTTACCTTGAAAACTGTGATTTCATGAAAGCATGGAGACAAGTTTAGTGGACAAGCCTTTGTTTGCAGGAAACGGTTGACATGAGCTGTGCTGGCAGCCTTTAATTCTTAAAGCATGACATGGACATGATTTGGGGGTTAAAAAACAGAAAAAGAAGCCCTTCCACATCCAGGCCTCCATTCCACACCTGCCACTATCTCATGCTCTGTAAATGCGCAGCAATTGCCAAGAAGTGATCAGACAGGAACCAGCAGAAATGACATTTGAATCAGAGCACAGGTTTGCTAATGGGTGCGGGGCCTGAGGATACATTTGTTTCAGGAGGAGGGCTAATACAGCTTTTGATCTGATCCAAACTGGCTGGTTGCCTCATGTAGAGGTGACCCTTCTACATTCACCCCCTGAGCTTCAGCTACATAATGAGCTGTGTGCAGACATGCAACCAGGGGGTAGGTATGCACACGCATGCACACAGACACACACACACAGACAGGACTTACTAGGCTGAACCCTTCAAATCCAAACAGCTTCAGTAAACAAAAGTGAAGAGGAGGTGCTGTCATCAATTCAAACTGGCGTATGTTGTCAAGATAGAGGACCCTTGAAAAGGCAAGAACAGGGATCAAATCCACACTAATTTTGTAAGAAAATCATTCAAATCAGCATATAGCAGCTCCTTATAAATCAATGCTGGCACAGTTACTGATTTGCACGCTGTTCTGAGAACAGAGATACGAAGGCCATTATGCAGTGCCTGTCCGCATCAGAAATTCTCTCCCTTGAGAAGGCATTTGTGTTCTGGTGAAAAGGCATCACTGGCAGCATCTCATCCCCCTGCCTTGCGTGCTTCTGTCCTTCAGTCCAGGAGGGTGCATCCCTTCAGCGCCAGGTGCACTCTCAGGCCAGACAAACTCGTTATGCCACATTTTCCAGCCCATTGAAAAGGCAAAACGGCAAAATGCTGAGCTAATATTTTGCTGCAGGCTAGGAAGTCCAGCTGGAACATGACATTTGCTAGCCTGCAGTTTGCTTAAAGATGGGGCTAGAAAGGCATAGCTGAGTAAGATGGTAGCTGCAGCATATCTGAGGTCTCCTACCTGGGCCACCTGAGCTTTTCCAGCATATAAAGTCCTTCTGTCCCTTAATCATAGAGAAATTTCCTTTCACCTAAAAATGCATATTTGATGCCAGAGTGAACAACTTACATGAGGCAGATGAGGAAAAGGCATAGCTGAAGGAGAGTAGCTGAAGACTCAGGAGACTTCACTGGACTTACACTTTTGAGGTTTTCCTTTGCAAATGCAAAAAACCAACAGTCTTGGGATTTACTCTCTTTTTTTAATGGAAGGTCAGATTATGAGATGCAAAATGGGAATCTTCCAGATCCATAAGCTTTGCTACCAATCTGCCACACTTATCAAAAGTGGCTTTGCTGTCTAACCAAGAATATGTGTCCTGTCAGACACATTTTTATGGGATCTTGCGGTTTGTTGATCATACCACAAAAGCAGAAGATGTGATGTTTGTCATCTTGTTGCTGGAGCACAGAGACTGTACACAGATCCCGTAATGACAGTGGAGGGGAGGCAGTGCCAACAATTGAAGGGAGGTCTTGCAGGAAGCTTTGAGGAAGCCTCCCATGCTTTCACATAGAATGACTCTCTCTTCACTTTCTCTACAGGCAAGAAAAATTCCATTCTGCTGCATAAAGTCCAGCATGACCTCAATTCGGGTGTTTTCAACTACCAAGAGAATGAGATCATCCAGCAGATTGTGCAGCACGACAGAGAGATGGCACACTGTGCTCACAATGTCCAGGCT
>NW_009260435.1:1637166-1647971 GCF_000687185.1 Egretta garzetta | reverse complement strand
GCCGCCGCTGCCGCATCCACACCCACCCCTGTCATCTGGACTCCACTGATCCAGGCACCCTTGCAAGCTGCAGCAGCCACCACTTCTGTCGCTATAGCCCTGACCCACCACCCACGCCTCCCGACAGCCATCTTCCGTCCTCCAGTGTCCGTCTTGGGTTCCTTGGGACAGCAATCCAACCAGACTCCAAGACAGCTGAAAAGGCTTCAGTCTCTAATCCCGTCGACTGGGCCTTCTGCTGTTGGCTCTCCCTCCAGTACTCCATCCCAGCTGCATACACCAGGAGCAGAAACCCCTTCGTCCTCTTCCTTCCACATCCAGCAGCTCGCAGGATTCTCAGCTGCTGCCGGCTTAGGCCAGTTCCAGGTGGGATCCCCTCCAGGTGGCTCAAGCCAGCCGGGTTTGAGCGGCGCAACTTCAGTGGGACTGAGCCAGTTCCAACACACACCTTCTGGATCACCCTTAGGTACAGCTCAGCCCATGCAGCAACCACAGCAGCAGCAGCAGCAGCCAGCCCTTTCTAGCAGTGGATTTGGGCACTTCCAGCAAGCCACAACTAGCTCTCCATCAACATCACTCACCCAGCTCTCATCAAACTCACCCCCCAGTCTTCTCAACCAGTTCCAGCCCACCACAAGACCACTGCAGGGGGGACAGTTTCAGCAGCTCGTGGGCGGTGGGACTTTGGGGGGAATGAATCACTTCCAACCCCCTCCTTCTTCCAACTCTCCATCCTCCAGCCTAAGCCAGCTGGTGCAGGCCTCTGGTGGGCCGTCCTCAGGCCTGTGCCAAACACATCCAAGTGCATTAGGATCTTTAACTGGAACGATAGCCCAGCTCCACCAAGAACGGCCACCTTTTGCCTCCATGTCTCCACTACAACAGTCTGGTGTCGCCTCTCCCTGTTATACCCCTTCTGGCCTTAGTCCTCCTAGTCAGAGCCCAGTGGCAACAAGAACTTTTCAATGTGGCCCTTCTGGGGCCTCAGGCTCTCACGGATCTCTGCTCCTGCCTCAGACCGCCAGCCCACCTCCACAGATCCTGCAGTCCAAGAGCACGCCGCCTGTGCCACCGGGACGTCTGAGCCAGGACATCAAGTTGATTTCTGCTTCCCAGCCATCTTTGCCCCAAGAGCTGGCTCAGACACTGAGCCAAAGTCCTCATTCCTCTAGAGAATCTGTTTCCAGCTTCTCTCCTTTTCCTGGTGGAGGGACTGGACTTCTTGGGAAGCCTTGTAGCTCAGTTCCTGGGCGTGTGACTTTACCACGTCAGATGTCCTCAGGTTCTTTACCACATCCGCTGGTGTTTGGGGCCAGTGCTGCAGGCACTGCTTCTCTGACTGCTGGTGGGCGGAAAGAATCCGTAGTGCTCACAGGGGATCTGGAACCTGTCAGATCCAAACTGCCCTCCAATTTGTGAGGACTCCTTCTGAGAGCTGGTTATGTCAGCCGTGCAATTCAGTTCCTGATTAGACTTTCACGAATCATGTTTTCCTTTTCTTCCCCCCTCCCTCCCTCCCGCTTTTTTCTCCATTTCTTTTGTTTAGGTTTAACTGTGATTAGAAACAAACAAAAACACATGAAAAACAACAAAAAAAAGAAGATAACCAGGTATTCTTAGAGCTATAGATTTTTGGTCACTTGATTTTATAGAATATTTTAATACATGGAACAAAAGGATATGAGCAAATTTAATCCAACGAGGTAACGTACAGACAAGGCATGTGCCTGAGCTGGAAAATATGAATGATCAGCCATAGAAGCCACCAAAAAAAGGTTTTCCTGTTGAGACAAAGATCCAAGGTTGACGTGGGCCGTAAAAGGGAACATCAGGTCAGGCCTGTAGCTGATGGTTTTAGAACAGCTTTGGTTGACCTCAGCTTTGCATCGCTTTGCACCAGCTGTGAACCTGGCCCGCAGCACCTATTTCTGGGGGACTTGGATGGCTCACTGTGTGGCATCAGAAAGTTTCAATTCCTCACAGGTCTCCTCCTGTGATCAGCAGGTTGCAGAGGAAGCAAGAAGAGGGGTGAGTTTCGTTAATGCAGTCCCCTCTAGGGATTTCAGAAGGGCTGAGTTTTTCTTTGGACTCCATCTGAAGAAGATAAAAATGACCAGGACATGGCCGGGCCTGACTTTTCAGATGCCTGTCTCTTTCTTATTCCACTGATGCTGTAGTGGGAAAAACAAACAATCCCTTGTAAGTCACAGGGAGGGCGGTGAATATCCCCTCTGTATTTTTGTAAGCGTCGTGGACGTGGGTGGTGGGAGAAGTCCCGTCTCTCTGCCAGCACACCAGGCAGGTGGCCTCAGCCATCAGAAGAGCCCAAACTTCAACCTCTCTATTGTTTGGAAAGCATGCATGCTGCCTTCCAGGTTGGGGCGTGCAAAGCAAGGGAAGGGATGAAGAAAGAGGCATCGCTTTAACCTTCCCTCTTTCATTTTAATGTCTCAGTGTCCATGGGCTGACTGCTTTGAAGAGAACTGAGTAGAATAAGATTGAAAAGTGGGGTGCAGTCACCCCAGCCCTCTTCCTCCTTAGCCCAGGGGAGTTTGAGCTTTGAGGCACCAAGGGTAATACTAGTGCCCAGCCAAGAATCCTCCAGATTTGCAACTATGTTTATACCATTAAACTTGATTAGACCAGAAATTTGGCCAGCCATGGTCCATGCTTCTCCTCTGATGGGGGAATTGAAATCGTTTGCTTGATTTCACCAGCAATAACAGCCTGCACCTGATTGGCTTTGGTCTCGCCCTGCAGTTGCAGCATCACTGGACACATCTGGGGCCTGGCAGGCACCTTGAGCTGGAATTTTTGGGCTCCCCTGATATAAGGCAGACAAAGTGGGATGAAGACAGTCAGGGGCCATTGGGTGCACGCAGCACTGAGAAGCTACAGCCTTTACCTCTAGAGCAAAAGTCTCCTTTGCTTTTACTTTGAGCCTTTCTTTCTCTTTTGTTTTTTCTTAGGCCAAGAGGTGTCTCCAGCCACCTCACTGTAAAGAGTCAGGTGCTCAATTTTTCTAACGTGTTAGAAACACATGTCCAGCCTCCCTCTGTTTTCCAGCTGTCATAGGGTCCTTTCAGCCCTCAAAGGGAAATCCCATCATGCAGCAGTGCCAAAAAACTTACTATTATCACAGTAACGATACAGGTCCCTAGAACTCCCTCTCTTACCTCCTCCCACCCCCAACTCTCTCCCAAAACACTGGCTGACAGTTGTTTTTTATACTGAATTGTTTGCAAAACTTTTGACATGTGCCTGTATCTTGAATGTTGCTGCAAGCATTCCTGGGCACTTCTGCTTCAACGTGCTTTGGTGGCTCAGAAATCAGATGTAATCAGCTTTGGTCTTCCTTAAAGGGTCAGGGGAACTCTAGAAATGTTTTTTCTACTAGCTACATACAACTATATATGTGTGAGTGTGTGTGGTGGGAGGGGTGCGTGTGTGTGTGTGTGTGTGTGTGTGTATAGATTTTATATACATATATATATATACACACCCATGCTTTTATATATATAGTATAGTTATACACATATGTAGTCTATTTATGCACATGTGTAAGCACACGCACATGCGCACACACACACACACATATTTATATATATATATATCTCCTGGTTTTAAAATACATGTCAATTTTGACCCTCCTGTAGGACTGATTGGCAGGTGATAATTATAATACATAGATCCTGCTTTCCAAATATGTACAGATTCATCTTGAAACTGAATCAGTTGACGGAATTGAAGCAGACTCACAGACCCTTTCATATTTTCAAAGGTATGAGGCAGTTCCTAGAAGGAAGACTTACAATATCCTTTTAAGTTTTGTATTTGGTTTAGCAATCTTTTTTTTTTCCCCTGTATCCTAGAGGGCACCTAGAATGAGCATCTCAAGAGGTTGGGAGCTAAGGTGTTTGGGTCTGGGGGATCTAATATAAGCAGGTGGGAAAGGTCTTCAGCCCAGAAATGCCAAGCCCTCATGGATGACTGTCCTGTGACTGCTGCATTGATACTTGAATCTCAACAACCCCTGTGGACACTCAGACAAATGGAGGTGCACAGAAACACCCTGAGGGCTGTCTCTGGTAGACGTGCATTCCATCCACCAGTCTGGTGAACATCCTTCTTTGATTGGGTTCCTTTGCTTTGTTTTTCACGGGGATATTGTTTGATTTTCCAGTTCTTAGCAGTGCAGTAGCCAATATTGAGTTATTCCGACTGGACCCCAGTCAACACTAGGCTTGTCTCAGTAGGTGGAACTATATTAATTATTACTGTTATTTTTTCTTTTATTTTGGGGGGAAGGGAGGGAAGAGTTCTAGGGGTGGGGTTTGCAATATAAAACACACAATAAAAACCTTAGTAAATAAAAACGTGAAAAACCCATCCCTCTGACTGGCTGTCTGCTTTGTGTTGAACTTCAGGCAACATGAGATGAGGTTTAAAGAAGAAAAAAAAAAACTGGGTGGCATTTCAATCCTCTCTTTCCTGTCGAACAGAGAAGATGCAGGGTTTTGTATTTTCCTGATGTCTTTAGAGCCTTAGTAGTGTGTTTACCTGCTGCCACATGTCCACCTCATGCATTCTTGTAGGAAGCGTGCATTAAGCTATTGACAGTAAAAGTTTATAACTTTTGCCTACACTTGAATATTTAACAATACTAAGGAGAAATCTGGTAGTTGTTTCGCGAATGCGTGTATGAAAATCCTTCACCTTAATGGCAGATATGGAAACTCTGTCTGACTTTGTGATCCTCAGAGAAGAGCCTAAGGAGCCCTACCACAGGATACAGACCCTAACAACTTGGAATAGGGACTATCACAGAAAGTGGACAGAACATGGGAGAAAGGAAGTAGCCGTTCTGAGGTCTCAGACTAAGCTGGATGATGATGCCAAGGTCAGGACCTGAGGTATTTTAGGAAGGTAAAACTAGCTTCAACTTTCATTTCTCTCCTGTGATGCCCTCTTTGACCCCACTCTAGGAAGTATGCACAAAATTGATGATTTGGGTCAGTAGCTCACATGGGAGCTGTATGGCCTCCTGCCCTTTCTTCATAGCCAAGAAAACGCAGGGCAGAGGAGCCTAGCTGCTGGAGCATGTCCTACAGCCTGTGGCAGCGAGGTGTAGCTAGGCCCCATCCTCCCTGCTCCCTCTCCTCCAACCAACTGATCTCGAGAGCCTCACCTCTCATTTCCGTGCAGTCCCTCACCTCCGCCTTGCTGATAGTCTCACATTCATTTTTCCTCCTCTGAAATCTCATTTTCATCCATTGGTTGCATTTAGCCCTCTGACTTGTTCCCAGTCTCTGCAAGACTTGAATTTGCTAACCTGTCAACAGTGTGTCTTCCCTGCTGAGATGAGAACAAAGTTCAGGACCTCCTTTACCAGGACTCCCAATGGCAGAGATGGCAAAAAAGAAAAAAAGGAGCCCAAGGGCCGTGAATGAAATCAGTATTTTGCAGTGAAGAATGCACAGGCGCACACACACTCCCATCGGCACCACGCAGCACAGGCTCAGGCCATGCAGGACCCTCCTTTTCCCTCCTGCTTCTGATGGCACAGAAAAATGCAAGACGCTGTTGGTCACCCTCCATCAATTCTCTGACCTTGTCTGGCTGTAAATGAGCAGAACTGGTGAGGAAAGAGTAAACCAAACATTTTAATCAGAAAATGCCATTCCCTGGAAATCAGATGGCTCTGCCCTGGTGTGTCAGTTGTCCTGGAGTTTCAGTGAGGGGTGTTCAGGCAGTAAAGTGTTTGCCTTTCAAAATTAATGTCTCTGCCAGGCTTTTTTATTTTGCATGCCATTACTATTACAGAGGAAACTGGGATTATGCAAGTCCTGCCCAATCAAAATTTTCTTTTAAAATTATGTTTCCACAGAGATGTGAATGTTCAAGGTTTTCTTGCTGGAATAGAGCAAAATCTAAGTAAGTTCTGAAGTCTTAAACTTCCCTGTGAAACCTGCCTTCTGTTCTTCACCAACATCTAGTAGGGATTCAAGTCACAGTCCCACTGCCACGAGCTGCAGAAGGATGGGCAGGACCACATCAGGAGGGTATAGGTCCTTGTGACCAGCACGATACCAGAGGAGGCACGGCTTAGCTCATGGAGTCTGATCTTTACCTCACCCAGCGCATTTCAGCACCGCTAGTAGCCACGTCCCTGCTCTAGGCCATCATGGATCAGAGCTGTTCCCTGACCAAAGAAAATCCTTGGCTGCACTCTCCGGAGGAGTCAGAGGAAGCCCCATCAGTTGCAGAAAAGCACACTTGGAAGGCCTTGGCTAGTTTAGCATATGTCTTGATGCCTCATTATCTTATTGAAAGGACTTAAGACCACACTGGGATTTCATGATACTTGCACACTGTCTGTCAGGAGCAAACCGTTCAGCTACCAGAGCCAAGTCCCCCTCCTATCAACAGGGTGGTTTCTCCTCCTCCTGATCACTACTATCTCCCCTGCAGCACCTTGTGGAGACCCAGCCCCAGCGTGGGGACTCAGAGTGGGAAAAAGGCAGGATCACCAACTCCCAGTCACCATTTGACCAGGGCTGTTCATGGGAATTTCAGCCTTGTCTGGGGAAACTGTCCTGGCCTGGCTGCCCACCCACTCACCTTCCCTCCTAGAGAACAACAGACAGTCTGTGGTTATGGGAGGGAGGCAGGGACTCCCAAACTCATACCTCTTGGGCCTCATGAGAGATTTTTAGGATGTTGGAGACAACAGAACAGGCCTATTCCTGGCAATGCTTTCCTGCAGGCACTGGGGTTGTCTGATCCCCTGCACCAGGCAGCTGTAGACAGGAAGGAAAGTGATGGCAGGGCTGCAGTGAGAAGCAGGCGGAGGCTCAGCTCTTGGAAATGAGGTTTTTCTTCCTCTTTGCAAAGCTGTTTGAACCAACCACTGTAAGAGACCTTGCAATATCTCTGTTGTGTCTCCAGGAAGCCTGGCACTGAGAATGGGGTTGTGCATGTCCTGTGAATCTTTTTTTTTTTTAATCTCCTCTGCAAATTCAGGGATCTTGTAGCGCTGGGCACAGCACTGATGAGCTCTGAGGAGGGAACAGGTCCCCTGCAAGGTACACCAGTGAACGCCCAGAAGAAAAAGGGATTTGCACCTTTTTCCTCCTTGCTAGGGGAAACATGAGTAAGTTAGGAACAACCACTTCAAAGAAGTGAATACATCATAGTGTATCTTTTATTTAAAATAAAGAAAAACAGACACTGATGACAGCTTTCACTCATTCACTGCACTCAGCCCCAGGGGCCAAGCTTGTACCTGCCAGCCCAAGGGACTGATGTGGCAGTGGGACATGAGCTGCAAACCATGTGAGCCAGACTCTGTGTCCCCGTTTTATTTTGTGGAAGAGGATCGTTTCGGGATGTGGAAGAGAAGATGCGGACAAGGCAATGGTCCCATTTGTGTGCAAACCACAGCATGTAAAAGGCAAATGAGAGAGTTGCTCAAGGCCTGGCACTGCTTGTGCAGGGTCACCCACTGCTGCTCCTCCTCCTTCAGGCAGAAGCAGGAGGAAACGGTGGCCAGGCAAAGAGGTGACATCTCACTGCTTACACCCCTGTAGGATGCTAGAGAACTTTTCCAACCCCTTGCAAGTATCCTGCTGCCAGAGCTGGAGTAAGTCACCCACGTGAGATGCTCTGCAGTCACCTCGGACCAAACTGCCCATCACACCACACATCACTGCAGAGAACATGACCACTTCTGCCCCTTGGGTCTGCATCCACTCCACAAAAAAAGCAAAAGCTTACAGAAATGAGTGACTGAAGGGGCCCCAAAACCTCCCTGTGGGACTGGAGACATTGTAGGGCGTGAGGAAGATGAAGGCACAGATGATATGTTCCTATCCTCAGGCGATGGGGTGGACAGAAATCTTTCCAGCCCAGCTTATCTCTGCCAGCAAGCCATATAGTTTGCTGGGACAAGGGTGCAGAACAGGAATGGGGAGCTCAGGGTGGAAGCAAAGTCCTGTGGCTGAGGGAGCTGGAGCCCAGGGAGGGAAGGGAGAGGGGATTAGGGTTGGCAGTGAGGTGACGGGGATATGCTTGGACTGAAAGGTTGACCAGGAGTTTCTGATTCCCATAGGCAAGGACAGTGTTACAGCTTCACCACTAACAAACTGGACACAGCAGCTGCTGGCACCAGCGTGGGCCCCACACCTCATGAGGTGCACCCCTTGAAGGTAACTCTTTCTGCCCAGCACTGGTGGGTGGCAGCCACCTCTCCAAGCCCCTGAGAGGTTCAGCTGGGGCATCGGTCTCATGCGAATCCCAGGAGAAGGGAGGAAAGGATGCCAGGACCCTGGGAACCCAGTGCCAATTCTCTGCTCCTGTGCTGACCCCCTCTGCCAGGCTGGTGGGGCAGTGCTGCAGAAGAGCTGAACCAGGGTGAAGCCTGCACGGTGTGAAAGCCCAGGAACTGGGATGTACTAGCATAAACAATTAGTCCATTTTTTGCCGGTGGCACTTTAATGCCATAGACTCCCTCCCCATCCACCATTACCCCCTTGCAGATGGTATCCCACCCCTCCATCTCCAGCAGAGGTGACCAACAGGTGGCCTGTGGGTAAGGATGTGGGTGACCCTTTCCCACTGCTGAACTAAATAAAGCTGGGCTCAATGGGAAGAGAAACAGGGCAGGGAAAGATGCAGTTTGGGTTTGCTCTCAGGATTTGGCTGTGGTTTTGCAGCTGCTTTTCATCAGCCGTGCAGTTCCTTGGTCACATTTCTCCCTTTCCTCACACAGGGAAAGGCTCAGTTTGTGATGCCAGGTTTTGTGCATGCAGGTGGCCCCTCAGCCAGGGTGTGACCAGCACACAGTCTGCTTTCTAAGTTCAAGCCTACACAGAAATCTGCAGAAATGAAATCAAGCCATTTAGGCACCCTGTGAGCAACACCACACACACACAGACACACACAGAGACACCCCCCCCCACCTCCCCACCCCCCCTCGCAGAGGTGTTGGCTTACCTGAACACTGCTTTTCTGGCAGGAAGGAACAAAATGGAGAGGCTGGGACACACCAAGGTCCTGTCCCCAAGTCACAGCTGAGCACTGCCTATTTTCAACACAGACTGTCAGTGCTGAACTCAGAGGCCCCCTGTTTAAGGTGTTGGGCTGGGAGGCCTCACTGGACATGCACGGTGATCCCGTACATGAGCTGTCTGCTATCAGTGCTACCCTCGCTGATGACCCTGTTAGCAGCACCTCGGGGAAGCTGTGGGGAAGCTGAGGGTCTGGCCTGCCCAGGGCTGTGTGTGATCAGTGCTGGGACCTTTCCAATGTCCCCAGTCCTGTCCCTGCTCCCAGCAATCCTAGGGGACTGCTGTCTGGATTGGCAGCTTGTCTTCAAACCAATCCCCTTCGTTTCCTGCTTTATCCCTGTTGGTAAAAAGGGGATGAATTTTCACATATGAGTATATGCATATTGGTTTTGTCACTTAAGTTTTTTTGCAGAGGCCTCAGACATTTTATATCACCAATTCCAGCACACTGAGCCTGAGTCCCACTTGGCCTGGATTTTAATGGAGCTGAATATGGTGCCATCTACTACTGGCAAATTAAGGGAAGAAAATCCTAGCTTGGTTCTGCCACTTACAGTGGCAGGAAAGTAGATTGATTTTCTTTTAAGGAAGCATTGCAAACCAGCTGCCTTTCAGCCTCCAGCTACCAGCTCACCCTAATCACCACCAGTGACTGTTCTGCTCAAGACCAACTTTCAGCAGGCACCTGATCAGAAAAGCCATTGACTGAAGGGTCTCAGAACAGGTAGACAATCTTTTGTTTTAACGGAGGAGAAACCACAGCTTGATAGGTTAAAATGGGAGCTTTAGCCTAGTAAATGCCAGGCCCTTTGTAGGACCTCCACTGAGTGACCTCTTCTTGTCATGGGCCCTGCAGGGCCCAGCTGTCCTGCCCTGTGTTCGGGGCCAGCCACCTCCTCCAGAATTTCCGCCCCCAGGGCAGCCACGGTTGTGTGACCTGCCCGGGAGCTGCCTGAAGCTGTCCTGCAGTGCTAGGCCAGGAAGGTGTTAACAGCATCCCCCAGTGCCACATGTCTAAACGCCTTCCCCTCTCTGGGAAGCTGCTCTCCCTGACTGTGCTGCAAATTAGACAGCTCTTCAGGGTCATTTTTTCCCTCTTCCCTTTTATTTTATTCTTTATACACTCTCTTTCTTCAGCTGTGATGGGAATGGCTGGGGCTCGCCCACTCACGGCTTGCAGCAGCCTCCCTGGAGGAGCACACATGCTCTTCCCCTCCAGCTCTGTCGGAGACAGCATGCAGGGCTGGTGGGGATGGCTCATGGGAGGGCATGGCCAGCTGCCCTCCCAGGCACGGTGCTGCTCTCAGGTGTCCTGTCCACCCGCACTGGCCTCCTGCTGTGGTCAAAGGATGCTGTCAGCTCCAGCCTTGTGCATGCCCATCAGTGTCAGCTCCTCTCTGCAGAGGCTTGGTGCTGACATGCTGCTCCGCTGCACTGTGTGGGCCAGCACAGCCCCTGGGGTGGCTCACCAGAGACCAGGGGAGCTGGACATGGGAGCTGCTCATTGCTATTGCTGATGCTTCAGTTGGCCCAGCTGCCTCACCATCCTGGAAACAGCCAGAGAGCAGAAGGGAGCTCACCCCTACCACCCAGCTTGGGAGGGGTACAGCATGTCCTGGCACTGCTGGAGCAAACCCACCAGAGTCAGAAGGGCCTAGCAGACTTGGGAGGGACTTCTTGCTCTTTGCAGGGGACAAAAGATGGAGGACAGAGCTTCAGTGCTGCTTCTTTGTAAGC
>NW_009260435.1:1634542-1637039 GCF_000687185.1 Egretta garzetta | reverse complement strand
CCCCAGGAGCATCCTGAATGTACTGCCAGAGACACAGGACCCCTGGCCACCCTGGGGAGGGGACACGGTGTTGGGGGGAAGGACATTGCTGGCCTGAACCACATCTGTAGTTTGTGGCTGCACTGCCAGGCAGGAACAGTGTCCCTGATGGATTATTAACCTTTTCCCTGGTGCCTCAGGCTCCTCTTGCAGCTCAAGGTTTGTGGCAAAGATTTAGTGCCAGGACAACTTGATATTTCATGTCACTGTAGCCTTGTGCTCCTGGAAAGGCTGTGGCAACTGCAGACATACATGCTTCACTCTAGAGAGATGCTTAGCATGCAGCTTTTGATCAGCTCTACCATGAAGACTTGAGTGTGACATCATACAGCCATGGTGAGGGTACCTACAGGAGCTGCAGATACCCCAAGGATGGACAGGGAGACCTGGAAGCACTGGTGCATGGACACAACACACACATTTTTTTTCCTCCCTGCCTCCAGCAAAATGGTCTCAAAATCATAGGGTTTTGTTCAAGTAGCATTAATTTGGTTCAAGTACTATGAAAACAAGGCAGATGCCAGCCTTGGGGACTCAGGAATACCCTCTGAGCCCATGAGTCACGAGCACTGGGGACTCAGAAACCATCTCTGGTTTGTTGTGATGCTGCTGTTTGCTTGCTGGGCTTTACCAGATCTCAATGGCTCATAGCACATCTCACACAGCACCTAAAGCAACCCTGGTTGGAAAGGGTTGTCCCCACTCCAGCCCTCATCCCATTAAAACTCCCCTGCTGCCCCATTTCCAGGCTTGGGGGGAAAACAAAGCCCAGCCAGGTGGCCAGAACCATCCCACAGCCCTCAGCTGGGCACTCAGGCTGATGCCCTGCAGCTGGGCAGGGGCCCTGCCCTGGGATGGAGATGGGAAACACCTGGGGAAGGTGGGGCACAGGGCAGGCTCCAGCCCAGCTCCTCACAACAAGTTTCCTTGCAGCAAACTCTTCTGTGCTTGGCTAGGTAAGAGGGGTGGTGGGGATTTTGGGGAGGCTCCCTGTCTGAAGCCTATTTTTTGGGGGGTGTTGGTGGCCTTCTTAATTCCTGGCTGCTGGGAGCAACTGTGGGGGAGAAAGGTTGGGCCCTGGCTCTCTGCTCCCAGTCCACACCGGGGACTCTGTGCCCCCTGGCCATGGCTGCCCTCCACTTAGAGGTCGCCCTGGGGATGAAAGGGTCTGGAAGGCACCATGTGCTGCAGTGTGTTGGTAACTGGGCTGTGTGCCCCATCCTTCAGGTCCCCTCAACAGGCATGGGGCTGGGGCTGGGCAGCAGTCCCCAGTTGCAGAGAGCAATCCCGCATCAGCCCCATGTCTGGGGGTGCCTTATCTTTTTGGCTTTACCCCTTTCCCTGCACACGCAGCCCCACTCCAGCAGCACCAGCTGCAGCAGCAGCGTGGTTTTTCCCCTTCCAACCATGGCTGACCGAAATCCCTCATGGGGCTGAGGCGGCTGCAGCTCAGTAACCCCTCCTGCAGCTGAGCCCACTGCAGCATTTGGCTGATGCAGGTGACTGAAATGGTGGCACTGCGGACTAGATGAAGTGCTGCAGGCCAGGTGCTAACTGCTGAGGGAACCCAGGCAGGCTGGGCTGGGCAGAACCACCCTGGTTATCTGTGCTGGTGCCCAGAGCTGGGCAAAGGAGGGCACCAAATGCTATGGGGGTCAGGAAGGGAATGTGGCCAAGGGAGCCACTGCAAAGCACCTCCTTGTGCAGCTGTGCCTCTAGCCTGGGGCATGGGGATGGGGTGAGGGCCATAGGCCTCTTCAAAAGAGGCTGCAGAAATAAAGTAACCTTTGGTTTGCTCCAGAAGGAGCAAGAGCAGGCAGGCAGACGGAGGAAGACTAAAGGGCCCAGGCTGGGGAGGGTAAGACATGGCCCAGGTGCTGGAGAGATCCTGCTCCCTGGGCTCGCCTGCGCCCAGAGCATTCTGGAGGTGGCTCTTCTGGGGCACAGATGTGGCACCCCCACACAGGGTAACACAGGGGCAACCCCTCATCTGAGGCGGAAGGCATACGGATGGGACCGGGGGTGGTGCAGTGACCCCGGGGAAGGTTATCCTGGCAGCTGCTCACTGCCAGCACTTCAGCACCCTTCTCCAGTGACAGGGATTTTTTGTCATGAGGCTCCAAATCCTCACCACAGAGAGCGAGGAGATCCATAGGAGCAGTGTGGGACTGGGGCTGCACCTCATAAAACAGCAGAGCAGCTGCGAGGAAACCCCTCTGCGGGAGGGAAGCCGCCCTGGCCTCACCATCCTCAGCGCAGAGCTTGGCTGGATTAAGTGGATGCTGTTACCATGGTGACAGTCCTCATGGATGAGAGATGGGTCTGGTGCTTTCCTCACATACAAGGACCGCTGCTGAATGAAATGGGTGCCCTGGTGACAGAAGATACAGAGAAGGCGGAGCTACTGAATGCCTTCTTTGCTTCAGTCTTCACTGTCGAGGCTGACCCTCAGGCTCCC
>NW_009260435.1:1626972-1633768 GCF_000687185.1 Egretta garzetta | reverse complement strand
GCCTATTCCAGCTCAGGGACAGGACAGTGTCTTTGTGTTTGCTGAACTTCAGGAGGTTCCTCTTGGCCCGTTCCTCTGTCTCATCCAGGGTACCTCTGAAGACTAATCCTGCCATCAAGGCCGTGAACTGCTTCCCCCCCCTCTGGGTTACCATTACCCGCCGACTTGCTGACGTGCCTTCCGCCCCTTGTGCTGGTAACTGATGATGCTGATGCTGAACAGGATCGGCCCTGACGTTGTTCCTTGAGCAATGCCACCTCTGCTGAGAGGGACCTGGGAGTCCTGGTGGACAATAAGCTGACCATGAGCCAGCAATGTGCCCTTGTTGCCAAGAAGGCCAATGGTATCCTGGGGTGTATTAAGAGGAGTGTGGCCAGCAGGTCGAGGGAGGTTCTCCTCCCCCTCTACTCTGCCCTGGTGAGACCCCACCTGGAGTACTGTGTCCAGTTCTGGGCTCCCCAGTTCAAGAAAGACGAGGAACTCCTAGAAAGAGTCCAGAGGAGAGCTACCAGAATGATAAAGGGACTGGAGCATCTCCCCTACGAGGAAAGGCTGAGAGAGTTGGGCTTGTTCAGCCTGAAGAAGAGAAGACTGAGAGGGGATCTCATCAACGCATACAAATATCTTAAGGGCGGAAGTCAAGAGGACGGAAGCAGTCTGTTTGCAGTGGTGTCCAGCGACAGGACTAGGGGCAATGGATGCAAACTGAAACACGAGAGGTTTCAGTTGAATATGAGGAAGAACTTCTTCACTCTGAGGGTGGCAGAGCACTGGAACAGGCTGCCCAGGGAGGTTGTGGAGTCTCCTTCTCTGGAGATATTCAAAGCCCGCCTGGATGAAGTCCTGTGTAGTATGCTCTAGGTGAGCCTGCTTTAGCAGGGGGGTTGGACTAGATGATCTCCTGAGGTCCCTTCCAACCCTTACGATTCTGTGATGCCGGGATCCGGGAGGCTGCTGGGCAGGACAGGGCTGTCAGGCATGCAGCCATCCCTGGTTTCCCCATTCCCCTGAGGAAACCCCTCCCTGGGCTCTCCCTGGCTTGGGCATCAGGCATGTGTCTGGTCACAGCCAGGCTCCGTATCCTGCACCCCCCTGGATGGTGCTGCGGCCCCAGAGCTGGGTGCCCCCACCCTGGCACCCCTGCCCTGCTGCAGGATGGGACCTGGGTGTCTGCTTTAGCAGTGCCCTGGGGAGACTGAGCCCCGGCAGCAGTCTCATGCTGCCTGTGAAAGGGCCCTAAGGTGGGGCCTGAAGTCGGGTCAGGGCTTTCCAACACACCCATCTGAATGTCCCAGCTTTGCAGCAGCCCCACCAGCCAGGAACAGTGACTGAGCTTACAAATGGCGTGGCCCTTTCCTTTCCCCTCTGGTTTGCAGCCCAGGACAGAAGACCTCACCCCCTCTTTACAGAATGATGGAATTATAGGAGGTGGAGGCATCTCTAGCATGTCTCAGTTAATTCTGCCAGCCTTTGCAGCAATGGGGTTGCTGCAGGATATTGTAACCAGGGCTGTCCTGTGTCTGGTTCGGGTGGTGAGGATTTGCAGATACTAGAGCAGTGCTACATTATGTTTCCAGGGCTGGCAGGGGCGTTAGTGGTGCATTTTTGCGTGGGGGTGAACTGCCACCAAGACCAACCCTTGTGGGCAGAGCACCCTGCAGCATCCCCTTAGCCAGTGGCCACTTAGCAGTTTAGCAGCACTTAGCTGAGGGTGGGATGTCCTAAAGCAGCTGGGTTGGGGAATAGAGACTTTCCTCCTAAGAAATTACCAAGGAAAATCAGGATTTGCTCTAAAGTGCAGCCCTGTGGGAGCCAGCTGCCTTTGGCCATTGTCCCTACAGAGAGGAAGGAGTGGAGGAAAGGCAGCGTGTGCTGGAAGAAGGAGGGGAAACAGGAACTGAAATTGGGAAGTAACTGGAAAAAGTTGATTCTCATGTACTAAAGGACAGGGAATAGGTTATTGTCCTAGTGCTGCTGCTACCAGCCCCTTTGTGGAGGGGGGATGAGTCAGGCATCTCTGCAGGTAGGGAGTCCTGCTTGGAGAGCTTCTCCCAGCTGGCAGAGAACACTTTTTTTTCCCCCCACAGCAAGGTGGCCCAGCAGTACTCAGAGTAGGCTGAATCCTTCTTTGTGCCCCCTCACTGGATTTGTTTGTCTCTCTGGCACTCAGTCACATTTGGGCGTTTACAGAAGGCACGTGTACAGCCTGGATCTGTGGGTGTTTGCCACCCTTTACACTTGTGTTCTTGTTGCCACTTTTCCACATTCTGCCTGCCAAGTGTTGGCTTTTCTTTCCCAAACCCACCGGTCCTGTCTGCTGCCTCTGCCCCTCAGCCCTGCGTGTTTGCTTGCTAGGATGGTTGTCCGCTTGACTTCCAGGGCATCCATTGCACTGGAGAGCTGGGAAGCTTTTTTGGAGGCAGGAGTTGTGCTGTGCCTACTGATGGAAGGCTCTAGAGTGTCACACAGGCTGTATGTGTTCGCACCCCTGTGTAGTAAGGGAGACTTAACCTGGCTGAAGCCTGTTTTGGCTTAGGGGAGACCTGGCCCCACAGGAAACTGTGATGGTTTAACACTTTCGGCAAAGGCAGTTTAGTTAAATCATGTTGAGCCCCTAGAGGAACACTTTTAGTTGAGCTGAACAGTGATTAGCTGTGAGTTAGTTTAAATCCACTCTCAATTTGTCTTAAGACAGGTGGCTGTTGTTAATGGGGAAAAAAGCCTGCAAGTGTTGCACTAATTTATCAGAAGGTGTTTGAGGCCAAAGTGCAATCAAGGAAAGCCACAACTGGGCATGAAAACACGGCCAGTTTGCAGCCTGTGTTCTTTACTGAAGGGCTGCTAAGCAGAAAGCATCACCAACGTCAGTCTCCTTAACCTAGGCTGAAGGGAAACAAGTTCTGCTCTTACGGTGTAGGCTCTGGGTTTGCTGTGCAGCTTTGTGTACCAGCAGGTCACCGCTGCCCTCTAGTGTCCCCGTCCTGCACTGACCGGTGGCCCCAGCAGGTATCGCTCCTACACTGGTCTTAAAATGGGCTACTTGATAAACACCTCATTAAGTGTCACCTTTTCACCTGGCTTGATCTGCAGAGCAACAAAACACAGCAAACCATCTGCATGGACCTAGCAAGAAATATCCTTTTGCTTTTAAAGCCAGAGGTTAGCAACTAGAGGGCAGGGAGGTTGGGCTTTTTTGGTTTTATTCTGTATCCACTCTGCCTGTCTGCATCTCAGATGTGCCTTGTGATGCTCCTCATTAATGCCTTTTTTCCCAATTTACACACACAAACGCACACACATGAGTTCTGCATGGCTGAGAAGTCCCTGATCCAGCTGCAGGGTCATGGCATCCCTTCAGGAGAATTTTGGGGTCCAGTTCCCACCTGAGACCCCAGTGTGGTTGCACAATTTAATAAGGGAACAGAAGGATCTGACTAGCAAAATCATATGGGGGGGGGTGTGTGTGTGTGCACGTGTGTGTGTGCTACAGATGGTGCAAATCAACGCAGTAGCTTGTATTTCTGTTTGCAGAGGTCAGGATGAGGAATGGTCTAATGCTCCTGACACCATGGGACACAAGAAACTGGGGAAAGTGGTTGGCTTGCAGAGAAGAGGCTGATGATCAGTGTGTCTTCAGTATTGAAAAAAAAGAATCTTAGCATGAGGGTAAAAATAAGGATACCAATTACTGCACTTCAAAATCTACAAAGTGCTACATTCAGAGAATTAGAGCATTATTTGTCTGTGATTTACCGGTTTACTAAGGCTATTATTAAATGCACTTTCACTGATTTGAAACCCTTCCTTCTGATGCTTGCTTGGTGATACCTTTGCTGTTGAGCTTTGAAATGGAGGGGAGTCAGCCATAAAGACACTCCATGTTCAGCGTCTGCATGAAGACAGAGGGGGAGTAACAGTTCCTCTTCTACCTCTGGAGCATACAACCTACCAAACCACAACAAAAAAGGTGGGAGTAGAATTCCAAACCTGGTCACCATACTGATTAATAGGGGGGAAGAAAAAAAAAAGCAGCACAGGAATAATTAAAAAGAGAACAAACTCTCCAAGCAGACCAGAATTTGATTGGATTAAAAAAAGTGTATTGGACATCCAATACAAAATAATAAACATGAAGTTATTAAAAAAAGCCATAGAGTATACAGCAAATACTACAGAAAAGCAAAAAAATTGTACAGAAAGGTAGACGTCTACAGCAGTCCTCAAAATTATTCTACATGAGAATCATAAAACAATATACAGGTTTGGTTTTTTTTTTTCCCCAAAAGTCTCTGAGGGAAGCTGTCACTGAACAGCTTGACTATGACACTACAAGGATACACAATGTTCCAAATTTAAAATCACAGGATATGTAAGAAAACGTAGCATTAAAATGTGAAAAAGTGCAATACAGATTGTACACTGAATTGAATAAATGTTTCTTTTTTAGTTTAACCTTAAAAAACCAACTTTGAACAGTTGTTTTATCATTAAAAATATCCCCCTCCCCAAATTTAATGACAATATTAATATTCATGGTGTTATACATAAGTAATATTCACAAAGACCCACCAGCTAAGAATACTGTGTATGTACGATGATAATTCTTTGGGTATAGGTAAAAAATAGGCAAAGGAAAGCCCCTCCTTCCAGGACAGGGTGCGTATTTTATTATTTAAACACATATTCTGTAGCTTATTTTGCCCTGAATTGTATTGATTAGAAGTCCAAACATTAATTATCCAGGTGGCTCGTGGTGCTCCAATTCATTTGATTCCCCCACCGCACCCCAAAATAATAAATAAGCCCAGCAAATGTCCTAGAAATGACAACACAAAAGAGTCCAGGCAAAGAAAGGAAGTAAAACTACAACCCAACCCCTGCTGCTCTCCAGGATGATTTGCTTGCTCTCCCTTCTCTTAGGGACAGGGACTATGAAAACTGGCCCAGAGTCTTAGCTTTAGTCAAATGGAGGGAAGAAAATAGATGAAGCAAAGGTCTTGGTTTGTTTATATTTAAATTTAAGCAGATGATAGTGTTTCCTGTTCATGTTCCAACAGGCACAGCCATCGAGCAGAGGCAGCTGCAGACTACAGCAGCAGTGCCCCGCACCAGAAACGCCTGTCACCTGCGCGTCCCCCATCGTTATCGCTCAGCTTCCAAGGCCAGAGCTCCAACTGCTCAGGAGGAACAGATTCTCCATCAAAATCATCAGTGAGTTTTGAGTTTCCTTTCACCTTAAAAAGTAAAATTGCATGAGTTCTATAGGCAGCTGGGTATTGTTTTTTTCCTTTACTAAAATACAGTCCCTCTTTTTATGCCATTCCTCCTCATAGAGTCAGGCCGAGCCAGGCAATCACACATGGAGAAAACAAAACAATCTTTTCCTTTCCCTCATATAGGAGTTCCCTTTTAGTTTTCCTTCCTTTCTAGACATATATGAGAACAGCACCTGAGTCACTAATACTGTTTTTCTTTTCAAATGGTTTCAAAAGTGTAAAAAAATACATTTTTGCCTTGCTTATGTCTCTGAAGAATCCTTAAGAGCAGGATCCTTGTTTAAATGGCCTGGGATAGAGAAATTGCACAGGGGTCAGACTTGCTGCTGAAGGATCCTGTGGACATGTAGTGTTCTCAAAAGCATGACACGGCGTGTCCACAATTCTCTACTTCTGGGAGGTCCAGGTAGCTCAAAGCCAAGCGCCACCAGCAGAGAACTGTCACGCACTGTGCAGTGCTGCCTGTGCTAAGCTCTCCATGCTGACTGAGCACTCAATCTGCACTTTAAAGTTTCACCAGGTGATCTGTAAACTAACAACAACAAAAAGAGCACTGTTGCCAAAATAAGCTGTAGTGTCCTCTAAACATAAGGAACCCTACTTTACAGGAGGAGGGTTTTTTTTAATGTTTCTAAATGAGACTCACAGCAATTCAGTAACCAGAGACACAGTATGCTGAAGGGACAAGGAAGGACGTTACAGAAGATGCTTTCATTTTCTTCAGTCTTTTGAGTCAATGTAGAAAGACAGGAAAACAACAATAATGAAACCTCCCACAGGATCCCCTCCCCCTTCCCCATCTACTTTTCCCCACTCAAAATATTGAAACTGCACAAAAAGCGACAAACAAGCCTTTCAAATTACATTTCAATTCAAACAGACTGGTAATCTCACAGTGATGAGAGGAGAAAGTCAGGCTTTTAATAATTATAATATAAAAATAATAAAAAAAGCTTACAAATAGCAGTGCAGCATCCCAAAAGGCCATGGATTAACTGCCAGAAGGGGATGTAATTATACGCAGAATAAAAAACAAAACGGAACAACCCACGCTGGCAATGAATTTTCATACACAATAGAACAAGCAGTCAAACGTCAGTCTAGGCTGTGGAAAACAAGTTTCCTCTTTTTTTTTTTGATTACAATATTTTTTCCTTTTTATAAAAAAAGATAAAATAAAAACACAAATAAAATTGTACATAAATGCAAATGTCCAACACTGAAAAGGCAGGGCAATCACACCACCAAGATGAAACCTGACCAGAAAAAAAAACCAACCGTGAAGTCCACTTTTTTCCTTTTGTCTGGATGCTGGACTTCAGCCTGATGTGTCCCATCCTGCATGGTCTCAGCAGGTGAATGGAATTCAACTTGGCAATGACTTCATTGCAGGACAATGACAGGAAAGGTCATCTCTCTTTGACCAGCTGTAGCACAAATGCACTAGTTGGTTCGTTTGCTTTCTGTGTATGCTCTCATGTGCTGTCCCGCTTTCTGTTTTTTCTTCTTTTTTTTTTTTT
>NW_009260435.1:1596955-1626914 GCF_000687185.1 Egretta garzetta | reverse complement strand
CAAGACTTGTGAAACTGTCTGGAGTCATGTCCTGGTGAAGGTGGTCATGCTGTAGTGATGGCATTAAGGTCCTTCATAAGTCCTTCCAGGTGGGCCATCTCTTTGGTCAGCTCATCTGGTTCATAATTCTGTGGGAGATGTAAGCAGTTATTGACAAGGTGCCTTGCTTTCTTTAAAGCGGGACAGAGTTGGTCAGGGATTGTGACCCTGACACAGGAGAAAGCAGCAGCAGATTTACTGACAGTTATAGGAATTAGTAACTTGAAAAAACTCTCTTTTAAGTGCAGATCTCTTTGCAATAGGGATCCATAGTTTTACTGATTTTTAAGACGGATCATGTTATCTGTTTTCCTTGTATCAGTTCCTGCTTCAAGAGAACAGCTTCTTTTGAACCAAAATAGATAGTTTAGAAAAAGCTTCCCAGCTTAATTGGAAAAAAAGGTCGAATAAAAGGGTCAATAAAACTGTTTTGAGAATCATCATGCTTGCTAAAAATCATACTCCACTTTTAGCCTCAGTTGTCTAGTGTCATCTATACTGCACTGATAACAGAATTATGACAGCTGTTGGTGTATATAAACAGACACCATGAACTAGTTAATCTCAACACCTTTTCTAGGCTGACCAAGTCTTTCCCAGTACTGTGTAGTTCTCAACCTCTTAGGTTCTTGGAGCGTTTCTCCAAACCCTCCTTGCTCTCTCAACATCGTTTTCACAGAAGGGGAGCCAGGCTGCACGTGGTATTCCAGTACAGCTCTGCTAATGCCCAAACAGAAGTAACAGAACTCCTGCATGATTGTTTCTGCTCTATGTGTTTGAGGTCCACTATTGGACCTTCTGGCTAGAATCTAACATTAAAACTGGAGTCCTTCCCAGAGTGGAGCCCTCAGCCCTGACTGTGATCTCACTTTGCTTATAGATACAACCCTTTTCTTTCCTTTAAATAGAAACGAACATGGCAGGCACCTTCCAGTTTACCAAGCAACCTAGATTGTACCAGAAGAGTCATCTCTGCCCTGTGCCTAACGCGTTATCTGCTGACTATGGACAACGATAAATAGCAGTGAGCTGGAAGGACTCAGACTCATTCCTACAGGCTCTCATAAAAATGCTGAATCAGTTCAAATCCTGATTTTTAAAACTCATAATTTAACTAGTATTTAGTGTGCTGTGGTGACTTTATATTGTACTAATTAATGAAGAAATTTATTAATGGCTATACTTAAATATTACAAGTCTGTTAAAGAATAAACTAGTGAGTATATTTTTGGTACCAACTAAAGAAAAGAATAAAGTAGGAGTGACAACTAGACAGAAGGGCACCAAATCAAGCATGCATACAGTTCCTAGACCAATGCATACAGAAATGAAATCAAGAGGGTGTCAAAAACAGTGTGACAAAAGGAGAGGCCAATAAAGAAACAAGAAAAAGAAAAAAATATAATTCAAAATAAGCACTTCCTGTAGCAGTAATACAACAGCTAGTACTGTAACTTCTGGGCCTGCAATTTGAAAGGAAAACAGCTCTTCCAGTGCCTGACACCCAAAACATCCTCACTTCTTAACAGCTATTCCAAAGCAGCCCAACAGTTGCATCTTTCCCAGAAAGTCAGAACGCTTTCACATGAGCATCTAAAACCATATTTGAGATGATGGCTTGAAACATTTTGGCATTACTGCTGCATTTTCCATCTGCAGTGACACTTTGGCTGCTCTGCAGCAGCGCAGGAAGCTGCAGCTGCATGGCTTTAATAGGATGTGGGCACAGCATGCTTGCAAAAGAGACAGAAATAAATGACATCTTGAAGCAAGAATGACCACATCTTAAGCAGTACAGAAGAGCAAACGGCACCATTGGAGGCCTTCAGCTCTGTGAACAAAGATGCTCTTTATATCAAGATAAGCAGGCAAAAACCAGATGTGCAGGGCGCTTGTACAACTCCAGTACGGAGCTCTACAGAAACCTGCATATAAAAGGCCAAGTCGTACACCAGAGCTCCAACAGGCACTACATACCGTAGAGAACGAAAAGACCAGTGCTATAGATGCTATCTGTCTGTCTTCTTCTTGTAACTGTGATAGGCTAGCAGAAACCAGAAGCGCTGAGCATGAGTCAGGGAAGGGAATCTCGGAGAACATTACTCTCTGTTCAGCTAATAATAGCCTCAGTTTGGCCAAAATGCTGCCGAAGGTTTTCCAGTTTTTGACTGAGTGGGCCTTGTGGACTGGAATAGATGGAAGCACCACATCTGTTTAGCGTTGTGTAATTAGGAACGAAGGTACACTCTTAAGTGACTTTCAGATTTAGAAAGCACTACTAGTAATTGCAATTTAAGTGCTTATTCTCTGAATTTGCTGCCTTGTGTGGAAGGTATTTGCACTATATTTTTTTATATGGGTTAACAGGCAATGGCACTTGGTGGAAGTCAGAAGCCTCGATAATCCTCTGCCTTTGAAAGTCTCAGTGCAGACATTACCAAAGTACACAAGTAGCATATAAAGAGAGATTCACCACAGTTTGATAAGCACTGCCAAAGAAAGCCGCTGGCAGTGTAAGAGTACCTACGCCTTCCGAGTCCTCAAGCATCCTGGTGGTCTCCTGCACATCAGGGGCACTGGGAACTACCACTGGCATAGGAGGTCGAGTTCTTCCTAAAGTCCCAATTGACGCAGTCTTCACCGAGTGAACTGGATGGTTAGGAGCTTAAAATAAATTGTTATATAGTTATGCCTCAGTTAATTAGTTCTTTTGCCTATTCAGAAAGCTCCTGAAAGTAGGAGAGTAAAAAGGATTCTATTAGAGGAAAATGAACCCTTCAAATTATGGAGTGCTGAATTTTTGTCTAGTTTATCTACATACATGCAAATGCCTTGAAAATCGTACCGACAAAATTCACTCCAGTCTCTGATGTATTTCTTTTGATGCCCAACTCTACCCCCTGCCCCTTAAGGAGCTTCTCTCATTTTTCTTCTTAAAGTCTCCTTTTGCTCTTTTTGGCAAGTGTGTGTCTCCAGTTCTACCCCACTCACCTTGCTGAGTCAGTAACGGTGTGCTTGGCAAGGCTGGGTCATACGTGGAGCCAGCCGGTGGCACCGCTGGCACTGCAAAACTCTTCAGCGGGTGGGAAGGACGGACATGTGCTGTAGGGAGGTTCTGAGCTGACTCCTCCTCTTGTGCATTAGCCAGGTAAGACCCTGTGGTGCTTTCAGGATCCTGGTGGTCAGCACATGTCTGAGAGGAGGAAGCCGGCATGGTGTCTGTGCTAGGTGTGTTTCGAACAGATTCTACGACAGAAAAAAAAAAAAAAAAGTGGTTTCTTTTCTTTAACAGACATGTTCTCTGTGGTCAGATGGAAACACAGCAGTAGTGTTTGCACCCACCTCTTCCACGATTGCTGTTATAAGCTAACAAGTGAACTCACAGATGAACTATCTGTGTAGCAAATTAACACCAACTCTGTGTACCTGTCCTATTTTATGGTGAACAGCAACGGCTGTCTAATAACAAAACAAGCCTGAGAACTGAGCGAGTCCACAGGCATAACAGCAAATCAACAGTTTTGCACTGAAACAGCTACATCTAATAAGACCTCAGATAAACAGCATGGAACACAAATCTTCGTTCTCATTTTACCCTTGAGCATTTCAAGGGTATTCTTCAGTAGGTACACATTAAGCACATATCACTGTACTGCATACGGAATAGCCACCTTTTTTTTGTGAGATAGACTTGCTTTACTTGCTGAAAGCTAAAATGAAATCACAGACTTCATTTGTTTTTCTGCAGCAGGTTCCACCCTGATCTAAGAGAACAATGAGATGGTATCTTGAATCTAGGGCATTGTGGTCCTCCTTGGACTACATGCAGGAAAAGATCTGGACTGCAAGAGCTTCAGCAGCATAAATGCAACAAGGGCAACCTCTGCTTCTAACATCATCTGTCTGTAGATTTGCAGCCTCATGAGTTGCTTTCACAAGGAGATAGATAGGAAACAAGGCTGTTGGCTGTGGCACCTTAATGAAAATGTAGGCCTTAAGCTCAAGGAGCTCAGAATTCACTTCATCTCAAGACATTACCTATGTGCAACTTAGCAATACTGTGGCTTCAGAATTTTTCAGAGTGCTGGAGACATTACAAAGTTATTGCAAATGATTGTGCTTCAAGCATGAAAATGCTGCACAGAAGTCACCATGATTTTCTGTGTGCTTTAGGAAGATTAACTAATGCCAGCTCTCAGTAGCAAAGTCTGGACATTTGTCCTCTCTCAGTTTTAAACACAATTAATTAGGAAAAAAGTTCTCATACTAAGTAGCTCAAATCAGATTTAATCTTATGTTTCAGATGCCAGGGCTTAAGGCTTTAGAATAAGGCATCTTCCTATCTGAAGCTGTATATAAAACATTAAACCTCCTTTTCCAAGGACATCATCATGTATGAATATCTGATGTACATAAGAAACTGCTTACAGAAAACTCAACCTATCAAGGATTTTGTCTGCACTTAAACCCATTGCTCAGCCTCTCCTGGAACACCACAACAGAGACCAACCAAGTTTCAGGTTTGGCTTTCCACGTTTCACTCATTGCTCCATTACAAGCAAAATCTACCTGATCATTTATATCTCACCTGTGGAATTGGCCCTGTCTGAATGGGACATGGATGTGCCAATCGGCCACGGGTTGACCTGGTGATGGAGATAGCTGCGAGTTGGAGAAGCGAGGCTGCCGGAGTGGAAATGATGGTGAGGGTTATCAAGTGAATGGATGGGATGAGCACTAATCACAGCTGTGAATGAATACAAGACAGAAAAACACTTAACACACAGACAAGCATGCACATGTACTGAAACGCACCATATCCCTCCCTTCTCCCACAGCACCACTGACCAGGGGAGCCAACCGCTCAGCATTTACAGTGACACCAAAATGACGCGTTTCAATACCAGTTTTCCAACTCTGCTCCAGCACCTTTGCTCCCTCCATGACAAGACAACCCCCCCCCCCCCCAGAAGAAGCAGAACTCTTCATTTTCCTGTGCAGAAAGTGCATCTCTCCTGGCTGTATCTTTCAAATGCTTTCTGGTACACTTGAGAAAAATGAAGCTCAGCTCCCTTTAGAACTTCCATGTATTTCGTGCTGTGCTATTAACATCAGACCTAATACAGGAGACACAAGCTCAAATTCCAAAATACTTTCTGGCTGTCATTGAATTTCTTAACACTGTAACCAAATGTGGCATCTTTGGTTAATTAAATAATGCAATACAAAGTAGGACAAGACACCGAAGACTCCATTCATTCCCTCTGTGCAGACTTAGTAAAGCTCTGCTCTAATACACTCAAACCCAAAGCCTCTTTTTCTTTTTTCCCCTCTTTTTTTTATCTTGCTGTTTTCTTTTTCCTGTTTGAGAAACCCGAGTTTAATGTAAGTCATCCTTTGCCCTCACCCTTTTGTGCTAACTGCAAAGCAAACTCTCCGTACTCCCCAGCTGGGAGGAAAAGCATGCACAGAGTTTAGTTGTTATGACACAGTAAAATACTCAATTGCTTAAAATCATCCAGAAGAAAGAGTCTCAATACAGAAACCAGAAGGGAAATGCTAGCACTAGCACCATAAAGAAAAAAACCAAACACGTTGAGGTTGGTTGTTTTCCTTTGAACCTTTTCTGGAAATTCTCCAGATGTGCTGCCTTTGAAAGTTACTTTCTAGGAATGACATGATGCAGAAATCCATCACTGTAACACTGAGCGCAAGACTTCTTGCATTGATGCATGTAGTTTGAACTCAAAGACTGACTGAACAAATCTGAACCCTCTGGCTTCCTCATTTCCTGGAAAATAGCCCATCAGCAGGACAGGGTAAGTGAACTGACCAGTGGAGGCAATATATTTGGAGATTTTCAGCTAATAAACAGTAGTAAATAATTTCTCTCTCCCATTGAGTTACGCCAACAGAAAGCTAACATCATTATCAACCTCCTGTAAATGAGGAGCACTGAAACTCTAATGCTGAGTAATCAGTAGGTTCTGGATTTAAATTCCATGAGATAGCTGTCAAGGGGATGTGGAAGGTCAGATCTTCTCACTAAAAGCTTCAAGCAAGATTAAAATGCCACTTCGTCTTGCAGGTAACTGACAAATGGAGGAATAACCCACAAAAGCTCGGCCATCAGAAATCTTTGCAGAGGCATCAGGGACCCCAGGAGTTCTCTTACCTGTCAGCAAAGTAGGAGGCATGAAGATTTTAAGGCATAAAATTTTACAGGCAGAAACATTTTAATTACTCCTATTTGTAGAAACCACTAGGCTACACCAGTGTTTCAGCAAGTATTTCAATCACTCTCAAACATAACACATTACTACAAGAGACTGCCTTATATGTTTTTGTAACTGCAATAAAACATCACACACATGCACTACAGCTTTCAAGACATTTCCTAAAAGCTTGGAGGTGGGGAGAACACCACAAAATCACAGTAGCTCTGAAACACTGTCCAAGGCAGAATATGGTGAGCAAGTGGGGAAAACCTGACTCAGTATGTTTACCCTGCCACCGAGCCATCCAGCTTAAACTGCTGGGTTTTGTAATGATTTGCTGGGGCACCAGTCCTAAGCCATGTATAGCTTTACAGGTCAGAAGTTGGTATGTTGTACCACTGGCTCTTAATGAAGATCATGATGCACTGTTTAATTTCGAGGAAGAGAAAATTCAGATGAAGAACCGGATAAAGAGAAACGCGGTGTGTTAAGAAAGAAATAGCCCTTTGCTTCCAAATATCCTTCCAGAATCTTGGTTTTCCAGTTGTCAAAGGAGAAGCTAACCAGGCATACACCATTCCTGTTGCATTACTGTAAATTAAAGTAAAATTGAACATACTAAATTCGGATAATCTAGTATTTAAAAGGTAAGTAACTAGATGTGAATGCTACAGTGGAGGCTAAAAAACACAGTAGGAAGGTATCTGTAGACACAGGCTTTAACGCGCTAAATGGTCCTGCTTCTGTGTTGCTTGCTGAGAAAGGGCCTCATCTACCAGTGTCAGTTTTCTGCATAGCTTCTGCAAAAAGGTATCTAAAGACATTACATTAATGTTTCCACTTACTATAAAATAGCGACCTGCAGCTGGGAGGCCTCAGGGCCTTTGCAAACAGGATAAGAAGTCAAAGTCACAAAAACAAGCCCTAAGGCACCAGAAGACCTTCCAGCGGCCTTCCTGACATTCAGCACATCACGCTAACCTGTCACACTGAGCCAGGTGTGTCTGTTCTGTCCTTTCTGGGCAGGGCAATATCTAATAAAGAGGGGGAAAACAGATAGGCTTTGCAAGCAAACACAGCAGGACTGGTATCAAAAAGGGATGTCACAGCTGGGTTTAGCGCTGCAAGGGAGAGTTCATATCCACAGCTGTATCTGCCAGCATTACCGCATCAGCTTGAATACCACCAAAAAGTAGAGCTGGAATGTACCACCTCCCCAAAACATGTATCACCACTGTACCACTTGTGTCAACCGTCCATCTTTTCATCCTATGCGGGGCTGATCTTACAAGTTGCTGAGTATCTTTCCCACTGAATAACAGCGTATGAGGGGTACTTCGCTAGGCTGTCTCTGCAGAGCACTCGGCACACTTCAGCACTGGCTCCTTTATGAGTTTCTGTTACGCTACGTGTATCCAGTGCTGCATCCCATTTAGAGAACACACACTTAAAAGTGCGCAAGGGAAGACTTACTGCAGTCTGAATTTGGTACGGGGTCACACAAGTCTGAATTCATCACATTCCCTGCCATGGGACAGGAAACCATCACAATCCTGTAGCTGCTATGTCCCGTTAGACACCCGTATTTGACAGCAGACAGAACTTTTAAGAAACTAATTGGAGTAAAGATCGTTAGGGTAAAACTGTATCCTTCACTCCTCCCTCGTATGTGTAAAACTGGCAGAAAGCAAGGAGCATCAGACTGTTTATTTTAAAACTAAAGAAAAAGGATACTACTCTTGTCAAAAGGTTGTAAAACAGGGGAACAGTTTCAAGTTCACAACTGAGCTAATCAGGTCATCAGGATGCTTGGAAAAGCACATAGAGGCCAAGAAAACCAAGCACTCACTTCAGGTAAACAAAGCAAAAAGTTAAGAAGTTGAAACATAACGGACTGGCCTGAAATGGTTCCATAAACCACAAGAGCTCGCGGTAGCAATTACCTGGCCACAGGGCTGAACATGAACATAGCACTCAGGGAAGCCTGAAGCTCAGACTAGACAAGCGCTCTGTAATTTTGCCTCATGGTTCTGTCACTGCATGCTAACTTCTGTACTTTTCACTTGTGTTCTCAGGTCAGGGTTTCAGCCTAGTTGATCTGAGGTTTAGCCAAGTCCCCTTCCATCTCAGAGTCACCATTTGAAAACTAGGTATATTAATTCCTAAAATATTTTAAAATAACAATTAAAATAGATTTCTACTGTCTCAACAAAATTCAATTTCAGCACTTTTGCTCAAATCACCATTAACTGATAGGCAAATGCATTGATAAGAAATAGCCAACCAGACATCCTCCTCATTTAAGAGGCTGCTCAGCCAGATTTGCAAAACCTCAGCCTCTATCAGTGGTCTATCCACATTCTAATAAATTAGTATAATAGACAGATAGTGGAGCAAAGCCACTGCACATATTGCAGGCTTTTGGTATCCCTTCCCCAAGATAAGCAGTGTTGCTCCTTCAGAGCTGTTTCTTCTGCTCAGTAAATTAGGGGACTAGCTCACAAGTGGGGATGTCTTGCACCAAGACGCATGGTGATCTATTTATTGCCCCGGCTCTCTAATTCTCTCTCCTGGATGAGCAGCCGAGTTGTTTCTGAAGCCGCTCCTAAGCCACTACTGCATTTTAGCATAAATCTGTACCAATGTTGGTTTGCTGTATGAGCGTGGACTGTAAACTACAGCTGGTCAAGAAAAATGTGGTGGGAGAGCCATTACATTTAATATTTTGGTAGAAGAGTAAGATCACTGCAGATAAGGGTAAACACGGTCATCTAGAAAAGAGTAAGCACGGCTCCTGTAGAAGTAAATCCCGTATCACTAACCGCAGAGGTTCAGGACAGTGCCGGTAAATATGAAAATCAAGGGAACCAGTGAATGTAATACAGCTGCATTTTCAAAATGGCTCTGACAAGGCTCCACTCCAAAGTTAAAATACTAAGTTGTTGTTGGAGGGAAAGCTCTTTTGTGGACTGAAAGCTGGTTACAGAACGAAGCAAAAGGATGATGATCAATTTTCCAGACAGAGGAGAGTCAGCAGGAGATTCCCCAGGTATCAGTGCTGGGACTGGTTTTAATCAATTATCTTTCTCAGTGACCCAAACATGGAAGCAATCAGAGAAATCTTCAAGTCTGGAAATTTTATGAAGGTCTTTGGGGTAGTCCAATGCTATTTTTGATGGCAAGGAACTCCAGAAGGACCTCACAAGGCCTAGCGAGCAGGCAAGAAGATGGCTGGTAAACTTCAGCATAGCTAAATAAGCTATTACAGTAGTTACACACTGAGGGACAAATAATCCAAACAGTACTGATACAATGCTGCACTCAGAGCTGGCAGCTACAACTCAAAGAGTTTTGGAGATATGGCTGACAGATCACTGGTATCATTATCAGCAAGGAAGGAAATGAGAACAAGGCAGAGGATGCTGTTGCCCGCTCTGTAAGAGCTCAGTGGTACTGTGTGCAGCTCTGGCCTCTCTGCACCTCAAGAGGCACATGGTAAAGTTAGAGAAGGTTCTGAGAATGACAACTAAAGTGCTAAGGGGATAGCAGCCTCATGAGGTGCGGCTAAAAGGCTACGACTGGTTTGTCTGGGGAGGAGAGAACCAAGAGTGGAGAAGAACCTGACAGATTTACCAACCCTCTGCAATTCCTGTCTAACAGCTGGATACTGGCAGAGCACAAAGGGAAAGGACTATAAAAAGCAGCCAGGCTCCCAGGCTCTCCGTAAAAAGCACCTACAGTTATCACCACTGGAGACTGGGACAGACAGACGCATTCCTAACTCCTCCCCACCTTTTGCAGCATGCCTCCTGCTCGCTCAAATACAGCTGTTCAGTTTTTCCTTTGAACTTCCTCTATCTCTGCCTTTTGGATACGGGATTCAGGATGCCTTCTCTGAGCTGCTTCCACTGCAGATATGGCAGACTTACTTGAGAGAAGTAAGTAGGAAGGCAGCATGTGAGCGTTGGTGCCTGTGCATACAATGTCAGCGCAGCTTGTTTGGGTGCTCCCAGTTTCAAGCCAGCTGGTAGGTGGGCTATTGACTTACGCTGAGGTGGTTGAGAATCAAAAGGCATCATCATCTTGGGCCTCATCCCCCTTCTTCCTGCCAGCGTGGACATGCTATCCTCTGACTCATGCCCTGAAGGAAAGATACTGAAGGTTATTTTACCATTGCAGCGAGACTTCTGTGATAACATACCAGACGGCTTCAATCCTCCTCTCTCTACTTCCGGGCTGTCCTGTTTGTAAGCAGCTCTGTGACTCCTAATTGATAAAGAGAGCTCTTTCATCCTTCACTAGAAGGTGGAAAAGAGGACAGCTAGGGTGAAGATGATTGGGTGCTGGAGAAACACTCCAGGCCGTAATACAAACCTCTGGCAGTGCAACGAGTGGCAGGACAAAGCATCACACGTATGGGCAAGACATGCTGCATTAACAAGTTAAGCACTCATCGAGTGAAAACTCACCCACACCTCGAGAGCTGAGCAATAGCTGGTTAAAGCACCAAAACCTGATTGTGTGTTTGACCGCTGAAAAAAGGTCACACACATCTCTCAATAGTTTAATATGAAACACTCGTTAGATGATCTTCTGATTACTAATCAGTATTTACAATGGAAAATTCATGATTTAACTCTTGGGCACTCAATTTTCTCACTAAAACATGTGAGCCGTCCTTTTCAGAGGGTCTGATAAACTAGGCACAAAACCAATTCACTACTTGGAAAATAAGAACAAAAAAAGACAAGGGTAACTGAATAATAAGTCAAAAAAGTGGTTTCACCAGATACAGTAATATGTATTTAATTTTAAACATCATGGTCAAAGCACTTGCTGATAAGCTCACCTCTGTAGGAATTCCGCCTTTGATGGATATTGCTGTCCATGGAATTATCAACTGGGGTGATGTCCTGGGAGTTGCGAGGGATTGGGGTATCAGTCATGATTGGATTGGGATCTGGAGATTTATCAATAGGTTTCAGCTCCAGCCTTTCATGATGGATCCAGAGGTCAGGAGGCTTGACATCTTTGGAGTTTCCTTTGTACTTGTGGGACCCATTCACTGATTTGCAGGCAGCTCGCTTCCTTGGGAAGGGAAACAAACAAAATGTTCTTAGATGTAGGCTTCCTTTCACTTGTTGAAAAAGGCAAATTTTTACTGAGATGCCCTTCAGATCTTGTACCCAGCTGAGCAAAAGCCACCCACTGGCCAGGAAACTTTGAGTTTTACATACAAGCACATCCGACATCTCAAAGCATGTTCTGCAACTCTGATGCCATGGAATTTTGTCTCAAATGCTACCACACACTGCAGAACTGTGCTCTGCAGTCTAAGCTTTCATTAACAAAAATTAAATTTCCAGTAGTTACGGTTATTAAGAGAATATGCTAAACATGAAGTGTATGGACATCACTCTGTGCCCATGCTCCAGGGCTTACAAACAACCTCAAAGAATAGCCGTGTGCAAACAGTCAATTGTCCCAACGGGATGGTTAACTCTAAAGATGGATGACAAGAACGTCCATTTCCCCGCTGCTCAGGTTAGACACATCTAACTAAGGGGCTTTTTCATTACTGTGGAACAGCAGCAGCAGCGAACCGATTGCGAGGCAAATTTGATAAAAAGGAAGTTTGGAAAAGTAAAACATACAGTTCCAGCACTGCCCTCCACGCACACTCCTCACTTTGGACTCTGGCAATGATGGAGGAGGATGTCCCTTCTGGGCAGCACACTTGCTAGAAATGGCTAGGGTATGACTAAATAAAATTTTGAAAGCACCAGTGAACAGAGCCTCTCCTGTAGGTGATGCACAGCCAGACATGCTGCCAGTACCCTGCTTTGAGCACTGTAGCTGAACGAGATCAGAAGGTTATTCACGGGTTGTGGGTTACTGCGTGTAAGAGAGGTGGCATTTCAAAACTGGGAAAACAAAGGCAAGATTTCACAGGTTTATTTCTGCTCTTTGAAAATAAAGTACATCTCTTGGGCACAGAGGCATGAATTTTGCCCTCTCCCAAGCACAGCCCCCAGTTGCTGGATCATCACTCATATCTCCTCGCTCTCCTCTCCTGAAGAACCTGCATTTTTGCAGGATGGTTCAGCTTCAGCAAAGCAAGATGAGATTATGTTCCAAGCCTGGCTTTTAATCACTTTCTGAAAACTCTGTTTTGCATAACAGAGTCTTTTCAAACTTTAAAAAAAAAGCTTTCAGCTCTGTTCAGTTCTTTCAAAGAACACGGAGAAACAACCTTCAGGAGCCTATAAATGGAAGTATCGCTGCTGTAGTCTTAATTCAGACACTCTAAATGAGGGCAGAATTCAGATACACACCTGTATTTTGGATCTTGGGACACTTTTCTAAAGAGTCCAGCACCAGATTCAGATTCCACTCCAGTAATCTATCTAAAAATTGGACATCATCATGCACAGCTTGTAAACCTACTCCAGGCAGTGAAGTACATGCTGAGAACAGAAGTGAGAATCTGCCTGAGGTGTTGAGCTCTCACAGCTCTGGATGGATATACTGGCTAAAGTTTGGAAACAATATTTTAAACAATAATCTCCCCTCAGAGAGAGGCAAGTACAGGTGTACATGAAAGCATCATCCCGGTTTGCCTATAAACTCTTGATGGTTTGTGAACTCTGAAACATCGATTAGGAAAACCAGAACATAGTCATCATCACACACACGATGACTTAGCTGTATGGATGCATGTTATCTTCTGAACACAAGAATTCAATCTGCATTACTGATCTCTTGTCCAAACGGAATTTCTCCAGCCCACAAGACTTAAAAGTAATAGACTCTAAAGCATTATGAAGAAAAGATTAAATAACAGAATTAAAGTGTGGAAGGTAGGAGAGGGCCAAGTGCCACCTGGACACCTTACTTTTTTTGGTGAGAAGTTGTACGGCGAGTGCAGAAGACGGCAACTATCACCACTATCACAATGGTGATCACTCCGACAGATACTATGATCACAAGGAGCATGTTGCTGTCCAAGGGAGAAGTAGGGCTTCCATGGGGACTGTTACTGCCTGTAAGAGTTTGAGGTGGGAGAAAGGGGTTATTTATTACATAGAAAAAATCCCCATCAAAAGCAAGCAGTGCCCATCAAAGACTTCTAGAATCACGTGGACTAGCAGAACGAGGAAGATGGTCTGTCTGCTAGGATTTCAAGTGAAGCGCTCGCTTATTTTTTTGTCATTTGCCAGTTGTGTTTCTGTACAACTGTTAAATCTACAAGCTGCTTTATAGACCCATTTCCAACTAACAGTCTATAAAAATTTACATTCACCTACTCAAATAGTTATAAAAAAATTCAATAGTTTAGAGTCTAAGGAGAGTTAACCTGGGACCTTGCTAAAACTATAGCACTGCAGGCATCCCCTTGGACCCAATGATCACATGAATCAGCATCAGTATTCTACAGTGGTCACTTCCCTCCGGAAGAAACACATTTTATGTAACACTAATGAGTGTTACCTTAGGGCAAGGCTTCCGCAATGCACAGTGCTAATAAGGAGAAGGACTTAAGATGATTTTTTTTTCCTTCCTAATATGTTCTTACTGAATTAATTTTACACATGGGCACTATAGCAGCCATTTAAAACTAAATGGGGAACAAGAGCTGCTTATCAAGACTGAGATGTAAATGCATGTGATGGTATTTTTTCGATATACCCCACACAGGAGGCAAGAACACTGTGACAGAAGTGTGATAGAATTTCTTGAGTGGGAACAACTATCATCACAGAAAGTTACTGCAACCCATGTAATCGGTATTTTCAGTAAGATACAGCATCACTCGGTGAAACACCAAAAGCCACTGCATTTGATTTGAAAAGCTTTACAACAACACTTACCACCAAGCGGTGGTTTGTAATCTGGTCCTATGTCCATTGGGCGGCTTCCTTTCCCTGCGGATCCTGAAGCTGCAAAGGTCGTACATGTGGTAATTTTACATACACATAGATACACGCACGTACACATAAACACACACTTGAGCATTTCTAAGGTAGCTGTGGTTCTCCATTTCTCTGAACCACGATGAGCATTTTTTTTCCCCTCCTTTTCTCTCCCCTACAACATGATTTGGCTTTGAGCAGCAACTGCGTTTCTCCAAGAAGAGAACCACTTCTTCAAAAGAGCTAATTAATAATTAGCTTCCCGCATTACTATCTTCCTAAGTTTAGGAGCCTTTGCTAGTATTCATTTTTAAAAATATAATAAAAATTATTTGCAGTAATAGGTATATATTGAGGCAAATGGCTTTGCCACACTTGAACAGACAGCCAATCATCTTGAAACAGTAATCATACAGATTTCTTTTCCTAATACCTAATTACAGTAAGCGTGCAAGACTGGAAATAAGTAGAGGATCAAAAGCACAGTAAATGTAATATTAAGTCCCTGCCTATCCATAAAAACTTTCAGCTTCTCCCCACTCTTTTCTGCTTGTCTCACCTTCGCCACAAGGGACAATGAAGTATCACAAAAATGTTTTGGGTGAAACCTGGGACAACAAATTAATTAATTGCAAAGCTTTACATTGACAGGCTGATGATGGAAGCAAACGTGTCTGTACCTCAGTGATTACAAATGGCAAATTACACGGCGCCTCCGGAACCGTAGCTCCTGCCCTGCCCTGCCTGCTGACCCTCTGTCCTCTCTTCACTCTTACAAGGACCTCCCCTTGCGTAATTCGGGTCTAATTTAGATCACTTGCTGCCACAGCAAGACACATGAAGTCACAAGTTCACCCCTAACGTTAAGACCTCTCCTGAGTTAGCAGAATGCTTCCCGTAGGTAGATATACAAACCCCTGGTTCTTCCACTTCTGCGTTTTCAGTAAAACGCACTAATGCTAAATTACTACAAATGATAAAAACACTGTAGTGGGGGAAACAGAGAGAGATACACAGAGCAACATTCCTCCTGCTACAGGAGTCCATAACGCTTCGCACATTTTTACACTGTTACGCACAAAAAGCCAAAACCATGAAAACCCAAAAGCCTGCAGATTCGGCAGTTTCACAATCAGGAGAAGGATTTTCTCCGTTAAAAAGCCACTCTAATCAGGAAGTAGGAAGTGTTAAGGGATGTGTAACAAATGGAAGTTGTGAACCTGAAGTCAAAGCTTGTAAATTCCTCACTGTGAAATAAAGACAATTGGTAAAACCAGCAGAAGCTACCGGCACAAATACCGATTCAGCCCCGGGAAAGGTAACATGGAGGAATGTTACATGGATGCAGTGAGGAGTTAGATGTAGTCTAAAATAATGGAAAAGACATATCGCAGGACAAATCTATAATGAAAAAGACATATTGCACCTGCCAGCCTAGAGAGGACACTGCATTCAGTGAAACGGTGCTCTCTATTGGAAGTACTGGACTAATAATTCTGCAGCAGCAATGAAATAATTAACAGAATTTTAAACAGCTTCTATATAGTAAATTTACAGCTGTATGACCAGATAGCTTGCACTGAAAAGATGTGAAAAAAACCCTAGATGAATTCTCTGATTCACTGAACCTGGCACTGAAGATACGCTGGGGCACCGGGGAAGCTGCGGGGGAAGGGAGGAATAAAAATAACTGGCAATATTTCAGAAGGACAAATAAAGACTCTATGCATTTTTAGTGCAGCAGCTGGAGCAGTAACGCAGGCCAGATCATGGAAAAGGTGATAGATAGGAGACAGTGGCACATTTTACACCCATCTTTCTGTTTTATTGAAACGGGTGTTTTCAAACAAACTAAATGTCAGACTATAAATTTGGTTGGTAACAGTAACTATGCAGACACGCTATATTTAGACTTCCATAAAACATTTTGCTGAATACTGTACAATGCTTTGTTAAAAATAGCATAATAAAAAAGAAATGTGGCACATATTAACATGATTAACAACTAATTAACTGATAAGAATTATAATTGCAGAATCATTATTCACAAGGGGTATTTCTATTGAGCTCTACAAAGAACTGTGCTTGGCCAAGTGTAATTCAATATTCTTAATAACACCGTGAAAGAAAATTAAAATAATTGCTACTGAAGTCAACAGATGACATAAAATACTGGAGTAGATAATATGATGTACAGAGTCACCTGCACAGGCCAGCAGGGATCAGGTTTGTACGTGTGGGTGTAACACCCTGCATTGGTGTGGTTTACCACGGGATCTGTGCTCCCTGAATGATGTAAATACTCGCACAGCCAACTGCAGGTTTTATATACCCCATACGTGTTTGTATGTATGTGAGAAGCTCTACAGATCACACTGAGATGATAAACCACTGGGAGGCAGCGATACGGAGAAAGCAGCGTTCTGGCAAGCAGCCGTATTTCCAAAGGGACATCCTTGGGAATAGCTACCTGTGCATGACCCTTGTAGAGCGCAGCAGCTCAGGGACGCCTGACACTGGCACCTACTGCACAGTGGCAGTGTCTGCGCATTTCCAAAAATAAAATGTAACACAAAGTCCAGTTTCCAAGATACGAAGATGTTTAGGTACCTAAACCAAGAGGCTTCTCAGTATCTAATTCCTGACACCAGGGATCATTCTGGGGAGCTCATCTCTTACACAGCGCAACCTGAAAGATGACATGGCTCTGCCGTGCAGTTCACATAAGGACCCTTAACTCATCGCCTCTCTGGGAAGCAGCGAGTCGCCACTGCAACAGGGAGCTTAAGCCTTGCTTCTACAGGATACACTCTGAACAAGCATCTGCACGTGCTACATCTTCTGTACAGACACCAGCCTTTTTTTCAGGACCTTACCAAGTTTCTTGTTCAGGTTTTCCATTTCCTTCTATCTTAAGGAACAGTTTAAGATAACACTTGAAATAATTTGGTTGGGTTATTTTTATGTTTTTTTTTTAGCCTGTCAATCTCCATGTTACCCATTAGGTAACAGAGTCAATCCCACTGTAGTTTTGTTCCTTCCCAGTCTCAAATAACTTGCCTACTATTTCCTGAAAGACGCAATTCTGCAATTCAGTGATGCTGCACAGAGCTTGCTTTTCTGCTCTTCAGCTCATCTTCTCCCTTTCTACATTTAACTTCCTGCCAGGATTTAGAATCCCCGAGTATCCTTAGAGGAATTCTGAAACAAAACTCTCTTGGCTTTTATGTAGGGTTTTATGATTTTGATGTAAGTTTTGATTGATAAAAATTAATCAAATGGTTACTAGAAGAATATGTTACTTTAGGATGGTGACGACAGATGAGAAGATTTAGTCATCAGAGGTTAGAATAGTGCAGAACAGAAACCAGCAACTTTTACATAAAACCTTTTACTCCTCCCCTAGTCCCTTCCACTTGCAGTTGAGATGACGTCATGGCGAGCATCTGCTTCCCCACAGACATGCCAGAATCTCAGCTAGCATCTCCGTTACACAAGTCTGGATACGAATTTACTCCATAACTGTCTAGTATCAATGTTATTTGGTACACAGAAGGTAAAAGCATATTTAATAAATTACTTCTAAGGAACAAGTTGAAAAGCAAGTAAAAAAAAAAAAAGCTCATTTTCAACCTCTTTAGCATCTATTTAACTGCATCTAAGCTGCTTGCCCATCTCCTTTTAAACTCATCCCTCTAGACTAATCCTTCCCCTTTTTATTGGGCTTCCAGGTTATTTGGAAGAAAGCAAAAATAGCCCCAGGACATTCACCTTGTAATTCGATGTAGGAAACTCAAAGCTACCATTTTTCAAGCCTTAAGGTTTTTAGTCGCTAATGCTGTCTCTTCAGGGGAGTCTGGCGTCTAAAGGAGCTGACAAGCAGAACCTCTCTTGCAAAAAGCTTCCTAGAGCAGGCACACTTTCCTTTTTTATGAAAATAATTACAGACGTAGAGCTTGCAGAACAGCACTTGTGCTAATTAGGTAACTCTTTGATCTTCCACGCTACGCACTGAGATCTTGCATCAATGGTCAGAGGCTGGAGTACCACTTAATCCAAACTCCCTTTGAGAGAATGATTCAGCTCTGGCACGAGCCGCTTGCCCCTTCACGCGATATCTGACTACAGAGATCACTTCATATTCCTAGCACCCAAACCATAAATAGGACTTCCCGTTCTTCCACTATTAAAAGCACAACAGGAACTTGCTCATTTACAGTTAGAGCAGCAGGTACTTGTGCCATTTAGGAAATGCAACAGCACATGGACATGAAAAACAAAACGTGTGAAGGACAGAATAAAAGAGAAAGTGTGGCTGTTCATTTACCTTGATCATTAGGCATTTTATCTGAGGATTCAGCTAGTAGGACAAGCACAGGGAAGGAAAAAACAAGAGAAAGATCACAAGGCTTGCAGGAGTGAGAGCCACAATTCAGTTTCACATAGCACGAGCAGGCTGGCTGGAGCGCTGGCGTTTCTAACCGCTGATATTCATATGAAGTACTGTTAAAACACCTACTCCTAACTTTTTACTTTTCACCTCTCCTTAGAGTACTTTTTCCCAAGCTGTCATGCATTCGTACTATCTCACCAGTTACCCATCACCCAGCAGTTCTTGATTTAAGAACCTGTTGTGTCACACTACCGCCCGTTACATCATCTGAGTCACCAGCGAGCAGCCGTGCGCTGGCCACTGACTCCAGGGCTTGCGGCTTTACACCACTGCATCACGAGCAGGCGTGACACACAACGACCTAGAATCTTAAAGCAACTAAAAACGGGTTTTCTAAAACAAGCACATTTAGGACGTGGACCCTCAGCATTAGTAACTAGATGACCTAAGTGCCCACCAGTAATTTTGAAACAATGCAATTAATCAAACAGCTGAGTGACATTTGCATATGTATTAGCTACATGCAAGAGCAATCCAATAGAAAATTTCATCCTAGTTGTCTTCCTGGCTTTTCCAGTTTAAATACAAAATTCACGCTACCGGTGTCTTATCCTTATAGAGGCTGCGTTTGGAAAACGAGGAGGAAGATATTTAGATGCACGTGATTGTTTACCTTTTGGGGTTCTGAACTGAACTGCCTCAGACATAGGCCCCATGCCCTTTGAGTTGCGGGCCTGGATTTTGAAATAATACGGCGTGTCAAGGGTCAGTTCTTGTATCTGATGGGTCAGTCTGTTTCCCACGACGGGTTCGATAACCCAGTCATGTATTTCAGCATTCACATCCGTACTGTAGTAAATGATGTATCCTAGTCCAAGGAAAAAGCAAAGGGACTTTATACATAAGAGAACAGGGTAGCCGTAAGGTCTCACAGAAAATGCTCTATTGACTTTTAATGATATTTGCACAGCTAAATGATTATTACTTTTCTGAAAGCATAGCCTTACTTTTTCAAAGACTAAGAATGTGTTCAAATATTAGACAGCCTTCCCACCTTAAATTTTAAACTGTTCAAAAGGAGAAGTTAAGAGGAAAAAAGCCATTTAAAATATCAAAATTATTTTTGACCACTGTTCATTGAGTAAGAAATTCCTCGTTTTCATCTCTTTACCTGTTCATAGACCAAATAACGTACAATAACATAAAGCTGTGATTATCAAAACATCCTCAATGTATTAATATTTATAGAAAATAGTTAACATCAAAACAACTAAACCTCCGTGTTCAGTAGTTTATAATTACTTTATTATTTTTCAGTTTATTAACAAAGATTACGATAACCTGAAGATAACTGAAGTTACCTTGCACGTCACAGAAAAAGGGTACGGGAACAGTTTATGTTCTGTTATTAAAATATACTGCAAGTACAAACCAAAATGAAGTAAAAGCTTTGTAACTTCTTTATGTAAGAAACACAGAGCCCCAGCATAAAATAAACACTGGCACCAGTATAGGGCTGGGTCACCAGACACTTTGTACACAAATTGCTGCTTCCTGTGCCCCACAGCCTACCAGCCTGGGGGTTACAGTAAGGATGGGGAGACGTTCTCCAGAGTGACTTCCACTTCTTTAAGCCAATTGAAAATATTGCCAACACCCCAAATTCGTAAATCACAGGAAGCAGCGTGGCACGGAGGGCGACACTTGAAACAGGTCTGGCATGCTTCATTTCTTGCCTTGGTGGTGCAGTTAACCACTGGGGTGTAGATTTAATCACTTGCTACTTGTACAGGTCACAAAGCAACATATCTGTAACTTATCTAAGAAGGGGCAATGTACATATATAAATACAGTGACAGCTAAAAGCACTATATTTAGTATAGACTACTGAGTTAACTTATGACTGTACTAATTAGTTGGCAACTTTAATGATGCACAAGCATCTGGAATCCAGACCAGCACAGTTCAGTATTTCACATCCACCCCACCCCCATCCAAAGGAGATTAGAGCTGACAAAACAAGTGCTCCGCAGACATGCTATCCAGTGCATGGAATGACATCATCACCTAGTTCTTACGGTGTTGCTTAATGCACAGAATGAACGGAGCTGAGTTAATAAGTAATAATTACTCAATATTATTATGATGAGAGTAATTATTACTCAATAAATTCTCCCGCTGGCAGTGGCTCTCCCCACCAGAGGGCACTCAGCCCACACGTCCCTGAGAACTCCTGCCTTCCTCCCCTGGTAACCTGAATTGAAGGGTTGGTGGACTCAGACTTAATGCACAGAATGATTTATTTTATTTTATTTTTTAGCTGCTAACTGCTGCTTATGCAAAACCTGATAAATACTGGATGTTTTCACTCAACACCTATGAATAAATGCAAGCTTCTCCTTCACAGTATAGACATAGCAAGGAGATTTTTCTACCTGGAAAATTGAACGTGTATGATAATTTCGCTCATTGCATTGTGCAAGCAAATTCTGATCTCTTTTTACATTGCCTTCCCTTTCTCAGGTACGCACTTGATGCGAGATGATAGGCATATCTTTTTGAGACAGTACATAACCTGGGGATATCTGCGCCTTCCATTTTACACCTGTCTGAATGACCCTCACTGACCCCTGGCAACCAAGTCCTTTAACCTGCCGCTAAGATAAAGGCTCTCGTTTCCCCAGTCAAACCTTCTTTCTCATAGAGAGGAAACATCTTGTTGATACTAACGCAGAATTGGCTTTATAGGTGGTATAAAAATATGCACACACAAGATATAAACAGCTACATGCATACAGAGACATAGGAATGGCTCAGACAGGCTACAGAAAAAGCCACTGTCTGTTAGAGCTGCATCCTTACAGCTCCACTTGTGAGCCACGCTCGGCACACGATGACACCAAAGAGCAGTGCGCCAGGGTGCTGCACAACCCCTCCGGCCCTATTTTTTTAGCACTGACACCATAAGGACAGCATACACGTTAGAGCCCCGCCATCTTACCTGCAGGCTTGTGCTGCCTGCATAGCGCCGCTTTGCCTGTTAGGGGTCTTTCTGACAGCTCGCTTAGAAGTTTATTGTAATTACTAAAGGGTAAGTGTCTCCAGTATTCTGCCTTTTCAGAGGATCAAATCAGTTTTAGTCTCCTGTCTAGAACCTGGGCTACAGTACCACCTGACTGGGTGCCAGCTGGTGACAGGTTTCAAAGGCTTGATACTGCTCCATACTTAATTCTGAGAACAAAAGCAAAATCACACGCTGCAGACTATATGCTAATAAAATCTGCTTTAAGCTTAAAGCCTGGGGTAGAAAAGGAAAATTGAAGTGAATTCTCTCAAAAAGCCTTTAGAAGTGTGAATCCAAACAGAAATTACAGAAAGGAAACGGTAATTACTATTTTCTGTAAAATGATTTATCCTACGTGAAAGTGATGCAGTCACAAAGGCAAATAACAGTTTACTCCTAACAATTATGTCAGGGGACTGATCAACTGACTTTAAGTCTGTTCTGTGCTGCAAAAATAACACAAAGATGACAAAGAGCACTGGGATGGGGTGGGCCAGAGGCATTACAGATGTATTTCTGGAGGCATGCTATTAGAATAACACAAGCTGATGAAGGCAAAGGTTATGGAGATATTTAAACATTCAATTATATTTCTGGTTAGACTCCAATTTCACACTGCAGTTAGTTTATATCTTAATATATTTTTACTAGGTACAAAAGTAAATAATTAATCTGAGCTACTAAAAAGATTGACAAAGAAGATAGAGACCTCTTGGCTAGCTCTAGGCTAAATGAAGTATAGAACGTGCTATTAACCAGGCATCTTGTATCAGCCTTTATTGCTCATGCAAACTGCACCTGTAATTTTGCCATTGGCTTCGGATGGAGGCTGCCAGTTAACAATTATTGTCCGAGGCTTTCCCTCTTTGCTCACCACAGTCACATCTTTGGGAGGAGAAGTAGGAACTGCAAACAAACAAACATCAGACCATCAGAAACAGGTTGCCCGGTTTCCCTGCGTATAAACAAGTAACCTCAGCACCTTCACTTTTTATTTGTTTTACTGTTGAAAAAAGGCACATACAATAATAAAAACTCTGAACGTTCAACCATCAGGTATATTTACCACCTAGTGTAGTGGTCTTACTGATCTACTCCATTCAACTGGCAAATGCTGCCTGGTGTGCAGCATCTCCTTTCCATCAGGAGTTACCCGTTTCTAAAGCATTTCTGTCCACAGATGCTGTGATTCATGACTAAATGAGTCCATGTGTCTTCAAAACCACGTCATCTTTGTACAACTAACAGCTGGGGCCAAACGACTTCTAACCTGAATTTCTTTGGTCATCAGAAAAATTGCATGAACTTGTGAAATAGATGCATTTTGTACGCACAGGCACATGCAATATCTCTGTATTTTCAGGTTTATGGTGGGACCAAGACCTAGTAATGCCCATTTTCCACTTAAATCTGAATCAGCAAAGTAAATCCGCCAGAGATTTAGAATCATAATCCATAACTGCTGATTTACTTTATGGAAGCTTTTGTAAAATTGCAAATTTGTAAATTGCAAGGAAATCTGCACCACAGAAGCACTGGAAGTCCAGAAATATTTGCTGAACGTAATTGTCCAACCTTTTTCCTTGGGTTGCCCAAGGAAGAGAGCAAGATGGAGAGAAAGAAAGGGGGAGCGCGCACTTCCTTCTCCCATCAGCCTCATCCTGCCCAAAGCTCAGGAAATGGCGCGAGTTGCTCCAGTGAAAGCCTGAAATCTGAGACCTTTCTCACTGTGCACTGAAATATCCAGCTGGGCCTTAGATTAACGGCTTTCAAATGCACAGAGCCAATGCCTCCAAAGGTGCATTAACCAGCCACAGTGTGCAGTGCAACATTATGAAAAACACGAGACTTCTAATTAGGTAACTTTTAGCGAAGTAAATCCGCCTTGGATATTTAATACTGTAACAGTAACGTTTAGTGCTTACACAGTGCTTTCTGCATTTGAAGAGCTTTATGTATATTACCCATTAGAAATTAATCTGTCCGTCCTCTGAGATGGCTACCTACCATCCCTGCGCAGTCATAGTTGGAAACCAGGGATAGCAAAAGCTCAAAATATGTAATCCCAAATACTTAAAACCATGCTCAACAGAAAGGTACAGACATAAAGGATGATTCAAGGCCCTATAGTAAGCTTCAGAGGAAAAAAAAACCCCAGGACTAGCCCTCAGGAGATCACTAATTCACAGACCAACACTGGGCCCACTATCCCGTATTTTTCTTCAGCATCAGCTGAGGAGCAACTCCTATACAACGCTGCTACTCATGAGTATTCAAAAATAGTGAGTCACACGCTCAGGAATTTGGCAAGTAATATAAATCACAAGATCTGTTAGGAGAAAAATATATTCAGCCTTTTTTGTTTTTTCATTCGCTTCTTAGTTCCCAAGCTTTTAGGTCATATTTGCAAGTGTTCTTTACAACCACCCCAACTAAAAATGTACTTTCTATTGAAATGAAAAGAAAGGAGAGCCCCTCTATCTCGCCCTTGCTCCTGTACATTTTTGAGTTTCAAATTCCCTTTTAACAACTTTTTCTGTGCAACTTTTACAGTCCCTGCTCTTAGTGTAGAGCTACGGATGAGAATTGTATGTGTGTCAGCAAAAATACCAAATAAAGTCTTTTAACATGGGATGGGCATAGTGATCGGGATGGGAAGGGAGCCTCAGTCCAGATGTGAGCTGTCAGAAGGGCAGCTGACTGCACATCACGGCATTCCCACCAAACACTAAAACAACTGAAGGTCACGAAGGGTTTACGGGACTTCAGAGTAACTTAGGAGCTTTCTGATGTTATCCTGGGTTTGCTTTTTCTTTTGCCTTTTTATAGAATATTTAGATGATCTCACCAATTCTTTGCCTGCTTGATTTTTTTTTGCTGTATTTTCATTTACCGTTAGAACTACAGGGTAATTTGGATAGGCTCTCTCTTGTCCTTACAGTTCAGACAGAAACCTAAGCATAATACACAGTAAATGTAATTGCACATAGATCATTTCACACTGCAGGATAAAAGGTCCTCATGAGGGACAGGTCCTGGACCCAAGTGGGCCCAAGATCCTCCCGGTAGCTCCAAACCCTCTTCTTTTTTTTGACCTGGATGTCTTAATTTCTACTTTTTTTCTTTTTTTAATTCATTTGCCTCATGCACTTCCTCATTCTAATTATTATCATCATAAATAGAGCGAATTTTAATTATTATTTGCTAAAGCATTTTCTTTGTATTTGCCATTAACATGCTATTTCTGAGATGTTTCAAACGTACGCTTCTTTATTCTCTCCTGTCCGTGAACTGTGGTACATTATTCATTATTTCTCTGTAATTTGATGTAAATTCTTTTTGCATGCAATCATTCCTTTGAATTTTGAAGTATGTTGTTGTTTTTTAATCAGAATTTCTGACTAAACTATGAAGAAAAGAAGCCCCCAGCAAGTATTCATCAGCATAATAATTTTAAATACATGCTTCCCCTCCTCCAGAATTCTGGCAGACGGCTTTATTCTGGCAAACTCATCAGGAATGTCGGCCCTTCCAGAAAGGCACGAAGGAATACCTAATTCAAAAGTTGTTCCATGGGCTGTCATACTCCAAGTACTTGATCTTCGACCTTTGGTCACCATCACGGAGAATTCGTACAAGGTATTTGGTTTTAAGCCAGTCACTAAATAGCTCAAAGTGGTCGCATTTGCAGTCTGAAAGAAAAAACAAAGCGCCAATAACTTCTGAACTGAAACCTATATACCACCAGCTCTCAAACACCCGTGTCTCAGGTAAGTGATCAAAACATTTTAGCATCTCTACGTTTTCATAACCACGGTCATTAATTCTGTAGTGTTTTTGCTCTGTCATGCAAATTCATTAATCAAGTATTAATGTGCAGTTGTTTTATCCTAAACTAGAAATTCTTTCTGCAATCAGCAAGAGTATTTAATAGCCGTCAACTATAAATTAAAAAAAATAAAAAGCAATACAAGGTCCAGGGCACACTTGTTATGCAGCAGACTATACCACCCTCTACTTGGGGGTTTAATTTGCGGCATTTCATTAACTGATCTGGGAAGGGAAAACAATGAAGCACAGCTAACAGCAAGAGTCCTTGAAACCTCTATCCGCCTTCCAAAATCCTGTTATAATTTTCAGTAAATTATTTAACATACTTAAAAAAAAAAATCAACTGAAAGTACAGATGCTAAGAGACTCAAAGACAATGCAGCTTTATTAATATGTAGATATTTTTCAGAAAGAATGGTTATCTAGGATCACACACTGAGACCGCATGGTTTACGGTGTAATTTGTAACTCAGCCATTGAGGCAGAATTTTTGACCTTTTGATTCAAGTATCTGATATTTGTTATCCCTGACTTGAACAAACCACAAAGTACTTGAGGCCTATGGAAAAAAAAAAAAAGTATCTATATGTATGTATATTCCTTACCTTGACCTACAGCTATCTAAACACGGAATTAAAGAGTTAGTGGTTTCTGTGTTTGACAGGGCCATACAACAACGGTATTAATAACGGTTGCCTTCAGAAAACAACTCTTTTCAGCTAATTCTTTTCCAAGGAAAAGGCTATCTATGTCCCTTAAAGACTCTATGAATAATATATCCCAAATTCTGCAAATAAACCCCTTATTTCTCAAATATCAATGACAGCTTTTTTTTTTTTTTTTTTTTTACATCAGGTGAAAGTTTAGAAAACCCAAACCAAGTGAAACTTAGATTTGTACTGAGTGTTGTGCTTGTTCACTGACACTCGCTTTGCCAGTTAGACATCACGGGGCTGGACAGCGAATGAAGACATCATAAACCTAATTAAAATCAAGTCCACCATTACCTTTAAACCTGTACTTGATACAAAACTCTGTGTAGTTTCAAAGTAGATGTGATTGTGGAGGAATGGCTCAAATATTTAAGCACCAGGCAGGACAGTTCTTCCATTAGTTCCATGACAAAGCTTGGTTGAGCACAACTTCCCTCATGTAAACATGAAGCCACGCGTTCCTAGGAGCTTTCCATCAGCTCTCAGAGGGCCAAGCAACGCTGTCTCCCAGCGCTTTATGTGGCGACTCAGGGGCGTTAGGAAGTAGCTGCTGCTTCAGTAGAAGCTGCCAAGAGCTTTGGCCTGGACATTTATGTAGTGACAAGTGCAAAGGAGAAACCTTTTCCTAGCATCTTGCATTACGAGCTGCCTTACTCCCAGAGCACACCGCTTCTTCCTCTCCAGAATACCCATGGAAATTCCTAATGCCATTTAAGCATTTGATCCTGTTTGTAGTATGTTTTAGCTCCTAGCTGCAGTCACACATGGCAGCTGGAGTCCTTTTTACAGGTTAAAGTGGTATTTTTCATCTATGGCTTTGAAACTTGGTATCTTTTAGTCTCACTGCACATCATACTGAATGCAAATGACACATGAAATGCTAAACTGGAGCCTTAGACCTCTCTGCTTTCTTCATTTTTTAACACCACTTCCTGTTTTTAAGGTCACAGCGTATCCCATGGTACGAAACCCTGCTCACCTACTAGAAATAAACTTCATAAATATTACCCTGTAAAATTTATTTTCCTTTTATACAGTCCTAAAAGATCTAAGTTAAGATGCAATATTTTTTCTTACACTTGAGAGCACACCAATAAATCACAGGTAACCCGCGAGTAGGACAACTCTGCTCCACCACAAAAGGGTCTCTCTGATCCATGTTAGTGAAACGACATGGCTCAAAGCATGATGGAGTATTTTAGCTTCAGGAACTGTATCACATCTCCCGTGTTTGTATGCTCTAGATTGACACAATTATACAAATTTAAGAAAATAAGGCTCCTTAAGGTGGAACCTCTTAGCTTGTATTTGAGGCATGCAGCCTTGTCTTTAAGAAGAGTTTGTGAATGTCAGCATAGAAGGGGGAAACAAATGTAGAAAATATGAATGAACTCTTATCAACATCCAATGTTCTGACAAGAGGTATGGATGAAACAACACTGGTTTGAACAGATGTAGCTCTGGATACTGGAGAACTGACATGGAGAGAAGATTACTATGTGCAAGGCTGCGTAATGGAGAAGCTCCGATAGAACCAGGCGAACAGCCTCAAAACATGCAATAAATAACAAAGCTGCTAGTGATGGCTATGGCAGACAACACGCTAGCTCACACCTCATGAAGTTACCAAAGACCTGACTGAAATGCAGCAGCTTATTAAACAGCACCACCGAAAAGAGGTTTTGCCTTTCTTAAAATTAAGAATTGTTACTGTCCAATGGAGCAGTACAGAATTCATGATTGAAACAAAAAGAAAAGCAGGATGCGAGTTCTCCAAACATCATGGGTTAAAAATGATTAGAACAAATGTTCTCAAACATACGTATTTTCAGGTTAATGCTTTTTACAGTGAGAACTTTTGAACTATATTCCATCATTAAATATTATTTTTGGTCCACAATAAAACTTCTTGACCACTGGCCACCAGCACCAAGAATGGTGGGAGTATTTAATTTACCACCGAGGGTGGGGTTTTTTAAGAATTTAACTTATGAAATTGCAGCATTATATAAATCACACCCGAGACATCCTCTGCACATGACTCGGGAATGTGGGTTCATAAATAACTTGCCTTTAGAGGAAGAACACACATACATGCATCTTTTCATTTCATTAAAAGAAACCAAAAAACCCAAAACAAACCCCAAAAAATTGGTTTGTAACAAGATTGCCCTGCAGGAGCATAAAGGGAGCTCCATGAGCTGGAAATTTTAACAACCTTTTCCTCTGAGTCTCATTTCAAATGTGAACTTTGCAGTCAGCATTTTGTAGGCCTCCAGATAACTCCAAAAATTAAAAAAAAAAACCCAAACAAAAACCCAACTACGAAAATCCAAACCAATAAACCAAACCCCACACTTAGTCTCCAAATCAAAACAGTAGATGAAAATCAAGGAAGGCAGGGATATCACAGTTATTGTTATGTATTTTGCACCCATTTGGTTCCCAAAGCTTCACTATCAACATCATGTGAACAGAAAAGGTTGTAAAAGGAAACTTAAAACCGTCAGGGTAAATATTTTTTCTGCGTGACTCGCCCCACAAATTCAGATTCTTCTGCTAACTGGAGGGAAGCCATTGCTAGCACGTACTTTATTGATGCCCTACCGGCTCCTCTAAAGGCAAGCCCGCATCTGTCATACAAAGCGATCACGTTAGGGTGAAGTAGAAATGACAAAATTGTCACCAGGGTTCTGCAGCAGACGGTCATTCCGGGAGTCCCTGCCTGCCTGCCCCAAGCCAGCTCTTCCACTCACTCCCACCCAACACCCCGCCTCGATCTCCTTCACACATGCGCAAGTACGACCACAAAACCAATCACTTCCACTAAATCTAGAAGAATCTTTGAAGTGATGATTTAACTGAGCAGCCCAGGCATCTCAAACAAAGCCAGGCACACCTCTACACCGTTTTCTAAGCACTTGTCTTTACTCTCAGCTTTCACTTAACCCCGGCACGAACATGAAAGAACTTCTCAGTGAAACAACGCAGCCGTGTTAGTGTTGTTGAAACTCCAATACCTTGTACTTCGTATTTGCAGGAATATTGGTTTTCCAGCGAACTGTGTAGTAGCGAGCATCTGTGATCTTCTGGTTCTTCGGCAGTGAGTTGTCTGCCCAAGTGATCCGTATGGTGTCATGGCTCAGAATGGAAGCCTGAACTCCCACCGGTGGCATCATGGGAGATGGATCTGGCACTGGAGTGTATGGAGCATTAATAACAAACAAATCAACCTCGGAAGTGTCTAGGGAATTGATGGGTAAAAAGTAGTGTATTATAATTAAAAAGGGAGAAGGTGGCAGTTTAATGTAAACAAAAAAAGGGAAAATGCAGGGTAGTACAATGAAATGAAAGGTGAGACATGGAGAAAAAGAGAGAAAAGCCAGAGTTAATAGGTGACATAAGACTGGCTAATAAAATTACTCTTGTATCATGTTCCCTTCTTAAGACAGTAAGGCAACATATATATGCTAATAATATATATACCTAATCGTATTAGTGTTCAGCGCATTCAACCACGGCCTACAAACCCCAAACGTACAGTAATATTAACTTTGACTTTATTTGCCTCAGAATGTCCACCAATTCCTCTTGCAGAAAACAACAAGGAGGAACAAGAGCTGGACGACTTCTAGATGGGTAAATGTCACTTCATAAAAATTACAGGGAATTCTAAACACCTTTTACAGAATGTTCCTAGCAATCAAGCTCCAAGTATCACACAAATTTGCAATAACTGAAGAAGCTGCAATTCCAGTGTCCTCTATAAAACCTATCAGGATTCCTGC
>NW_009260435.1:1534698-1596943 GCF_000687185.1 Egretta garzetta | reverse complement strand
TGTCCCCGATAAAACGTATCAGGATTCCTGCTGTTCAGGAGATCAAACCAGATGCAAGTGCTAACATCTACACAGAATAACTACAACAGTCTAGTCAGGAGCACAGTGAGCCACAGCACAGTAAGAGCTCACTTGCAACCAAATTTCTCTGCCTAAAATCTTTTATTAATGTATTACAAGATGAAAAAAAAAATATGCCAAGAACTCTGTTTAGTGTGACTACAGATTGAGCCTTAGACAAAGAAAATGCAGGCTTCATATTCAAAATCTCTGTGTAAAAGAACAAAAAAAATTCATCTTTGTCCATAAAAAACGAAATAAGGGCAATGCCTTTAGAGCTGCACCCACACAATTTGTGCTAGCATAACAGTAACTTTTTGAATAAGAGTAACTTTCTGAAAAAGAACATCTGTAAGTAGTTGAAAGGTAAGGTTTGTGATTTAAAAATGACACCAATTTTAGGTGGTTTATTAAACAGATGAAGCATGCAAGGCAATCGCTGCAACAGTAAGGCCCATCAGTTCAAGAAATGGAGCATACTTGGTGACACTGAAAAGCACCACTCTTACATTGTGTGTCATCACATTTTCAGCTGCCACGCGGAGGTGCGTTAACAACTGTTAACAACTTTCAGCTGTGCAGAACATAAAGGCAGCCCCTTGCCTTTACCTGAGTGAGGCCTGGTCACCGCACTCTCGTAGAGGGGGATTCCTTCACCAACGTTGTTAAATGCTTTCAGAGTTATGACATAGTGGGAGCTGGGGTCTAAAGGGGGAAAAGAAAATTAAATCTCTTTTTAGTGCTTTTTTCTGCTTCTCCATCTTCCCTTTGTTCAGTATTGTATTTTTTAACTGAAATACTCAAAATAACTAGACTAAATTTGAATTGAGAAAGTCTCCATACAGGCCTCCTTTTAGTGTTCAGTAGTTCCCAAGCAGCAGCAACCCTACCTTAAGTACAGCCAAAATAGCAGTGAGGAAAAACATTTTTAAATGAACATTTTTGGTTGCCCTACTACAACGCTATCCAAAACTCCAATTTTATGCGATTTCCCAATAGGTCGCACTACTAATATGTATTTGCTTTCAAGATACCTTGCCTACCACAGAGAGTTATGTGAAGGAGCAATTCTCTATTTTTCTTTTAAAGTAGATGCCGCTGTATCTCAGTAACATTTCAGTTTCTTTTTTGCCTGAAGCCACCTGTTCTGCAGCTCCAGGAGGAGAATAAGGGAATGCTGCTCGGCATGGACGCTTTTGTAGTAACCGTTGAAGGGAAAGCATCAAATCAAAATGCACTCTATGCTTCAAAGTCTGTGAATTTAGGATTGTGGGTTTGGGGTTTTTTTATTCCTCTGCCTCTTTCTCTATCAGCAGAAAACTGAGTTTATTTGAAATTTATCAACAGTTTGGCATCTGGTATAATAGCTGAATAAGGAAAAAGATCCTCTTACAAACATGCTTGTGGTTTTATTTATTTATAATACCGCAACTAGAAAATAAGCAACATAAATGAGAGGCAGACCTTGGGCACTGCTGTTAATTGACTTTCCTTACCTAAGTTTTCAATGGTGTAATATCTCTGTTTATAGTCCACCTTGATGGTCTGTGCGTGAGGACTGCCGATGCCATACCCTATAGCGTAGCCTCTCACCACAATGTTCTGGTTCTCAGGTGGAGTCCAGCTTACTACGATACTGGTGACAAGCGGGCGGACGTGCAAGGAACTCGGAACTTCGGGAACACGGGTTTCTGTGAAAGAAAAATGATAGATTTAAAGGACTTCTCTTGAATAGAGGTAATTACATGAAGAGCTACAAGTTAGTAAGGTCAAATGTAGCACTTCTACTCTGCCTCTGTACTGAAATGAGTACACTCCAAAGGAGAGGGCTTTATCATACAAGAGCAAGCAAAGAACTCTAATAAGCAGAAGAAAATTAAGAGAGTTTCGTATATTAATACATTTTAATAGACCCTCTTTTTACAAGAAAGGACAGAGCATCACATCTGCTTCCAGGCAGACTTTTTTGATGTTTGTGTGTGTTCTTGCCAATTTGTAATTTTTCAAAATACGCATTAAATCTATCATGCCCTTCCCCTCCACAAAGCAATCTACTTCTAGTTCTATCATATTACTTACTCGTGGGCATTAAAATAATTATACTGAAAACACACTGATGATGAAAGAAAGGTTCCTGAGCTCATTGTAGGATTAAATAGAATATTCCAAAGCTCTAAGAACTGTCAGTAAACTGAGTATTGCTTGTGCTGCAAAGGTTTCTTGTGATCTGTCCTACGCTTGTCGCTGTCTAAATCCTTGAGTCTCTAACATAATTCATGAAATGCATGCAGAAACTACACAGCCATACCAACAATCAAAAAAACCCTCAGAGAGTCCACATCAAATGCTTGAATCCTACCCCCAACGAGCAATACTGATCTAGTCACAACCCAAGAGAGATGGAATGTGGACCCTTAGGAACAGAAGGACTTCCACAACATGTCACTGCCATCTCCTAATATCTTCACTAAAAGGATTTTTCCCCAATGTTGATTACAACTTAAAAGCAATGGAAAAGCACAACTGTCTGTACCTTTGTTTTAACTTCTCAAAAATTAAATAAATACTTTTGTCAGGCCATTGGAGCCTGCCGTATGTTGACAGATTATAAATAATTCTGTGCAGTAGTAAGCCGACTTCTCCACTCCACAATGAAATCAGTTCAGAGAGTTGTTCTTCCTGGAGGGATTTCATTTTAATGAAACATGCTGCATTTATCTAAACACATTTAATAAAGCACCACAACAGGATTATTTGGATCATAATATGCCATTGGCCTGCTAGCCCACAGAGTTTACGGTCTCCAGCTGACACAGCTGATCAGTTAAAGTTCACAACTATTAAATACAGAAAAGCTACAGAATGGCAATATAAGAGATGACATTTTTAACTGCACAGAAGTTAATGCATTGGGGATAACTCTGTACAACTGTTTAACACCTCTTGCATACGTACTCCTGGTGGGACTCGCACCGGCTTCACAAAATTACACAGCCCTACCAACAATAAATTGTAACAGTCTGGCTCACATTTGCATTGATGACATTATAAAGTGAATTATTTTCTATTTAAATTCAAAAAGCAGCCATGGGGGGGAAAAAAAAAAGGAATTACGCCTTACATGTCTATTGAACCTGGGAAATTAAAGATTAGCTGTAAATACATTTGCATGGTATTAAAATTATCCACATGAGCTTACTGAAGAAATAAAAGTGAAAAATAATACATCTTCCTTCCAGTATGCACACAGACAAACCTCGTTCATGTCTACAGAATGATACATACACCACGTCCCATTGTCTTAACTGTGAATTTTTATTACTTTATTCAGTGTAAAGAATACGCATAAAGAAAGTTAGATTTCCTGCAAGGACTGCAACTTTCCAATTTGCAGAAAATTAAATGACAAAATCAACACAATGAAAAGATTCTTTTCTCCTCCCTCCTTCTGCCCTATTTACATTTAATCCTGATGCTTTCCTCTAGCAAAGAACTGTTAACTAATTCAAAAGCAGAGCACCTTTCCATTGCCTTGTGGAACTGCTGCCCATTTACAGAGCCCTACTTCAGTCTGGGGAATGGGTGGTTTCTCAAAGCTGCAAGGTTGTGTCACATCCAGTTCCAGGAAGACAGACACGCAGAGGCAAGTAATTTCAACTCCAAAAAGTAAATTCTGAGTAACTCCAAACCTGAACTCTACCATTAACATTGGGGTTTTGCGCTGCTCTTGATTAAGCAGTGGAGTAAGAAATAAGAGGACAAGTATTAAGTAGAGCATTGACTTTGCATAACACAAAGACTGGGCTCTCAAGAGCTTTAATGAGCTGACTGGTGAAGCAATCTTCCAATGGCATAGAGCAAATATTGAAGCTCTTTTATTATTCTGTCTTCCAGCTGCTATTATAACTGAACCTCAGGCCACACAGATGTGAAAGACGTTACTGGATCCCATGGCATTAAGCCAGGATGACCCTCCAGCTACTTCAAACAAAGCCAAGAGGAAGACTGGCCTGCAAAAACCTCAAGGTAACATGTGTGCAACAGCACTAATGCTTTTCGGAAATGGGAACAGTCTACCCAAAATCACCGATTCCGTGTAGGCGGTTCCAAGGAGATCCGCCCCAGCCATCTTTTAAAAAATGGCACTTCTTCAGTTGGAGTTGCTTTCAGCCAGATTCTGGGAGATGCTCACAAATTTGTGCATTTGAATTCTGCAAGAATCGAGTTCCCACTTGCAAATTATTCTAGTGTAGTAAACCAAACAACTGGACCAACTATCAATGACCAAAATTTTTCACAGAACATTTTCTACTTTTATTGTTAAACTCTACACCAGAAAAACAAGATGCTAACATGGTTCTGTATACCATATATCATGAGTATACGGCTTTGATGGAAAGATTTCATTTCTGGTGGAAGATATATCCTAGTCTATCAGTACTGAAAATACAATCAATCTCCCTTTTCTTCTGAAGTGGCAAAATAACAATTACTGGGGGTCAAATGTTCTCTACAGAAAAAGAGTCTAAGCAAAAAAAAACCCCAAAATTCAGAAAAAACTTTCTAAGAGAACATGGTACCAATGAAACATAGTGGTACGATTGCAAAGGTCTGCGTGTGACAACAATGTTTTCCACTGTTTCTTTCCTGCTGTGGCATCTCCTTCACATTCTAAGTTTACAACTCCAACGCTGCAACCACAGCACAGGCACTAATGCTACAGGCGGCAGCTGACAGGACTACATCCAGTCAATCAGCGCACGGTGTCTCCCAACACCCCATCACCACTCTGAACTCTTTGAGGCGTACTTCAACGGTTTCGTTAGTGTAACTCAGGAGCTACATAAATACATAATCGCTATTTTACTTCCCTCAAGGAAAACAGCCCCCCTACCTCTGTTTCATAGCCTGCAAATGCCTGCATAATTAATGAGATGAATTTTATTACAGTATAAAAAGTGAACCATTATTACTATAGAAATCTTATCATGTATTATCATTTAAATATTGAAACACTAATTTATAATTGGGTATTAGCAGAAAAACCATAGTGACAGCACACGGTACTAGAAAGTGTAGAAGCACGGTTTAATTTCAAGCCATTTGACTGACTCAGCAAGAATTTTGTGTTAAAATACAGATTAATTTCACTTAATCATAAATAAAGCACACTGTATAATTAGCATATGGTAAAAACAATTGAACAAAATCAGGTTTGCCTTTAAAAAAGGCAGTCAGACTTTACTGTGCCCTGTCCATGAATTCTAATGCTTCTGATGTCACAAACATGTTCACACTTATGATCTCACCATCTAGATCACTCTCAAACGTTTCTGCTGACATCCAGTCGGTAGCTGGCCCAGTACCATTAACAGTCAAGGCGGCTACTCGGAAGCTGTATTCTGTGCCGCGTTCAAGACCTGAGAGACAAAGAGCATCCAAGATATCAACAGAGGAATTCCAGCTGTGAGCACAGGAATCCCAGTTCTGAATTAAAACACAGGTACAGCCCAGCAGCAGACGGCCTTTCAGCCCACCACTGCCACTTGAGCACAACATGGGGTCAGGAATGGAAACAGCACAGTGGCGCAGCGGGCCACCAGAAGAGCCTGCGAGGTGCCGTTTGCAGCCAGCTTTGATTTCTGGCTATTCACCAGTTTTAAGCACAGAACCACTGACATCCATAACTAAACCCAGGTGTAGCATATAGACAGCAAGTGACCAAACCCTGCAAACAGTTTGCTTACTGCATTTAAGAGTGTATAATCAATAACCAAAGCAGCATGAAAACGCACTCAAACTCTGATATAGGAACTTCTTAAACAGGCTTTGCTGCTGGCAAAAACATACTCCAGTTACAGGCACATATATCAGCTCCTCTGTGAGAAACCTGAAAGTTACTGAGTCACAGCTGGACTTCCTGAGAACAAATCAAAACATCTTGTTAAAAAGTGCATATTCGTTTTCTACCGAGGCACAATTTCTTCTCATCTGAGCAACTGTTCATTTACAGAGATTTAAAAAAGGAACAAAATGTAGTCTTGCTCCTTGTCCTGTACTGTTTATTTCTGCAAAACAAAATTCTAGTTCTGGCAACAATATACAATTTATACTAAGTAATGTACTAGGTTGGATTTTTTTTAAGTGTACAAAATAAAGAGAGAGTGTGGCACATTCATGCCAGAAAGAAGGAAAAAGGCTGACATCGGTGAAACTAGGTGGGATGATTTGCACGGATGCCTGAGCTAGGAAGTTCCTAAGACTCTGAGCTGGGCTTGCTGACGAGCACTGCATGACGGAGCACACCTACATAATGGCCACATGCAGCTGGGGTAGTCAGCCAAACACCCAGCCTGACTACATTTCTTTGGCATCCTTCTCCACATGCTTATTTCTGGCATTTGGGCAGACACAATCCGCTCAAGACCATCTTCTCCATGCAACCACTATGCCTTTTATAAAGGTTTTAAAAGGACTCGTCCAGTCCACTCAGCAAATCAATGGCAAAATTAGGGCTAGAAAACAGGTCACGAGACTTCGGTTACCACTAGCCAGCCCACACTCCCTCATTACCTACACTCATTTGAGGTGTTGTAATTTTTTCTTCCAAGGCAAGTACCCTATATAAACAGGCTCTGAGCCCACTAAAAGCCCCTAAACCCCTCTCTTCTGATACCAAATGCTTGCAAACAGTAGCTCACCTTCAATTAGCTGAAAAAGTTGGGTCCCGCCAATGCTCTCTGTCACATCACTCTTGCGGGACACTTTACGGTAGCGAATTTTGTAGCCGGTGATTTGTCCACTGTGTGTCCCTGCGGGAGGAGGCTGCCAGTGCAGCATGATGCTCTGCGGAAGGCAGAAGGTCGTTACAAAGCCATCGGCCTCCCACGCAGCCAGAAAAACTACTCTAGTGCTAATAATTAATGAAATACAAGATAAAAAGCACGCACACAGGAAACTCTGCATTTTCATATGGCTATCTGTGAAAAGTAAGAAACCTCTGATCCAGCTGCAGCCCGGGTCATACATGTGCCTGTAGAAGTGCACCTCAAAGTGTGTCAAACAGATGGGAGCTTCTGATTCCAATTTCATAAATGGCCCCTTGGGTTTCGCTTTCATTTTCTTTGGGTTATCTTAAGATACGGTTTACTTGAGGATCTATCTTTAAGAACCGTTATTTTCCCTAAAGGGCACAAGTTATCTGAACTGCAGTTTATGTGCAAGAAGTTATTTATTTTTAATCATACAGGCAGTAGAAAAAGGTATTTGGAGAAGAGTTTAGAAAAGGCTTTTTAAAAAATCTCCAATCATAATCACTAAAGTCGTAATGACTACATATCTAATTTTCTCTTTTAAAGTGCCCAGGACACTACGAACATGCACGTGTACGCACACATGCTGCAAACAGTTAATCAACAGGAACAGATTTAAGCTCTGGTGCTTCAGGCTTTTGTGCCCAATTAAACCTCTTTCATAATTAGCCTCCACACTTCAGTGCATTGCCACTGTCTTCACTGCATTCCATAAGTACAATCCACAACCGGACTGGAGTTTGTAATGCTTCAAGCCCCATGTTCAGACATTCTGCTGTTGGGCAACTCTTACGCAAACAGCTGAAAAGCGGCATGGTAGAAAAGAAACCCAAAGCAGCTCTGAATTGTGGTCGATCTAAGACCCACCAACCTTTTGTTTACCCACTACCAACAAGAAATTCTCCACATCTTACCTTGGAATTCCGTACTTCCAGCGTTAGATTCTGCGGTGGAGCACTGGGGACTAGAAACATTAAAGAAATTACAACTCCATCATTTCCATATACTGTATCAAATACTGTATTTCCTTACATAACTACTCTCTACTATCATTCATTATGGAAGCACAAACCATTCTGGTTAGCGACACTACATAAAGTACACTACAAAGTCCTACCAGAGGTGCTTTAAGACATACAGTGATTACCTAAGGAGGTTTATGTATTTTCAACCCAAAGAACAAATTCACTTTTTATTCAGGTCTTATCACAGGTATTTAAATAAAAAATGTCTTCTACTTAAAGGTACTTCCATAAACTCTAATAAAAGTGACCGCATTCAATACTTTTCAAAATCAAATCTTAAATTTACATGCTGGATTCTGGGAGCCCACATTTGAAATTCTAGCCATGGCTTTTATCCTCATGATTTTCTGTAACAGTGTTCCCAAGGAGGTGATGTGCATCGCAACGACAGCTTCTGCTTTTAAACCTCCATTCTTTGTTAGTTCTTTCCTACCTGTAGCAACTTGCTGGTCACGACAGTGAGAGTCCATTAGACAAAAAGGCAACATAAGAGAGAACGTGATACCGAGAAAATCCTTGTGGCAGTACGTCAACTCACAAATGTTATCTCAAAGGCACTGATAAGGGCTCCCCCGCAGGAATGTGAGGCTCCAGGAAAACACAAGGACAGGGAATTAGCACAACAGGGCTAAAGATTGCTCTGGCCCGAATAATCTGTTTTCCGAATAACCAGCCATGGCAATACCTAAGAAAACACTCCTGAGTGCATAGAGTGAAAGTGGCCTCGCAATAAGCGAAAGGTACACTGGGTGTGCTTAAATAAATACCCGTCCCACTGTCCCACAACAGAACTGGAGAAAATGATGTATTTGTTTTCCCTTCTCTCTTGACAGCTGACCTGAGTCAGAAGTCACCAGACCTAGGGATTAAGTGCTATGTCCTTCAACAAGCAAGAACACAGGTGAAGAGGAGGAAACGAAATAAAGCCAAGCTTCCCCCCGCACTTTTGTTTTATGCAGGTGGTGCCTACATTCAGAACAACCTAAAAATAACCATGGGTTTTACAACGAGGGATTAATAACTAATGCATATATCGCAAACTTGGCGAGAGAAAGACAATCGGTAGGACACAGGAAAGGGTACATGCATGCAAATATATCCATATACACAGATCTCCCCATGTGCAGTTTGTTTTACGTCAAAGCAAGCTTAGACTCAGATCAGATTAGGAACTTAACCAGGCCAACAATAAAATGGATTTCCTATGGGCTGATACCCCACGCTTCAACGGGAAAGGTGCAGCCTGGTTTGGTACATTGTACAGTGACCGTCCAGGAGGGAGGACCACAACATGCTGGCGGTTCAGAGACAGCAAGGACGAGTTGGTCAAGGAAATGCCCTCGATCAGGGTGTGAGGCAGAGATTACGTTTCTAGTTGTGATGTACAATTGCTTCCTCTAGATCAGGAAGACCATCAGAAGAGAAGCAATCCTTACAAGCAGCACATAAACCTTGGTTCAGATTGTAATACCCAAAGCCTTACCCTGCAACAAACCACCATAACATACTTAGATTAGAAGCAAACACCTACATAAAACCGCGGAAGCTTGTTAAATAGAAGCTAAAGGCAGCTTAGAATGAAATCCCTGCAGAAAACAGGGAGATTGCTTACAGGCACCACAATAAGCAAACAGAAGAAGAAAATGTGCATCTTTCATGCGGAAAGATTTGAGAGATTGAAGGGGAGAACAGCACGGTTAAGCAGTAGGGTTATAAGACTCTAAGAAGCAAGATGGCCTCCTTCAGAAAGCTGTAGAAAATAAATTTCAACAGGTTAAATGTCAAAATGTAAGGTGGGCCAGAAAGAACTCTGGAAAACTTGAAAATGATGTTACAACTAATGATAAATTCGTCTTTAAACAAATAAGAAGCTGGAAGCCCTTTAGAGAAATTGTAGAGTTAGCAGATGGTCAGGGAATGACAGAAAAAGGTAAGGCCACACAACTAACTTCTCTGCATTTGTACTGAGGGAACAGTAGGAGAGGTTTTCATGACACTCTGTACACGGGACTTACGGGATCTCTCAAACCAAAATGTCAGTAAAAGGGATCACGGAAGAGTCAGGCACAACGAGCAGCAGCATGTTGCCAGGGTTGATGACATTCATCAAGGAACTTGGGAACAGTTGCATGACTTGCAGCAGGCTGTAACCTCTCACAGGCTACCTTGATACTGGGAGATGGCAAATTTGATGCCAGTATTTCAAAAGGGTTCTGGTTTGAAAAACTACTGGAAACTTCAAGTAATGAGTCAGAAACCTGTACTAGGCAAAAAAAACGAAGCTAAAATAAAGCTTGAAATTCATTGATACACGGGGAAATAATATGGATTTTTCACTTTTTAAAGGGAAATCCTGTGTTGCAAACCTGCTGGTGAGCTCTCAAGAAACGAAGCAATGAGGGGAAGCCACTGCCTGAGCGAACAACTGGTTAAAAGAAAGGCAAGAGAAGGTAGGAATGTCTATGGTGGGAGATGACCTGTGGAGCTCATCTGTGGTACGTGCCGAGACCCCTGTGCTCAACAGGTTTGTAAGTGATGAAAGGGGAATGAGCAGCGAGGTGACAAATGTCAGTACAGACAAGATCTGATGGCAAAGAATTGCAGGAAAACCTCCAGACATTTTGTGGCTGGACGTTAAAGCAACAGACAAAATTCACGGTAGATAAAGTTACACGCATGGGAAAAATGATCCTGCCTCTACATGCAAAATGATGGCTCCAAGCAGACCAATTCCACCAAGATTGGTCTACTCCAAAAATGTCACCTCAGTGCTCAGAATGAGCCAAAAAAAGCCAGTCAAATGCTAGCAACTACACACTTGCATCTCTGACACAATTTTAGTCCCCTCTACCTCTATTTTTGAAAGCATGTAGAAGAAAGAAACAGAGAAAAGTTCAGGAAAGGGCACTGAAGGTTGAAGCAGCTTCTACAAAAGAAATGGGTAACCAGTTCTGTGAGTTTTGAGTCTGAAAAAGAGATGAATGAAGGAGGACACAGCAAAGGTCGATAAAACGAGGAGTGGGACAGAGCGGGCTGGAGGACACTCATTATTCACTCTTTCAGGCAGTGCAGCTATAGGCAACAAACGATGCTAACGCACGGCGGGTTCAAAACAGCCAACATGGGGTGATTTGTCACAGAAAATTTATTTGTAGAATCTTTGTCCCCTTGATGTTGTGGATGATAAAAGCTGACATGGGTTAAAGAGGATGCAGACAGGGTTTCATGGAAGAGAAACTGAATTAGTAAATACACAGAAACGACTGCAGAGTCAAGAAGTCCCAGAAAAACCAAACTTCTGGACACAGAGAGAATTCCTCTCTGCTCTTCTATTCTGCTTTTGGTCACCCCTGGAGAGAGGATTCCAGGCTAGGCTCACTTTTGGTCTGACTCTTCTTATATATGAAGTCATTAACTCTGATCATTCGGCAACTGTTCATACATCTCTCTTTACTCACATTCCCTCTTTATTTGCCTTATAGAAAACACCGTTACTACTTCCTGCTTTCATTAGTATGTGCAATTGATTTAATAGGATCTGTGCTGCAGTCCAAAGAAAGACACACAGCATTTTCCCATATGACCACAATTAAAATAAAACTAGCACAAGTCTGCTCCTATGTAAAAATATTATAGAAGCTAAGAAATAATTTTGAGTTGTTTTCTTCAATACAGAATTGTGTTTCTGTCCACTCAATACTTGTAGGCTCAATAACCTGTGAAATAAACTACTGATATTGAGATGAAGGACACTGTTGTTTTGTAATCAGAATCAGGTACAGTAATTTTCCTTCCCTTAATTTGGAAAGCCTCCGGGGGAACTTTCAGCACACATGGCCATATGCAACAACTACATTAGTAATAAAATAGGGCAACAATGATCAAAACCCATAGAAGTCCTTCTGGTTAAAAATTCACCTAAAGGAAATTGCCACCTAGTTCCTGAAAAAAAAAAAAAATTGGAATAAAGCACCTTACCATCTGACAGCGTTCGTACAACGACATCTTGGGTCGAGACTCCGGGACCGTGTTTATTGTAAGCTACCACTCGGAAACTATACTCTGTGTATTTCTTTAATCCGTTAATGGTGTAGGAGAGTCCTCCTACATCAATGTCCTGTTCATAAACAAACACACATCCAAGCCAAGGTCAGAAGCAGGTCTGCAACTATTAGAAATGCCTTAGGCTTTCAGTACAGTAATAAAGTCAAAAGCAGAGATGACACCTTTCTGCAGCACCTGCAGATCAAACCCTCTGTTTATATACAGCCAGCACTTGTAAGGATGCTAACAGGGAGCTCGCAAGAGACAACTCTACTTGATTTAAATCGTAACATGGACCCTGGTTCTGTAAATGAAAAGGGATCTGACAAACCTGCCCATCAGTGAAAATTATGACTGTATTTTGAATGGCAGGATGCAGAAAGAGAAAAAGGTAATTTTATCTGAGGAACACAACATTCCTATTTAAAAACGTCTGTCAAAAGGTACTGTAAGTGCTAACAAAAGTACTCTTCCCTTAGCTTCTTTTAAAGCTGGAGTCATATACATATGCAATCAGATGGGAAGTCAAATGACTAGGATTAATCCTCTCAAAGCCATGACTGTTCTCAGGTGGCAACCTGTACTTGCACAGAACATTCTGGATTCTTCCAAAAGAATCATAAGAAAATGTAATCAATTAGACATCACTATCAAAATACCAATCACTGGATCAAAGAACTCAAGAAGCAAGCACGGTTCAGATTAAGGATGATGTAAAAATCAGTAATTAGCCTATTTACTAAAATAAAACTGGCCAACCTATAAAAGCTATCCAAGCATCCTTTATGCTGCCCCAAGCAGAGCTATTAACTGATGACATAGCTGTTACTTGAGTTTTCCCCTTGCGATATGAGGAACATCCCCAAATGATTCTTGATGCTGATGAATACCTAAATAAGCCAACACAAAGAATATTGCTTTAATTCTAGGGCATATACATTTTGTGCTGGGTTTTTATTTTTCAACGTTTCTGTGTTTTAGGCTAAGGGATTCAGTTTATCAGAAAAGTGAACACTTTTTGCAAGGTATTTCTAGAAATCCAAGGTAAATACATAATATAAGAGAACAGGCCGTTAATGGCATTGTTATCACGCCGGAAGAGCCAGGCTCTGTACCTGTTCGGTGTCCTGTCCCTTCTCCATGTAATAGAGCTTGTAGTTCTGGATTTCACCATTGCCTGACAGCGGAGTCTCCCAGGTGACAGTGACGGAGGTGGGGGAACTGGCATACGCTCGGATATTGGGTGCTGGACCAGGAAGCTGAACTGAAACGTAAGCATGGAACTCCGATAGTCACCCAGCCAACCATTAACATTCTCCACAGCCAATTATTTTAGCATCACCTTCACTATTAATCATCTCCAGTTAAAAGATGTGTGTTTTCTCACATTTCAGCATTTCACAGGGATTCACTGGGGGGTGTAAAGGTGGGACCAAACCTCTGAAGGAGATCCTCCTGCCTGGGTCAGGTTCCTTTTTTCCTGAATGATCTTAACAAATCACATGCTTTGCATTTTCTGAAAGTTTTCTTTTTTTCTCTTTCAGTTAATGACAATTTAAAAGTATTTCTCTTATAACAGAAACTTTAGAGAATTTAATAAGGAATCATAGAATCACAGAATCATTTAGGTTGGAAAAGACCTTTAAGATCACCAAGCCCAGCCATTCCCCTAACCTTGTCATCCCACCACTAAATCCTGGCCTTCAGCACCTCATCTGCCCGGCTTTTAAATACCCCCAGGGGACGGGAATTCAACCACTGCCCTGGGAAGCCCCTTCCAGTGCTTGACAATCCTTTTGGGGAAGAAATTTTTCCTGATGTCTAACATAGTCTAACCTAATGTCTTATCCGTTCTTCTTAAGGGTGAGAATAAGTCATATAAGCATAGCAACATGGTAACTGGGAAAATTATTTTGAAACTATGGCCTGTGAGTGCAACTTTTAAGAGTGTCAACTTACTCTGTGAAAGGTCATGAATGGGGAAAACAAATAAAAAAAACCCCTGATCCCCAAGTCAAGAAGACTCAAAATATTCACAGCTTACCCTCAGGCTGAGTTGCCACCTTCAGCGGTACCGAGCTCTCTCCGGGGCCATGCTTGTTCTGAGCCACAACTCGAAAGACATAAACTGTTTCGGGCATCAGGTTTTGGATCGTCACTTGCGTCTCTCCAGGACGACTTGTATTTTCAACACGTTCCCTTTAGGAAATGAAAGGTTTGGGCACAGAAACAATCATTGATTAGTAAAAGGGCTTTTGAGGGGTAAGTAAAAGAATAGTTGCTACCAAGATGTATCCCATCTGAATATATCTAATGTGTTAATAATGTGGTTATTTGCACCGCTCTGACTACACAATAAAACAGTAATATGCCAGAATTGCTGGTGACAAACATCTTCTAATTTTGTAACTTCTCTTTGAAAACGAATATGCACTGAAAGAAAAGAATAAGTTATACATGACATCACAAAATTCCAAGTAGTTTCTCTGTTATTCTGTAGCAGCATGCAATAATTCATAGTGACAGTTTATCCTGCTACTCTGAAGCCAGAAGAAAAAAATATTTAAGCAGTATACACAGATTCTGGCAAGATTTAAGGCATTTTTGTTAATATTGCGGGGCTGCTTCTTGTGTGTTTTTCAACGAAGCTGTTTTAATGGATTCTTCTACCTCCAAACTTTATTTGGTTCCTCCCTAATATTTAGGCTTTTTAAAAACACCCCTGGGCTCCAACCCGCCCAGGCAGGCAGCTGTGGCATTCGTGCTACCCGCAAGTAGTGGAGTCAACAAAACGCAGTGCCTGCCTGGGTCTGCGCCGCTCTCACCCAGCCCGACGTGCAAGCAGCCATCCCTTGGCAGTGCTTACACTCGTACTGTGTGCTGGGCTCCTCTCGGACCGGTGTGAAGACGCCCACCTCCATCATGGCTGAGGAGACACCTCCGGGCTACTGGCGCCCCCAGTTTGTCTGCCAGAGCCCAAAGAGTGAGTGTGCTGTGTGGGAAGGAGCATTTACATGGGCTCAGCACAAAGGCCAACATTTTGAAAGCCGAAAGCCATAATCCAGACGGGAGAATACACTCCGTGTCCAGAGGCAACTGGATAGAGCGTTGCCCTGCGTTTAGGGACCCTCTGTTGCAGCTGTCGGGAAGCATGGTCTTGCGCTGAGCACAGTCCAGGAAACTTGACGGGTTCTTATCAAGCTCAGGATTGAGGGGCAGATTAGAAGATTAATCATCAACTAACTAGAGGCTTTATTTCCAACACATTGCTGTTGTCATGTGAACCTTCACAGAGCTACGTTTGGGTAACAACATCTACGCACTGTCCTTCCTTGAAAAGGAGCTACCAGCTCCCTGTAAATACAAATAAAAGCAGTATTATAAAAGAAGAAATCAAAAAACTTCCCTGCTGAGAAAATAAAGGGAAAATGCGACTGCTCTGAATACAATTCTTCCCCTTTTGTCTGCTAGACTTTGTTTAGCTCTACAGCAGAGGGCAGGCGATTCTCATCCCCATGATTAGCTGCTATTAAATCATTTTTAATGCAGAAGCCTAGGCAAAATTATTCCACAGCCTCCCCCTTTCCTACCTTCCAGCCATTATGCTTTAGTTTATATCACGGAAATATGATGCCAAAATCCCCAGTTTTAATTTATTTCTTTTTAAATCAACTGGTACGGTTGATTTAGCATAACTTGGTTGAAAACATTTTGAAATCCCTGTTGATTTCTTCACTATCACACTGTATCTACAGAGGGGAACAATACCCTTACTGTAACTAAAGATCTACTTAAATACATTTTCTAGAATATTCTCCTTCATGAAAGTTGAGCTAAAATGGCATCGCATAAGCAGCTTAATTTATCTCAGACCTTTTCAAAATTTTCCATTGTTAAACGAGCAGCATCATTATAGCACATTTGAATTAAAAATCTTTACAGGGGATTTTTCTTCTTCTAATGTTTATACTTTTTGCAAGAAATAAGCTGACAGAGAAGTGAGACACACACTGAAGAAATACCATACCCACCGCAGAATGAGGGGGAGCAGGAGAAAAGATAAATATTTTCCCTCTCTAACTTTTCCAGTTCTAGGGTGCAAAATGTTTGCTGGAAAATGCATTTTCAAATGGATAGTTTCCTTTAAGACGTGTCTTTGACACAGTGATGGTATTTGAAAACCCAGAATAAATGCCAGCTGATTCACAGCTGTGGAATAACATTCGCCTGCCATTGACATGCAAAATATCTTGCATCTTCTGCCTCAATAACATGCACTTGCTGATTTTAGCTAGAAAAAAGAAAATCAGCAATTCAAGCTTATCATTTACAATTACCCCAAAAAATCAAATTATTTTAATGGAAAGACAATATTTATCAAAAAACAGACACATCAAAGTATTGCAATTTTCAGTAATAACCACAGCCTTCCCTCACAACAGTATGTTAAAAATATATTGAGATTAATCTAATTAAGTGCTACATGAATCTCTCATTTATGCCCTTTCTCAGGGAGCCTTGAGCACCTTTTACGAGCTCTGATGGGTTTAGGTAGGCATAACAGGTAACAAACAGATGGTCTATATGAATAACTGTATTACCCTCCAGAACGTTACGACTGTTTAACTCATGCCAGTTTAATCCCCAGTTAAAGAGCTTTGCAAACTAGAGTTAAGGTTTCAAACACCTATCAAGTACTGCAGGGAAAAAGCCTACAGTTCAAAACCAGACACAACTCTTAATCTGGAAATGCACAGTTTAAAGTTACACTCACAACACAAAACAACCTTCAGGGAATTATTAAGTATCACCTGTGCCAGCCATGTCAGCCATTCAGCCTGGCAGTGAGCTCTGAGACATTTTGACAGTGTGATTACACACAATTAAACTCCATGTGCTGCATTGGAAGCACACGCCGCCGAACTGTGGGTTTCACGTTATTTGAGTATCCACACATGTGATTTAGCATCTTGCACCAGCAACGTGCTAGCTATCTCTTTTCTTTTTGTCCAAAATCTTGGAAGTTTGGAGTTCTGCCTGAGTGCTTGCCTAAAGTTTCACGGAGTTAAACCTCCCTTTGCTCCCCCCAACACATTTGAATTCCCACTCCCTTTTTGGAGGAACTGTCTGTGATTTGGAATACCTAGAAGGGTGAAATAACGGTGTAACTATACAATCTATAAGGAAGACAGTAACTTCTAGCTGATCAGATTACTTCAGTTCCTGTAGAGGTGTGACAATAGAGCCACGTAATTCGTACGCAATTGCCTCAATAAAAGCCTCTCTTTAACATCATCAAGCCAACATGAAGACACACCACCACTTGGTGACATTCCGCTGATTCCAATCTTCTCAGCTGATTTCCATGCTTTGAAACACTCTTCCTTGGAGAGTTTCAGCTTCTCTGTTAGAGAGTAACCTCCAAGTCCTACCGATCATGATTCTCACTCCTCCTCAGCAGACACCACATGCTTTCAGAAACAGCTTTAATTGTTTCAGAAGTGATAAAAACAACCACCACTACAACTTTTGGTGGCATTTGTTGTTGTTTTTTTTGTTTGTTTTTTTTTTTTTTTGTCTGTAATTCTGTGATTTCTGCTGCTTACAAATTTTCTGCAACATTCAACTTAGGGGTCAACATTTTTCTGCAAGCACATGCCAAGATTGAAAGGTGAAATACTTAATATCCAGAGGATACCCCACGGCAGCTGAAGCTGCTGCGGCAGAAAGGGAACACACAGAGGTGCCTTTCGCAGGAGTGCCCTGTGATCACAGGGGGCAGAAATCACGTTCTGCTCATCTTGGGGTCCTCTCAAGAAGTTCAAAGAGCAAAGTTAGGGAACACCTTGCCATGTTTCTGTGTGTATCTCCTTTCACTGAGCGGATAAAAATAAAAAGGAACATAAAACAGCAGTGGCTGAGGCAACTGATACCTTGGGAACCACACGCCTTGTATGCTGCAGAGAAATTTAAGTGCTCCTACAATTCACAATACGAGGATGACTCTCTCCAGCCCTTTAAAGATGGTTTAGAGGTGTCAGAATATCTAGCTAAGCCATTCCATGTAACATGTATTTTTTTCATTTTCCACAAGCCTGGTTCAAAAGCTAAATAAATCAAATCCCTCGTTTGATCGCTGCTCAAATAGAAGCGAGGAAGAGACAATGCTTAGGTAAAAGGACCCAGTAATGCATGCAATGAAAATGGTACATATAGGCAAAAATATAATAGTACGAGGAGATGGTACGTACACACTTAAAACCACCGCAAAGACACATGATCATGTATAATTCAAGGCTACAAAGTGATCATTGAAGCAGCGTTTTATAATGCTGAGAAAGACAGGAGGATTGCATGGCCGAGCTTGACTTCAAAATTTTCTCATTTCTGAGTGCTTAGTTGTTATCTCATCTATTTTTTTATTCAATAACCCACCAATGCTTCAGCAAGGCCCAACCAACTGGTCAAAAAGTACCACATAATATCAAAATGGTAAACAGGGCGCTTTTTTCTTTCTTTTTTTTTTAAAAAAATGTTATTGTTCTCATTCTCTAAAGCCAGGTTCAATGGTTGGATTTCACAGTATTTTCACACCAATCTGTGAAATGTGTGATACCAACTGTCTTTACGAGGCATAACAAAAAAAAGCTTTGAAAAAAGCAAGGGAGTGTTAAAGTTGAGGAAATAGTGACTACATGCTAGTACAAGGCTTTCAGAGCCCATGCTGAACCCTGATCCAGAAGGGCACTTGAGCAAACACAGATCTCACTGAAGTCAATGAAGCCACCTGCTTACATATATGCACCACCTTAAGAGCTTTGCTGTGTAAAATTCCTGGGGATGCCACTAACCGGAGGGTTACTTGGCAAGAAAGAGCAGTTTCTGCAGATTGTCCTGTAATTTCCTAATTTGTTCACCACAAATTACAAAATGCCTCTTGCCTTTTTGTTCTGCACAGGCTTTTTGGCCCCAGAGGAATACTTTTGAGATTTCTATAGTCTTCTGTGTGGTGGAAGGGGGTGTGTTTTCGTTCCTCAAAAGCAGTACAGGGTGAGGCATGACGCCATCTCCAGCAAGTTACTTTGTAAAAACCCAGAGGGTAGAGCAGTTACAACCAGGAAGGTGAAGGAGGAGAGGCACAAAGCAAGATCCCACCCTTTTTCTTGTCTCACTGAAAATATCTTCAGTAAGAATTAATATTACCGAAGTAAGGAATTAGTAGAAAAACATTTGTGAAGCAAAGAAAATTTTACTAATTGCCTCAATTAATTGTCATGAGCTTGGACAAGATGTCTATCCACAGAACTGAGAAAGAGCAGCAATTCATCATAAGTAGTTGTGCTTTTTATATTCTCTTCAAATGACTTCCTTAACTTTGAGTCTCACGCTCTAGTCAGTAAGTAGACAGATCATTTTCTCTTGAGTAATAAATCTGCTAATCAAGCTAATTTGCAATTAAGCATTGCTCAAAATGATTGTTAACTCCAACTTCTTCAAATTTATCACAACAATTTGAAACTGTAATTCTGAGCAGTAGATCCCACCAGGAAGAAACAGGAGTAGACATAACTAAACCGTAGGGATAATAGGTCAAAACCTCACAAACGCTTCACATTCATGAACATTTCTATTTACAGGGATTACTAGAAGAGCATCAACACTTAACTGGCACCCGCCACATGGTTCTCTCTAGAATGAGACTGTATTTACAGAGTTTTAAAGCCTGAAGTGACTGCTCGCTCTCAACAGCACACGGATTATCTGGAGGATGTCTCTGTGCCTGCGGTGGACGGCATCTATAGCAGTGCCGGTGCTCCCAAAGAGGTGTTACAGGCTATGCTTGCTCTTCGTTTCTAAGCAGTCTGCTGAAAGCAAGTAGCAACTGTTTGCAGTCAGTCAAAAACACACATGAGCATTGCCCATAAGAATACGTATATGCAGCAATGAAGCAAATAAATCCTCTCATCGGGGTGCAGGAGGGAAGGGAACGCGACCCCTTGGACTCCACAGTCTGCAAGACTTTGAGCATTTAAAGACTTAAGATTATATAAAGTTTTTTACTCCCATTTTACATGCCAAGATCTTTACCTGTTTATACCTTCCTTGGTGTAGAAGATTGAATAGGTGAGGTTGTCTCCTTGAGGGTCTGATACAGGCGTCCGCCATGTCAGTCTGATGAAGCGAGTGGAGACGAGGGTGGCCACGACGTCCCGTGGGGCTGAAGGCAATGGTCCCGTTGTAGCTGGTGCTAGATGGTCATTAGTGGCACTGGTCAGTGAAGTGGGAGGTAATGTTGGGATGGCAACATCTTGTCATGTGCAAACATTGGGGAATATGTAGGGCAAACATCACCACGGTTTAAAAAAAGAAAACAGGAAAAAAAAAACACAAAAGAAATAAACAAAACCACGATGGGAAACGAAAGAAAATGAACACACACAAAAAAGGCCATTAAACTGAAGGCTGACATGCAGGCAAAGGTAACTACTGAAAACTAATGGGAAATATTAAAGGACACGTCACTGTCGAGCAAGCAGACCAAATCTCCATTGTAATGGAAGTGGCAAGGGAAGGGGAAGGGTGAAAACTGAGGATAAAATATGACCTCGTAAGAGGACATATCAGCGGCAAACAGTACTTTCATTTCTTTGTAAAGCAAACATTTACCAAGAAAAAAAACCCACCTTGTATTATTTATCAAAAAATACATCCAGACCTGATTTTCTACTTTATTTCATTAACAAGCAGAGTTAATTTATACTGTTCTCAATCATAAAAAGACAGACAGAAAAGACAAAGTTCATTTCAGAAGTTGTTGTGCAATTATCATCCATGTTGTGCAATGAAAGACTAAAGCTGGTTCACGTGGTAACCACGTTCTGAGCAGGTTGGGTTCCACCACTGCCAGTGGGAAGATGTGGTGACAAACTTGGTACGGCAACGGAAACTTTTCCCTAACTCTCACTAAGGTCGTCTTTCCCTTTCCGTCAATGCATTTCCTCCCTCTCATAACATGTATCATGTCATTTTACAAAGATACTAACAAGCATAAACAACTCTTGCTTTGTATTATACAAAGACTTAAACTTTTTTGTGGTAAGTCGTGTATGTCTTCTTGTATTACTACTATAAAGCTAAAATAAATCTCTGGGATTATTGCATTAAAAGGTTGGCAAGTTAACAGCACAAGCTGTAACGTACAAATAGCTGTTCTCCAAATCCTATTAAAGCAATCCATCCAGTAAATCTAACAGTAATATTCTGAGCAGCTGGACCCCAATTACCACAGAGTATTACAGGAAGCACAATTAGTAACAAAACCCTAAAGCTCAGGCTACCCTGAGTCTTTCTGGATTCTTAACTATTTGCCAAGCTTAAGCAACCCAATGACATTTTTCCACATGGGAATCTGTGTGGCCGAATACCTTTATTCACTTATTAATTACAGAAACTAACTAAAATGGCTCCGGTTTTCACTCGAAAGAGCTCAGGACTCTCAGCTTTTGCTGAGAGCCGCAGCATCTCCACCTAATGCACCATCAGACTATGCAGACTCGTGTCTCAGACAAGGAGAAAACTGCACAGAAAAAACCTGACTAAACCAGAAAATGTTCTATCTGAAGAACCAAACCTTCAGGCAGACATACCAAGAATGTCTCAGCTTCATCAAGGGGTCTATCATCAAGAACAACTTGATTTTAAATTCTAAAAAACCTTGTCAACCAAACCATCATCTCATACATAGGTCTTGAATTGGCAGAACTCTCATTTTTTCATTTCTACTTCCCAGGCAACTACTGACAACGCTGGAAGAACAAACCATTCGCTTTTATCAGACGTGCACAACGTAATAGAAGTATGTGGGCAGAACTATGAAACACTTCGCTGTTTCACGTGAAAACACTGCCGTCCACAGTACCACAAAGACACGGGTGTACATCTTGGCACCAATGACCACTGCATGGACAATGTCCTCCTTCCCCTCCTGCGTGCTGGTGTGCCTGCTGCTGCTCCATCGCATCTTCCACCCTTCCTGAAGCTCCCATTCACATTTCATCTCTTCTCTCAGATACCACCCATCCTGTCAACTGGGACAGCTTCACTCCCCCAACGAGTACTGGTGTAGATACAATCACCAATTTACTTACATTTCAATTACATGATGCTGCTTCCTTTGATACTAAAATCAAGACTTTTTACTTCAATACCAGTATCTTTTCAGGACTCTGCAAGACTCCCAGAGCTAGGGGCTTATGTATTTTGGCATTGAAAATACAGATCACAGAAAGACAAGTACTCTAGAGTATCTTCTTAATTATCATTTCCACACCGTAATAGCCACAGATCCCAATTAAGCATGCTCCAGCATCCCCCTCCTAATCAATAGACTGCACCAGTAATTTCACATTCATTGCAAAATCTAAACTATTTTTATGGTCCCATAATTGGGTTTCTTACAGAAACTCACCAGGTTTTAGCTCTTCTGGACTCAGACAGGGCCCCTGCGACACCCAGGCCAACCTTGTTATTGTGGACTACTCAGTATAGTATTTCATCAGATGGCTTCACCCCTTGTTTGGTAGTGCAGTACAATATATCAAGGAGCAACAGCAGCGTCTCAGGGCAGAAAAGGTGGTAGCTGAAGTTATCAGCACTTGCAGCTACCACTATAACCTTACTCCATCCTACAACATCGCTGTTTCTCAGAGCAGCAAGCACCAAAGTGGGATGCGGACAACTTGACACCAGTGCTGGATGACCCAGCAGGAGAGCATTTGCTATTCATAAATAAGGAAAATTTGTTCAGAGATTTGATAGCTGAAGCGCCCCTCAGATGGTAGAATTTAAGATCCTTGGGAAGGCATTCGTCATAATCAAGACACTGAACTACAGGAGAAGAAACCTGAGCATGGACAGGCTGCCCTTGCAGGCAACTGAGAGGAGGAAAGCTCACTGATCCTCAGGGACAAATTGCTCACAACCCCAGAGGAAACACATGGGCACGGCAAGAAGGCAGCTGGGCTGCACAGGGAACTCCTGGCCCCACTTAAGCACAGAAAGTGTAAAGGAAGCAAAAACAGAGACCAAAATGGCTAACAAAACACAGAACCACCACCCAGGCATGCAGAGATGGAACTAGGAAAGCCAGATCTGGCCTGGATGGGCGTGTGTGGAGAGCCAAGTGGCCCAGCAGGCTCCCAAGCGTCACAGTGAATGGGATGAAGACTAACGGGCAGCCTGGGTAATGAGTGGTGTTACCCAGGGCTTGGTTCTAGGACAGAGAGGGTTTCACATCTTCATCAGTGACCTGAATGATAGGACAGAAAGCACCTGTTGCAGGTCTGCAGGTTATACCAGGCTGGGAGGACCAGCAGAAACACTGGTGGGGAGAGAGACCCAACAGACTGGAGAAGTGGGCTGGCGGGAAGCCCAATGCTCCACACCGGCAAATGCGGAGCCCTGCATCAGGGTCCGGGGAATCTTCCCAACTACCATCCTCTGCTCCTAAACAACAATGAGAGCGCCAATTCAGCATCCCATTTATGATCCCGGTTACATCAGCCAGGCTTCTCCCATGTTTAAATTTGAGCCTATGTCAATAGTTCCCTTGGACCGGAGACTTAAGTCACTGCTCCTATCTTTAGTCCTTCCACATCTTGTGGAACTCTGCAGAAACCTCCTTGGTGCCCGTTGTTTTCAGCATCTTTCCCAGAGTGCCTGCTTGATTGACTCCCATATGATTTCAAATTTCCCTTTACACTTCAGTTGAATATTTTTCCCTTGCAGAGAGCTTTAATTTCCTACCCTTCTATTAGCTAACTGCATTAATAATATTATTTAAAACCATGAAACAGTTTGAAGAATAATCTGTAGAGAAGCTGTTATAAAAACCAAGTTGTGTTTTACAGCTGCATCAGCCAAATGCCTTCTGAAGCAGCATCTTCTGAATGATTTGGCCAAACTCTTTGATTGCTTCACGCATTTATTAAAACTACTTAACATGTGAAGCACCTTCATTTCGTTAAAAAGAAAGTTAAGGCACTTCGTATCCAGCCCAACAGGCTGTTGCAACTTCAATACATAAATTCCTTATAACCACCATTTCAGCCGTTCATTTTAACCCTAGGAAGACCGCAGGAGATGAATTTCACAGAATTGTAAGGGTTGGAAGGGACCTCAGGAGATCATCTAGTCCAACCCCCCTGCTAAAGCAGGCTCACCTAGAGCATACTACACAGGACTTCATCCAGGCGGGCTTTGAATATCTCCAGAAAAGGAGACTCCACAACCTCCCTGGGCAGCCTGTTCCAGTGCTCTGCCACCCTCAGAGTGAAGAAGTTCTTCCTCATATTCAACTGAAACCTCTCGTGTTTCAGTTTGCATCCATTGCCCCTAGTCCTGTCGCTGGACACCACTGCAAATAGACTGCTTCCATCCTCTTGACTTCCGCCCTTAAGATATTTGTATGCGTTGATGAGATCCCCTCTCAGTCTTCTCTTCTTCAGGCTGAACAAGCCCAACTCTCTCAGTCTTTCCTCTACTGTACAGACTTACCAAGAACAGAACTCCAAAGAACAGTGCCGGGCTACCATTCTCCAGGACAGCAGTTGTCTTTTCAGAGCTCAAAATGCAAACCACATGTCTTCTATCACCTTACATTATTAATACTTCGGTTTCTCTTGTGCATCTCTGTAATGTTGTCAGGTGATTTGTTCAAATTACACGTTCTTAACGCAAAAGCTGCATCTTGCCTATCTTTAAATAGCATTCCATTTAGTTAAGAAGTAATACAAATATTTTTTTAAATAATTAAATTGAAACAAAATCCTGAAGTTTCTCTCAGGAAAAATATTTCCCTGATAAATTTTTAAAATTCACCTGCTTAATCGAAAACACATCCCACATACTCATGTATTTGTCTCCCTATATAATGAAATAGATCCATCTTTTACTGAAGTGATCTGCACACAGTGCTTGAAGAACCTGCAGGCATCAAGTTGAAGAGTCTGGGAGAGCTGCCAAGATTTCCCAGATTCACAGAAACCCAGTTTTATCCTTGCGCAAGACTCAACGCCAGAAATAATCCTTCTGACAGCACTGTAGGGAGATTGGGCAAAGGCGACAGAAGAACTTGGGGCGTCTGAAAAAAATAAACTGTGAACCAAATAAAGGCACAAAGGACTTGTAAATTGTGCAAGTAAGGTAAGCAACGAAGAGGCAAGAAAACTCACCCACTGAAAGCTGCAATGAAATACCAGCTTGGCAGCAATTTGGTACTGGTGACAGCTGTGGAACGTATTTAGGAGAGTAGGTTATTTCCTTTCCTTTTTTCCCCCCGTTCCTCCTCAAAATGCCTTGAGTGCCATTACAAATTGATTTGTACACAGCCGTGTGAGCAGAATGCCCAGCAGTGCAGAGCCGTGTTAATGAGCAAATATACTAAAATAGTTCTAATGCCAGTAAGAGAGCAGCTTTATTACCTCAAGCTTTTAAGCATGGCGTAACAAGGAACACGCAAAACAAGCCTCTTCTGACATCTATTTCATCACTTTTTAAAAAGTAACCGTATGCTGGACTATTCTTTGCAGGCCTGTCCCTATGCAGTTTCACATTAACCTCATCTAAAAAAAATAAAATATGCATATTCAGCAAGTGACAGGCTAAGAACATGGAAAAGGAATGATGATGTGCATGCCAGACATATATACCACAGATTTCTCTTTTCAACCACTGCTGAGATACCATTTTTTCCCAGCTTGTGTTTTTCTAAGGGATCAAGAAAAAGGCCCTGCTCAATTTGGCATCACACAAAGACTGGGCAGTCGAGATGCAACACGTTGTCTTGAATAGCATTTGAAAGAAAGCATTCAGCAAAACAGCTGATACAAAATGGATCACTCAAACAGTGGCTCTGCTGCAGTCAGGGCCTGAGAGGGGGTGACTGAGGCTAAGTAAACGTTGCTAAGAGGATGCATTAAAACTGTCACAATGCAATTTCAATTTGGGATCAATAGACAGGGAAGGTCACTTGATTCATCTGTCTGCATCTAACCAAGTTAAAAGCTAATGAAAGTAAGTTAAAAAAAAAAGCAAAATGTTTCAAGCAGTCCTTTCTCTGCTTCGCATAATAATTTTTCTAATGCTTATGTAGTAACCCAGCCAACAGAATGATGTCCAAACTACTAAACAAATACAAGCGATGTTCAACGACTGAAACCCCATCCTTGCAGGACATCCAGCAACCCGCCAGCAGGCTGAGGCAGGCAGAAAAATGAGAAAGTAGGATTTTCTTAACTTTCCACTAGACGTTATTTTTACCCACAGTACACAGACTCTATATGGGATTCCAACACGTAGCATTGTGCATTTGTGCTGCCCAGGTGCAACACCAAGACTTCCAGCTGAGACAAGCCCAGCACAATTCCCACTGATCCAGTGTAAGACAAGGTTCCTTCTCCCTCTCCTGCAGCCCCGTGTTTTGCAAACTGCAAGGTTCCCAGCTCATTTTGCTGTGCAGAACAGACGCCCGGATTGCTAATTTCTCAACTCCCTTCCATCAAGCTGCTCTTTCCAAGGGTTTCTTCTGAGCAGACATCACCTACTGCAACTATTTTATCAAAACATTTTGCAGAATGCACAGATACCCCCCCCAAGGAGTTGGACTCAAACAAACAAATAACCATCAATGACCTCTATAACTTGAATCCTTCACTGGCAAAAGCACAATGCTTTAATTTTACCAACATTAACTGCTTTAATCTCCCCAACATTACCAAAGCCAAAGAGGCAAAGGCTAGGGGTACCCACCAGTTTGATACAACAGTGTGGTACCCAGCTTTTAATCATGTTGGAAAAATGCCCCCCGCTGCTATTAGCGTAATTCACAGCGGAGAGATAACAAACAATTAGAACATGTGCCTGTGTGCTATTCTGTCATCACCATTTCAGGATGCTGATGCTATCTTTTAAAAACAACTGTCAAACATGCCACACCTGAAAACTAGTAATTGAAATGCTCTACTTGTTAGCTAATTATTAGAAATACTTTCCATGTTGTCCAGCCCCTCCGGTTTAGATTTCCTTTTCCCTCGTTTTTTCCTCCTGCGGCACATCATTGGCATATTCATGGCTTCCTCCTGCTTTGGGCAATAACATTCCAATTATACCATCGGATACACCACACAAAGGAAAGGCGGAATAGGAATGTTATCAGCTTCGGCTTTGCCTCTGTTATCTGAATGACCTGGGACCTGTCCAATTCCCTTGGCTACCTCATACTTATAACGAGTGTGCCACTGCTACAACCCATCTCATGAAGGTGGTATTGAAATGTATGAAATTAAGATGCATAAACACTTTTAAGAACTTTTAAGTGGCCATATTTAGACTATTCTTGGCCATATTTAACTGCTCACAACTTTAAAGTTACAGTGCCTGTCAAACAAGAGTGTCAGAGATTTCTGAGCTGTGGCTGAGGCTATGTCCACATTGGAGGGCACTAGGATGCACCAGAGGGTGAACCAGCTGCTTCTGAGAGCCCAGCACCAACACCCTATGGACTCTATAAGTTTCACTTTGGCCTAGCTCTTACCCTCAACACCCAACAGGGACCGGACTTGCATCATCCAGTTCAGTTTCATTCCAAAGACATCGAGATCCAATACTCTGAGATACAATTCAATGGGCAATGAGCAGGCATGGGTGAGAAATTTCATGAGTGCTTTCCTGATGGAAATGAAAACTTTCACGTAGATGCACCCTCGGAGGACACAGATAATGCAGCAAGTGGAGAATGAGCTAGACCTGGCCAACGGGAATCGGTTATGGGGACAGCTGCGGAGTCTGCGGCATCAGAGAGCAGTTAACACATCCTATTGTAGAAGTAAAGAAAGTCCTCTTGGAAAGGACTTCAGAGTGGATTTTGTAACTTTTAAATGTTGATAAATCTTTGATTTCACCAACAGAGACCTACTACAACTAAAAATCGCAATTTACTATTTTGCCAAAAAAACTGTTGGAAAAAACGTGAGCCAGGACATTCACATCTCTGAACACCTTTAATATTTTAACTGTATATTGTAAGAAAAAGTGCCTCAGAGGTACTGATATATTTAATTGTGTCTTGGGGTATTTGGATAAAACTATTTGCTCGACAAATCGTATTTCTCACATAAATCACTATTTCACTGCTTCCAGGAAGGTAATTGAGCCTTTCAAACATTTTTCTTACTTTTACCCAATACACTGTTTCCTTAAATTTGAGCTTCAGTATATGATATCGTTCCTCCTGCTTTGGAACAGAAAGATTCAACTTTGATCAGGATTAAGAAGCTGTGATACTTCAGTCATAGTCAAAAAACATTGATTTTCTTTGTCCACTTTCCCTCACAGTATTCAAAAAATACAGCAGTAACTGATTGCAATGTAATAAGTATGAAATAATAAAATGATTAAGTCCAACTATCCTTTAAAATTTTGCTTTCTCTCCTCCCCCCCCGCCCGTGTTTTTACTCATATCAAATTGTCGGCCTTCTTCAAATGCTGAATTCATAAATTTATGACAGACGGGACATCATCTTGTTATTCCTAGTAGTCGCCTGCATGATACCATAATCAAAGAAAAACACATTAACGGGCCCTAATAAGTTCTTAGAGGACAAATGGCCACTATGCTGAAGTCAGTACTTCATCTCAGTGCATTAGTTATAATAACTGAATTACTTCCTTCCCTTGGAAAAACTAATTAAAAGAAATCTATCAGAGTCCTATGCTTCTACTAAGAGGTGCTTTCATACAAAACTGAACAAGTGAATAAACAGACATGGAAAGAAGAGTGTATTAAACTAATTTCTGCTCTCAATAATGAACACACATGTCCTCAATCTCCTGGATTTCATAATGACACCACGAGCACCCCTGCTTACCGGGTGTAAGACACAGATCTACACTTGATGTGACCATAAAAAGACAACAAAATTTAGTACTTCAGAGAAAAGTCAAAAATTATCAATAGTTGTATACAAAATTGTGCTTTGTGAGATAATTTAAAGGGCAGAACTTTGTGTGCGGTTTTGCTGTCTGAGGAATTTAACAGAAAAAGAAAACACGAGGCCATTCAGGCCAACACCTACAAGAAAGCGCAACTGTGGCCAGCTGGACATAAAGCCTACTAACCTTGAAATTACTTCTAAAATTAAAATCGCACAAAGCATTCAGAAATGCAAAGCACATCTGCTGAGGAAGCGGCCCCATAAAGGCTACCTTGCACGCAACAGGGACAGCGGGCTCAGAAATTAAAACATACAGTTTTTGTGGTTTATATTGCAGTGTTTTATACATTACTTGCTGGGAGTAAGTGAAAATCCATTAGTAACACTCACCATTGTACAGAAAAGATATTTGGTACCAAAATGGACAGAAAAATCCTAGAATCTTTGATAACGGTATTTTTCCAGTGACTTTTTTTTTTTTAACAACATGTTCACGTGGCAATGGAATCTTACTGTCTGTGTTTCACCGCTCTACCTGGCCAAAGAAACCTCCCAGATGCCAGCAATTTTCAACCCTGGGCATTTTTTCCTCTGTGCTTATACACCTGTCTTATTAAAGCCAATAATTTTAACTTTGGTAGTATTTTAACTACTTTTGACTGTAATACTCCATCGATGACTGACAGGAAAATGAGGTGACGTTGTCTGGGATTTTATGTCTGCTGAATGGGAGAGATACCCCTCTCTCACTTGCCCCTCGCACGCTGTAGAACTGGCTGTACTTACATACATACACCCGTAAAGCCCTGTATCAGCTTTACGGCCCAGACCACAAAGCCAGTTTGCCTCATCAGTCCAGAAAAAAGAGCCTACAACCTTCTGTGCAGGCTACAGGAGAGCTGAGGGTACTGAAAGGGTATGACAGGCACCACAGCTGGTTCAGAGGAAGTGGCAGAACTACAGACTTTCCCTTGGGGATGTAAAGGGCCATTAGATGGTCTCAGCTGCGGGTGAAGCAGTTGCCTGAAACAAAGCAGGGTTTAAGTGAGCTGGTCCAGGGGACGCAGACAACGTCAACCACTGCAGGTGCAGTTGGAGCACCCAGCCAGGTGAGGAGGAGCACCCAGCTCCCATCGGAGCATCTCCCACTGCTACCTTGGGAGGTGGGCATTTGCCTCAACCTACGGGGAAGCCATTTCAATGAGTTTAACCTGGACATAATTATCCTCTTCTTTTCAGCACTACCAAACTTTGCCATCCTGAATCAACTACCTCCTTTTGCACACAAGCGTTTCCCTGGATCACCTCAGAGAAGGAAGAGGATTGAGGACAAGAACCCAACACAGCTCTCTGAATCAACTTTGTCTCTAGCAGACTTACAAACCCAAATGCAATCCCCTATCCTGAGGAACAGGCCTGCCCCCAAACAAAAGCAACGCTCATTTTCTTCATAAAACAGAGATGCTTGCTTACTTATTTCCCTATGCCACCACTTTTTGCCTAAAGGAGGCAGGCAGAATGCCTGTTTTGGTTTTTTTTTTTTTACATTTAATTTACATTAGCACTGGGAATGGGAACTGTTATTTACTCTTCACTCAATGCGTACCACTTGCAAAAAGCTCACCAAAAATACCTAACAGGCAAATGCCTAAACAATACCCCCTGATTACCATTTTTAAGCATTCATTTGGTTCTATATTCTAATGTACAATGGACACTGATGGGCACTGGATAAATTGTGACTATATAAATAGACTGATAAACACATTCTGACCATGAGCCTGTTTTCTAAAGGAAGTCATAAAATCCATTCAGATAAAGAGCGCTCCTCCCATTTTCATTTCACCGTGAAATGCTTTGGTGTGGAGGAAACAATCTGATTTTTTCCTGTCTCATAAAACAACCATTAAAGAGGTGTGACAGACCATACTGACGCACTACCCGCAGAGCAGAGTCCGCAGAGGAAGGCAGCCTCTCCTCCAGGCCTACATGGGAGCCTCACAGTTTGGATCAGACACCCGTGTTTCAGGGGAGGATGTAAAGAAAAAAAGCCCCACATGCGTTCTGATCACGAGACACACATTATAAAAACAAGGATAAAAGCCAAACATAACTCTACCCATCCCCAAGGAGTTTAAAACTAATTACCTTTAAACAGGTTTTGTTATTGGAAAGAAATTCAAGCTGTAACTACATATTGCAAAATGATGGACATAATCTTAAAATACAGTAGTAAATATTTCATTTTTAAAAAAGATTTAAGGGGTCTTTTTTCATGACCACTCCTTGAGAACAGAGTCAAAAACCCTGAACAAAACGCACATATAGAACCCAAGGCAGAAAACCAGCATGTAAATGCCCCAAAAGAACCCTGTATGGGTCACCCTCTTCATGTAAATATTTGTAAATTGAACTCTCATGCAGCATAAAAATCTCTCAAGAACAGTAGAGCCTGCAACAATATGTTGTAATTTGACTTTAACAATAACAACGGGAGAGCAATAATTTTATTTCAATGGCAAAAGTGCTACATCTGAGTAAAGGTCTTTATGGAATAGTTGCTAATAAAAATACCATGTATTTTTGGCAAGTGTTTGTTTTCACAACATTCATTTGCATATTTGAAGAGTTAGACAAGATTGCTCCCTCAGTCTGAAGTTGCCCTGGGACTCTGCCAATAACTCCTTTTATCACTTTGAGAAAAATCACTTGCCCGTGCCTTCATTTCCATCTCACCTTCCGTTGTTTTTCCCAGCGTCGATTCAGTTTGCACACCTAAGGTAACAGGGCCACAAATCCTGTCAATTCTGTAAATGCTACAAATAATTAACAGTTATGATTTCAACCAGCCAGGTTTAGGACTGAATTGCTGCTTTGATGGCAGAGCAGTACCACTACGCCGGTACCATAACTGAACCATGCTACTCGACTGTTTAAGGATGTATTTCTTAAGGAACACCACTGGGTAATTGCTCCCTTTCCATCTTTTCTCAGTAACAGCCTAAACCAAAATAAATGAACCCATCCTCGAGTTGCGGTTGCTAATCCACAAGGCACAATTTCCTGCTACCATCCAACACTCCTTCTTGCAGATAACTTTGATAACCTTTGATTTTAAAGTGAAGCACTTTATTTAAATAACCGCAATGCTCCCCAAAGTTTCCTCTGGATGAAATGTCTATCTCCCTATTTAGAATATCTGCTGTCGATGCAGGCCAATCCAGAGGAGGCTGCAGCACACATGGGATTTATCTGAATGGTAGCTACATGGTTTTCTCCGAGCAATACCTTGGAAGTGAAAGAGAATTTCCCTTGGTTTGGGATCTGTTGACACTTTAAACAACCCTGCAGCAACAACTCTGGCAAGCTGAAGTTGTGACAGACGAGACTGAGCAAGCTGTTGGTATGTCAGAATGTTACTCACATCTGCTGATCTCTTTATCAAATATCGACTATTTAACTACTGTTTCTTAGACGTACCTAGTACACTCTTCTTTTTCTTTAATTTAGGTTGGTACAAACATTTTTTTTTTTTTTTTTTTTTTTTTAAGGGAGAGAAGATGCTACGCAGACCCCCCCCTCTCCTCTTTTAGGCCATAACCACATATGGAGCCACCCTACTGGGCATGGTACTGGGGTTTTTTATATTCATTTCCACTGCATTTCTCTGTTAAAGACCATACACATCTGCCACTCACTTACCATTTAGAGGCTACCTCAGACCCACTGTTTTTATAGAAATTAGATGAGGTATGAGGATGTTTGGGAATTCACACAGAGGACACCCAAGCCAATCTTATGAACTCAAAACTTTTTTACTTTCTATTTTTAAAGAGTCAGATAATGTTGTTCTGCTTCTTTGTATTTCTAATTCTAATAGAAACAGCAAACCCCATCAACGTTTTTAAAACAGAACTTTTTTCACCAGCAGAGAGGCCCGGGAATTTGGCAGGCACATCGCAGTGGCCAAGAACATGAGGTTATGCCCCAAGCGTACCCAAGCACAGTCTACAGCAAGAGATGCCACATTTTAAATGTGGATTACTCTGGTCATCTACCATGGTTAAAAACTCCCGCCCAACGCAATTAAAAAGCAGTTTTATGTGAAATGGTGCTGAAGAAAAGAGTGAGACAGGACACCGGCTCTCGTCCCAAGGGGAAACTTTCATTTGAGACACAGTAGCCCCTATTAGCTCGGAAAAGCAGACCCAGGGATGACTTTCCTCTTTCTCCTCATTTTCCTTTACCACCGTCAGTAATAACGTGTCAACAGGAAAACTCTACGGACTCCATTTTCTTTTAAAGACTTTGACTTCACTATTACTAGGTTCCTTTTCTTCTGGAGGGGAGAGGGGCGACAGGAGAGGGGAAACAATCAAAAACCCAAGCAAATACCACACCTGCTTATTTCGAATGCAGCGAGAACAGGGACCATTTGCAGGTAGTTACAATACTGAAATGATGCAAATTTAAATGCACATTATTAAAAATTAGCATTACATTTATTTGTTTGTTAAATTTATTTGATTTCCTTATGGTATAAACCCCGTAAGCCTATGCAGGTTATCTTGTCAAGACTGCTGGAGAAATACTGGACATCAGAAGTCAGGGAGTCTTCTCCCAGATTCAGACATTCAAGTGTACAAATCCTCTTACATATGCAACCAAACTGCAAACCAATCCTTCTTCCTTTCTCTCCAAATGGCATTCAGCTGTCTCTGATATTACTGTATAATTTAGCAACTTTGAAATATAAGCAACCAATTAAGACTGTATCCACACGTTTGTTCCCCCCCCTCTGGTGCGAGACGGACAAAATCTGATATTTTCCTTTACAACATGAGGCTAGGATCAATTACAAATTAAGGCTACTTCTGTCAATCTTCACAACTCTGCTTATGCATAATAAAGGCAGAGGAAATGCCTTCGGTAACTGTGACGGATATCAAGCTAAAGCTAATCCTGCCATTATACTCTTCATCTAAACAAGAAAAAAAAACCCCAAACCAGCGCTAAAAAGAAATGCCCATCCTGATACCATGAATGTGTCCTGTACTTGCAGTTGATGTACTTCACCCTGACTATTTTTATTTTCACCTATAACTGGAAGCCATATATAGGCCAAGGACAACCAACCGTCGCTCAACAACTGCAGCCGGTCACACCAAATACGCTTGCATTTGCTTAATACCATTTCAGAGCTGCAGAGCTTTGGTTCCTGTAATCACCCTTGCTGACAGTGTATTATCTGGCAAGGCAGTAGCCAGGCTGACAGAAACAACAACTGTATGAAATGTAAGAGGAAAAATGGAAAATGAAATTGGTGGATTTGGTGGGTGATATTATGGTAAGTGTATTTGCTTTTATTAGCCTTTCTGGTGGCAAAGAGGCTTTTATTGGACAGAGAAACTCTACTGGGAATTCAGGATAACCCAGAAGAGACAACATAAAACAGGGACTCAAAGCCTTTGACCCTGTCTCACAACCGTCATGCAGTGTATACACATCCTACTTCATTCCACTTTTGCTGTGGTACAATAAATATAGAATAAACCCAGGTGAAGGATTGAAAACATGTATAAATACATATGTTGAATGTTTCTCAAAATGCATTGAAGCTTTTTGCTCCTACAGCTTCTTTCTCTGCTTCCACCTAACATGCCTTATACATTATTCTTCTTTACGATATGACCTACAATTTCTTTAAACACAAGTACCTTTTAACCATTAATTTCACTCATGAAAACCAAAATTAAACAGGTGACACAGTCCAAGTGTTTCAAAGCAAACACCGTAACCCACATTTGCGCTGAGCAGACTTAAATTTAAGCCATGGTGCACGCAATCAGATATGAATACCTTCACAAGGTTTCAAATTTCTCTGCCAAGTCAACTGTAAATACAGTCATAAAACACAAAATGGAAACTAATAAGCGCCATCAAAGCATCCTATCAATTTTGTTATGCCTTCCTGCAATTCACCGTGCACTAGCAAACATTAATCTATTACTAATTTAATCTAAATTAGAGCAATTTATTTAAAGCGCATGCCAACTTTAAACGTGAGTAGTCTATTGAATGCAGAATACAAGAGCTGTTTAGGTCCCAATTTCGTGAAGTTAAAATTCAAAAAGAAAAAAAGTTTGTGATCTAGTGCCGTTTAGTTTAATCAGTTGGGCTTCTCAGTAAGACTATATATAAGCAGGGCCATAAAGAGGGAAAAAATAAAGGCCATTTTTTGAACAGGGATTGAGTCAAGAAGTGAAACTAGCTGAACTAGAACAGCTTTCGGGCAATTTTGAACATGCATGCAGCCATGAGAAACATAAACGCTGACTTTCAGTGAGGAAGACTAGCTAAGCAATGTAAATTGAAATCAAAATGATAATGAAAAAAGTCTTTCAGCATTAAAGAGAAGAACATACTGTTATGTTTACAGAAAATCAGCAATGAAGTGTACACAACCAGTAACAACAGAGTTTGGCTTGGGTTTTACAGAACACTATTTAAAGTTGGTTTGCAATTTCAGATGCTGTTTATGCTCCTAAACCACAATGTTCAAAATGAGACTTACAAGCTGTTCATGCATCACTCATACAAAGCCATTTCAGTATTATATGACAGTGATCGAGGCAGCAAATTTGGAAAACCTTTGCTTCTGCGTAACACAAGCATTGCCAGTATTTTTAAAAAACTTCATTACCCATCAGTACAGAGGCCGTATTTGTTACAGTCATAGCTTTTAGAGTTTCTTTGCAGAACTGTAGTATCTGCAGCATCCTGGAACTCCTTCCTTTAAAAATATGAGTATTTATGCATGCAAATCTTTTTATACATGTGAATAGGTGTGTGCACACAGAAGAGCAGGGAGCTTATGTGCACGGGCAGTGGTGAATGAGGCAATGGCTTGGATTTTAGAACACAGTAACTGCCATGAGTAGTCAAACTATTTTAAATGGCATATATCGTAGAGAAGATATTTAGGTCAAATAGCAGAGGCCCATAACCTTCCATATTATTTCTACATTCAAGAGACAATTTTTGACATAAACTGTGATAAACACCATACGAATATCATGTTTTCATATAGCAACTGGTGGCTTACATTAAAAAAAAGCCTTAAGTCTGCTGAGTAAAAAACCCACACGGATATGTTGATATATGATAGACAAAAGTGGAGAGATTTCTCAAGAGGAGAGGAAAGTCCCCTGCTAGTCTTGTCTCTAAAGATACCGCAGGGGATTTTCCATCCTCCTACTTCTGGATCTTCTCCTCATATGAGACCAGATGGGATCTCTCAAATCCTACCAGGTTTTTGCTCCTAGCAGAGTTGGGTGCCCTCTGCACAGACCTGCTGGCATGTTCATTACTATCACCCGCTCCCCTGAGATCCAAGTTCCATTTCCTTCAAGTCCTTTTCCCTCTAGAGAAATATGAATTCTTGGCTGCAAGGGTTTGCAGCCGTACTATTCAGTTTTAATCTGCTAATAATTTCTTCTCTGGTGAACACTCAGCCTTCTGAAAGTCACTCGGGTAAACCACAGGGACCTCTTCTGATTTTCCTTGCGTTAAAACATGTAAAATTGTACAAGACAGAAGGAACATGAAGACGCTTCTGTTTGAGTAAAGAAATCAAAGAGCCTTCAGGAAGAATACCCAACAGAGTCCTCCTCTTCTATTCAATGGACTTTTTTTCATCTTGATCTGACATTTTGTCCTCAATGCCTCACATATTTTTCAAGTACTTCTATAGTCCCCAAGAACTCCATAGGATTCCATGGACTGAGAAAATACTTACTCTATTACCTTGACAACAACACTAAATGTTCTTGATTCAGAATATGTTGACTACATACAAAATACTTTAAAAAAATACCTCTATAAGACATGAGAGAGCCTGATAAATTATATTTGGTACCTGTGAAGTAATCCAAAATAGGTCTTGAAGTAAGATGCAAGTTGTCTGCCTCTGGGCTTGAACCAGACAAGGGCAGAAGTTAAATTCATGTAAATTTTTTGCATATGGAAAATACCCCAAAGTGCAACCAAGTTTTTCAAATCAGAGCATGAGCTTGTTAGTACCAACTTTTGGATTTCTTTCAGAAGTCAAAATTTGTCAAAAACAAATTATATTTGCTTCCTACAAAAGAATAATGGAACCTAGAGATACAGAAAACACAAAGTGTTTCATGTAACTTGATTTAAATAAGGCTTTTGACATTGCCTCGCATGAAATTTTCAAAAGCAAGCAGATGTGTTGCAGATGCAGCACAAAAGTGGATTCCTAACTGGCTGGAAAACTCACACGTAGAATAGCTTGCAGTACTTTGGCATCAGAAGGGAAGGTGATACCGAAATGGGGCATACAGGAGAGGATGCCCAGTTCCATATTCAATGGTTTTTTAACAACCCAGATGATGGAGCAGAGAAAATGCTCCAAAGGTTTAAATGAATGCAAAGTCAGGAGGGCTGCAAGCACACCAAAGGGCGCATTTAGAATTTCAAACTGCATTGTCAAAGTGGAGAAACAGCCTGAAAAAAACCCAAGGTTTGACACTTTGCCAGTTAAGCAAAAGAAGGGTCCAAGGTTTGACTAACAAGAAGATGGAAATCCAATTATAGCTGGAATTTTTTTTAATTGGCATCGGTCTAGGGGAGCTGAAATATCTTCTAAGAGTGGAATCTGATCCACTGAAATCTCCGTGGCTGTGCCAGCCTGTAGTAACCTCAAACAATCGAATGCCACTTGTGGTATAGAAATGCCAGGTTTTACAGCATAATCTTAGCTGGAAAGTGCTGGCTCCAGAAAACTTGGATCAAATTTCTGATGTTCTCCACCCTGCTGCGGGTCAGGGAAGCCCCCACCCTACTCTACCCTACCAGGAGTCCTGTCACCTCATTTCACTGCCATGAGACCTGGGATAGCTCATGGCCAAACTCTGGCAGAGAAGTATCAACATAAAATGAAATTATTCATGCAGCAATGGTCCTGGACAGAATTCAATTACACAAAGAGAGCATGAATTTAGGTCAATAAATGATGTCTTTAAAACTCTCACAGAATTAGCATTCACATAGGGCAATTCAGTGCCTTAACAATAATTCAGCACCCAATTAATATCATACAGTGCAACTGAAGTGGTGTCATACTTTAATGAAATTTGGTTTGTAATGTCAAACCGTGCCACCAATGCCAGGCTGGTGGCTTACATTAAAAAAAAGCCTTAAGTCTGCTGAGTAAAAAACCCACACGGATATGTTGATATATGATAGACAAAAGTGGAGAGATTTCTCAAGAGGAGAGGAAAGTCCCCTGCTAGTCTTGTCTCTAAAGATACCGCAGGGGATTTTCCATCCTCCTACTTCTGGATCTTCTCCTCATATGAGACCAGATGGGATCTCTCAAATCCTACCAGGTTTTTGCTCCTAGCAGAGTTGGGTGCCCTCTGCACAGACCTGCTGGCATGTTCATTACTATCACCCGCTCCCCTGAGATCCAAGTTCCATTTCCTTCAAGTCCTTTTCCCTCTAGAGAAATATGAATTCTTGGCTGCAAGGGGTTGCAGCCGTACTATTCAGTTTTAATCTGCTAATAATTTCTTCTCTGGTGAACACTCAGCCTTCTGAAAGTCACTCGGGTAAACCACAGGGACCTCTTCTGATTTTCCTTGCGTTAAAACATGTAAAATTGTACAAGACAGAAGGAACATGAAGACGCTTCTGTTTGAGTAAAGAAATCAAAGAGCCTTCAGGAAGAATACCCAACAGAGTCCTCCTCTTCTATTCAATGGACTTTTTTTCATCTTGATCTGACATTTTGTCCTCAATGCCTCACATATTTTTCAAGTACTTCTATAGTCCCCAAGAACTCCATAGGATTCCATGGACTGAGAAAATACTTACTCTATTACCTTGACAACAACACTAAATGTTCTTGATTCAGAATATGTTGACTACATACAAAATACTTTAAAAAAATACCTCTATAAGACATGAGAGAGCCTGATAAATTATATTTGGTACCTGTGAAGTAATCCAAAATAGGTCTTGAAGTAAGATGCAAGTTGTCTGCCTCTGGGCTTGAACCAGACAAGGGCAGAAGTTAAATTCATGTAAATTTTTTGCATATGGAAAATACCCCAAAGTGCAACCAAGTTTTTCAAATCAGAGCATGAGCTTGTTAGTACCAACTTTTGGATTTCTTTCAGAAGTCAAAATTTGTCAAAAACAAATTATATTTGCTTCCTACAAAAGAATAATGGAACCTAGAGATACAGAAAACACAAAGTGTTTCATGTAACTTGATTTAAATAAGGCTTTTGACATTGCCTCGCATGAAATTTTCAAAAGCAAGCAGATGTGTTGCAGATGCAGCACAAAAGTGGATTCCTAACTGGCTGGAAAACTCACACGTAGAATAGCTTGCAGTACTTTGGCATCAGAAGGGAAGGTGATACCGAAATGGGGCATACAGGAGAGGATGCCCAGTTCCATATTCAATGGTTTTTTAACAACCCAGATGATGGAGCAGAGAAAATGCTCCAAAGGTTTAAATGAATGCAAAGTCAGGAGGGCTGCAAGCACACCAAAGGGCGCATTTAGAATTTCAAACTGCATTGTCAAAGTGGAGAAACAGCCTGAAAAAAACCCAAGGTTTGACACTTTGCCAGTTAAGCAAAAGAAGGGTCCAAGGTTTGACTAACAAGAAGATGGAAATCCAATTATAGCTGGAATTTTTTTTAATTGGCATCGGTCTAGGGGAGCTGAAATATCTTCTAAGAGTGGAATCTGATCCACTGAAATCTCCGTGGCTGTGCCAGCCTGTAGTAACCTCAAACAATCGAATGCCACTTGTGGTATAGAAATGCCAGGTTTTACAGCATAATCTTAGCTGGAAAGTGCTGGCTCCAGAAAACTTGGATCAAATTTCTGATGTTCTCCACCCTGCTGCGGGTCAGGGAAGCCCCCACCCTACTCTACCCTACCAGGAGTCCTGTCACCTCATTTCACTGCCATGAGACCTGGGATAGCTCATGGCCAAACTCTGGCAGAGAAGTATCAACATAAAATGAAATTATTCATGCAGCAATGGTCCTGGACAGAATTCAATTACACAAAGAGAGCATGAATTTAGGTCAATAAATGATGTCTTTAAAACTCTCACAGAATTAGCATTCACATAGGGCAATTCAGTGCCTTAATAATATCAGTGCCCAATTCAGTGCCTTAACAATAATTCAGCACCCAATTAATATCATACAGTGCAACTGAAGTGGTGTCATACTTTAATGAAATTTGGTTTGTAATGTCAAACCGTGCCACCAATGCCAGGCATTTATATTCCTCCTGAGGAGATCAGCAGGGGACTATATACCACAAAATTGCCATCACTTGACTATTAAGTTAAGGCTATATACAAAGAGATAAACAGGGTCCATTCGCACCTCTCAGATGGACAGTTTTTCTGAATCACAGAACACTACTATTTAGGAGGGATCTCAGTTTACCTGTGCAATTCCTCACTCCAGCAGAACTTTGACCAGGTTGCTCAGGGCTTTGGCTAGGTGTGTCTTGAATATCTCCAAGAACAGAGATTTCACAACCTCCCTGTGCAACCTGTTACAACTGCAGCTACCCTCGCGCTGAAACTGTTTTCTCTTATCTGATCAGAAATTCCCTTTTTACAGGCTTTTCCTGTTACCTCCATCTGCTCTATGTCCTCCATCAGCTGGTTGAGCAGAAAGATGCTGTTAGGCTTCCATTCTTGAGGAATAATCAAACTCATTGTCCTCATTAATTTTCTTGCTAGTAGCTGGCATAGTGTGTTGTGGATCTAGTAGAAGAATGTTGATAACACACTGATGGTTCAGTTGTTGCTAAGTAGTGCTTATACCAGTCAAGGACTTCTCATCTTCCCATGCTTTGCCAGGTGCACAAGAATCATAGAATCACAGAATCATTTAAGTTGGAAAAGACCTTTAAGATTATCAAGCCCAACCATTCCCCTAACCCTGCCATCCCACCACTAAACCCTGGCCTTAAGCTCCTCATCTGCCCGGCTTTTAAATACCCCCAGGGATGGGGACTCGACCCCTTCCCTAGGCAGCCCTTCCAGTGCTTGACAACTCTTTTGGTGAAGAAATTTTTCCCAATGTCCAACCTAAACCTCTACTGGGGTAACTTGAGGCCATTTCCCCTCATCCCATTGCCTGTTTCCTGGGAGCAGAGACCAAGCTCCCCCAGCTCACCCCTCCTGTCAGGCAGTTGTAGGGAGCTATAAGGTCTCCCCTCACCCTCCTCTTCTCCAGGCTGAACACCCCTAGCTCCCCCAGCCACCTTGGGCTCCAGACCCCTCACCAGCTTCGTTACCCTTCTCTGCAAGGTGGGAGGTAGCACAGCCAGACTAGCCCAAGGGCTATTCCATACCATATGATGTCATGCTCACTTTATAAGCTGGGGGGCAGTTGGCCAGGGGTACCGATTACTGTTTGGGGACAGGCTGGGCATCGTTCAGTGGGTGGTAAGCAATTGCACTGTACATCACTTGTTTTCTATATTCTGTATATTCTATTACCATTATTATTATTATTTTCCTCTACTATTTTATTAAACTGTCTTTATCTCAACCCACAGGTTTTACTTTTTTCCCCGATTCTCTCCCCCATCCCACTGGGGGTGGGGGGTGAGCGAGCGGCTGCGTGGTGTTCAGCTGCCTGCCAGGTTGAACCACGACACTCACTTCTCTCAGGGTCACAGTACATCTCTGTACGTCACGTGCTCCAGTGCCCAAATTATCTTGGTAGGTCTTCACTACACCAATGCCTTTCACAGAATTGTTTAGGTTGGAAAAGACCTTTAAGATCATCAAGTCCAACCCCTTCTTGGATCAGGAAGTTTAAAAGTGTCCTAATGTGGTCTCATAAGTGCCAAGTAGGGGGAAACAAACACATCCCTTGACCTCCTGCCTGTCGCACCAAGTCCCCTTCCGCAAAGCTGCTTGCTTAGCTGGCAGCCAGCCTCTACCACTGCATGGAGTCACTCCGGCTCTGATGCAGGACTCCACGTTTGTCAGTGCTGATTCTCCAGCCTGGAAGGTCTCTCTCCCTGACAGTGTTTCTACTGCGCCTCCCAGCCTGGTATAACCTGCAGACCTACTACAGACGCTCTCTGTCCCATCATCCAGGTCACTGATGAAGATGTGAAACCCTCTCTGCCCCGGTATCAAGCCCTGAGTAACACCACTCATTACCCACACTGCCCGTTAGTCTTAGGGATACAACTGGAGATGGTGTCAAAGGCCTTGCTAAAGGCAAAGTGAATGATATCCACTCCTCTCTTCTCAACCACAGGGCCAACCATTTAACCTTAGAAGGCTACTGGGATAGTTGGGAACAATTTTTGCTTGGTAAATCCACGCTGGATTTTCCCAGTCACCATCATCATGATTTTTGTTTACGCAGACATGGCTTCGAGGGGGATTTGCTCCATAGCCTTCCCTGAAATGGTTCTAGCTCCAGATGAGCTTTGTCTTTCCTAGTTCTATCCCGGCATGTCCAGGCAATATCCATCAGTTTTCTGCCTTCACTTCCAACTTCTATATACTTTCTTTTTGTGTGTGAGCTCAGTCAGGAGCTCCTTCTTTATCCCTACTCCTGGCCATGTATGCTCAAATTCCTGCACTTTGGAATAGACCATTCTTGTGCTTTGAGACGACTGTCCTTCAAGATCAAATGGTTCACCTCTTCCCTATCAACACAATCTCCCATGGGAACCTGACAAGAAGATCCCTGAACAAGTCAAAATCTCCTGTCTTGAAGTCCAAGGCTGTAATTCTGGTATTTGCTTTGATCAGTTCCCTTAGAAACCTAAATCAAAGCATCTCACAATAGCTGCTGCCAAAGCTGCTATGACCTTTATATCTCTGACCAGTTCTTTTTTTCTTCCTGAACAGGAGGTCCAACACACCACCTCCACCAGTCATCTAGTCAGACATGGATAACCTGTGTCAAGAAAATCTCTTCAGCCTACTCCAGAAACCCCCTATGTTACTTGCCACGCCATCAAGTTGCCATTCCAGCACACACCAGGTAGTTAAAAACCCCACATAAATACCAGGGCCTGCAACCTCCAGTTGTGTAAAGAAGGATTCACCTATTTCATGCCCTTCATTAGCTGGTCTCTAGCAGACACGCATGACAACATTGTCCTTCCGTCCTCTGATCCTTATGCATAAGCTCTTGGCTGGCCCATCACCTCCAAGGCAAAGCTGCATGCATTCAAGAAGACCTCTGCGTACAGCATGACCCTCTTCCTTGCTTCCCTACCTCGTCCTTCTGAAAGAGCCTGCATCCATCCCTTGCAGCTGCAATCCCAAATGCCTCACAGCTCTGCGACTACATGCAGACTTCTTGTTTCCCATGCTGGTAATATTAATTCACATGCAGAATACCCTTGCTAGGATATAAACTATTTTTCATGAAAAAATTAAGAAATGGGTAGTTCCACTACAAAAAAAAAAATCTTGACATGCTTTACTACACCAGCAGCGTATTCGAGTAATTCGCTTGAAGATCTCACTCCTATACAACACAGAATGGCAAACGCTAACTTTCGCAGGATAAAAGTACAAAAATCACACAGTATACACTTACTTTGGAATTTTGAAGGTAATACAGTGCATCTCAAATCATGTTTTGAAATTGTTCCCTAAATAACGTGGCATATTTGTTTACAGTCTATGATTTTTCTTTATATGGCATTGAAGAATCACTCCTTTTTTTTGGTGCCCGAGTACTTGTCACATGCCTGTCACACAGGGGTGACAGAGAACCATCTGCCTCCCTCCCCCAAAGGCACCTCCTTTTCCTTATTACCACCTGTTCTTTCCTCAGTCCCCACATGGCAATTCTGAGCAACGCCAGATACCGTGGAAAAGGCCAGGTTACAAGTCTTATCACTAGCATTTACCATCCACGAAGAAAACCTGAATGTGTCCATGGCTAAGGTTTTAACAGACCACACAAAATGATGCTGTAAAAATGGTGACAAGAAATAGCTTTGTTATAATTGAGCATATTAGTATACCTGATCTATCACTGAGATGCCCAGAGGCTGACTCATCAGGATCTAATTAGAAGCAAAAAAGGCTGGCTTTGTGTAAAAAAAGGAGGGGGGAGAGATTTTGAGGTTGCCGAGAAAGTCATTCCCAAGGCTTGACTAAAGTTCTTCCTTCTCCCTGGGATATGCAGGAGTCCTCTGTGGTGGCATTTGCAGGATATAAGGAAAGAGCACCTATCTTCAAATCAATGAGGCAAAGAGAGGAGCATTGAGACTGCCAAACGCTGGCTGAGGGCAAGTGCAGCGGAATGCAGTAATCGAGGCACGTGTGTTAAATTCTCCCTAAAAGGCAGACCCGGAAGCAGAGCCACCACTCCCGTGAAACTCCCAAAGGCACTTAGCCTCCAGGGGAAGGACACTGTCTGAGAAATAGGGACACAATTTCAAATCTCAAAGTATCCTGAAAGCAGATGTGATCCTTTCCAACTCTCTGGCAGAATTCTACACCCAAAGTACTGGGGATATTGGCAGGAGAAGATTACTGAACTCAGACTGTTCACCTGAATCCTCCTCTCTCTCCTCCCCCTTTTAACCTTCTCAACTATGGACAATTGTCCTAAATTCTCCTCTCTCTCAAAGTCTTTTATGTATTCCAGAAAAGACAAAAGTTGTGGACCATGTACAGCCAATCCATTTCCAAGTACAGCCTTCTTTTCTGAACTTACCAGCGAAGAATTACAGAATCTGAAAATAAAGCAGCCACTCCAGTGAGCCTTCACATTACCGTAACATTTTTAGCCGGTCATTTGTTTTAATATTTTCCACAGATAACTTCCCTATTACTGCAAGCTTTTCCAAATTCACCCTAAATACAAAAAAGAGCAACCCCAAAGAAATTTCTATCTGAGCAACAGTTATATTAAGCTTATTCCAGCAGGTGAGAGCCTGCACATACACTGGTCTGTGCGGCTATGCACAACACACACTCACATACATTCATGCACCAAAAGTACCGCTCTGTGAAAGACAAGGCGAACCGCCAAAATACTGCTTCCTGTGAAGTCAGAAATCTATGTCCAAATACGGAAAGCCTTTTGTTGTAGCAAAGAATTACATTATATACTCTTTACGCTGACTGCATTTAAAAATGACGCTGCCACCTAAGACTGAAGAAAATACAGGTGTGGCGTTTCACTTTCAGACCACTCAAACCCCCTCACAAACCCCTCCATAAAGCTATGGATGAAGTAGCATCATTGTAGGCAGCAAAAACCAACACAGTGGAAAATTTCCATATGAAGGGTTTAGACTGAAAGAAGTTCATGTACAGAAGAGACAACTAAATTCTGATCTAATATGTAAAGTATAAACAGTTTTATTGGTTTATTCCTATTTAACCTGTCTCAGCATATCTCCCTCAAAGTCTTGGTAACTCTGCCTTCTCCAATTGCTCCAGCTCCTCTGAGCTACTCTCTCCCTGGCTGTGAATTCCCGCACAGTCAATGCTGCAGCCCATTTAGAGATGCCCACAAAACTGTCTCAGTCCATTTCTTCAACACCGGCCCATAAAGAATGCACACGGCCTCTCTGAGAAGCTCCTACTTTCTAATATACATTTAATTTATTAAAGATCAATTTGATATGATAAGCAAAAGGGCTAACTGGAAATAGTTTGTAAGTAGCCAGATGTTTGCCAATTCCAGTTAGGATGGGGAAAACAGAACGGCAAGGGAAGGGACATGCTGCTAATTGGGATGCAGACCTTTGATGAACACTTAATCACAATTATTTCACTGAAATTACTTTTCGAATTGGCAAAGTAGGTATTTCTCTTCAGCAGGCATAATTTTAAAAAAAGGTTTCTGTATTAACGACTGAAGTGTTCAGAATAGTTTTTGCTCAAATTAGTGTTTTTCATTTTCATATCAAGACGTCCGTTGCGAAAGAAATGCTATCATAGAATCGTAGAATGTTTTGGGTTGGAAGGGACCCCTAGAGGTCATCTAGTTCAACCCCCCTGCAGGAGCAGGGACACCGCTAACTAGATCAGGTTGCTCAGAGCCCCGTCCAACCTGGCCTTGAATGCTTCCAGGGATGGGGCCTATATATGATACCTTCACCCTCCTTCTCCAAATATTGTTTCCTTCTTTGCTGTTCATATATTGTGATAAAATATTAAAATAAGGTATCAAATATCCGTGTTTTCTTCGACTGTGTATGTTATACCAGGTTTCATATATCACAACTAAGACACAGCACAGTCATTTCTAGTTGCACCATTTGCTATGCCACTACTCAGCAACAACAAAAAAAAATAAAATGTACTTTCAGCGATGTACCATGCGGTTATCTCTACTGGTGGGAAACAACAACTAAAATGCATCAGCGTTGTACAGGAAGCGCATTGTTTAAAACACTGCAGGCCATGTAACAGAATTATACGACTTCAGGGGCGTATCTTTACACCCAAAATGAGACTCCATCAATACTGCATCCATAATCCTTTGGCAGCATGCAAAAGAAAAAGGACAGCATTATAAGGCAAAGTCCTTCAGTAAAACAGGACAGGTTGCCAGCATAGAACAGGAAGGAGAAACCACTGCACAAACAACAGGGGAGGGACAGGAAGAAGAGTGAGACCATAGGAACTAAAATAATAACAGTAATAGTAATTTATAAACCACTACTGGGAAACGGGTGAAAGTACAAACTTGGGTAGGGCTTCAAAACCCAAGGACATTAATTATTCAGTATTTTTCAAACGTGGAAAATATGGAATAATGCTTCCGCTTGAAAGATTTGGAAACCACTCAGGTGATTCATGCATATAGCAGAAATAAAATTACTTTTAATAATTTTTCTGGCAACCTGATGACAGTAGGCCATTGCTGGATCCAGACGCCTAACACTCCTCAGAGGTTGAAATCCCACAGCTCTATAATATTAAAGCTACTGAATCCAGTAGAGGGCACCTTTCATTCCCCAAATAATTGTGGACAGTACATGCATCTCTTCCAGCAGCAATGAAACATACCCATATCCAAATGAGAATTCAGAGAAGTTATAAGTGCACAACTACTCTACAAAACAATCAGAAAATGAATGGAAAAATCTCTATGGCATGCTCATGACCGTTTACTCTCTGTATGTTGAACGCCAAAACCAGGTCTAGCAGATTCACATCTGTTAAAATTGCAATTGTGAAGTTACATCATGCCTCTGACCATACACCAGACTGTTTCTCCTAAATCCTTTCCATCCAAATAAAAAAGAAATTAGAATTCTGAAACAATACCCCAACACAAAAGCCCCCAAAAGTACAGAATTCATATTTTCTTGTCTGACCTGTCTCTCCTCTCATCCCCCTTACTATTGGTTTTCTTCCTTGTGCTCTTAGAAATTATTTTTAAGAACTGTGTGACCTGAAAGAACAAAGCAAGCTGACATCTTAGCAATGATATTAGCACTACGTTTTTTTCTGGAAGATAGTAGGTCTTTAATCCTAACAGCAATTATTCTCTTTCAACATCCAAAATATGCAATGCAGGACATTGCAAGAAGGCGAGCACTGTTAGTAATTGCACTGACTGGAGCACTGTAACAAATATTTATCTTAAACTGCAGCTGTAACTCAAAAAATATGTTGCAGTTGCAACTGGTAGAAATGACAAAGCTCACTACTTTTCAAACTAATAGCAGAAAAAAAGCTTCTGACACCGGAATGACTTTGGTGTAAAAGAACTCATTTGCAGTATGCTCCAGAATTGCTTATTTTTCACTTTTGTAATTTCAGCGATTGTTTTCATTTCAGCTACCCTGGTATTTCGCTACAATCTCAGCATGCAACAGTATTTCAGATTCTGGCTACGGTTTATTGTTGCACTAAATATTTTCAACACATTTTCCAAAACATAAGGTGAATCCTAAAGAATTTCTTAATTTCTCCTGAGTAACTTCAAGTGTACAGAAGACGACACTGAACCACTCGTACGATTTCTAAAAAACATCCCAGTCTAGCTGAGTTAGATATAACACTTCACATGGAAAAGGTCCCTTGAAATTGTTCCTCCCCATCTTTTGGCACTATAATGTCATGGTTTATCTTACCGAGGTCAAGTATTATCAGCTGGGCTCCAGCCTGTGCATTTCCAACATCATTTTCTGCAATGCACTGATAGAATCCTTCATCTGATTTCACCAGACCCAAAACTTGCAGATTATGTTCTTTCTAAAGAGTGAAAGAAAAATACAACACTTAAAAATGGGTTGCAATTGCAAAAACAACAGTGTTATTATGGCACATTACTATGACAGGAGAAACTTCTGAACAGTAACATGGAAAAGTGTATCTGGAGTCCCCATCAGATTTCATCTCTTTTGCACTGAATCCTCAAATTATACAGTACCAAAAAGCAGCAGAAGCTCTTACTAATGGTTATCATTTTCTAGCATCACATATCACTGGCAAGTCGTAATATTTCCACAGCCATTTTTACGATATTTTAAGCACTGAATATAACTGCATACCTCCCTGGTCCAATCCTACAACCTCAGGTATACCCAATTACACAACCATTAAGTTCTCAACCATGGCTCAATAATGACTTTCACTACATCTAAAATTTCCCTCTAGAAGTACTGGTGTGCCAAAACTCATGATCCACAACTCAGTTATATTCATATTTAATCTCCTGTTTGAAACTGTGATTTTCATCAATCACAGACAACTGCAGAAAACACAGTCAGTCAGCGTTCACGACCAACTTACGCTGTTGGGTTCAACCAACAAAGTGAGTTTTGTCATTATGTGTGCACCCGTCACATGGAATATATAAGCTATAAAGAAATCAACTCATACAATATAAGCAATATGCCTTAGTGTTTTGGTAAAATGACTGAATTACGGAGCATTCAGGGTTTCAAGAAGCCATTTCTCTTCCAGGCCCCAAACATCACTAGGACAAAAATAGGAAGCTGGTCCTCTAGAAGAACTTAGCTTTCATGTGCATGTGTTAGAGGACTAACAGACAAGCCAACAAGCTTAAAAATCCACAACACGAACAATATACTTACAACAATTTTGAAATAGTCACTTGGGATCACCATGTCTCCATTCTTGACCCATTTCACAGTTGGAGTAGGTTTTCCAGTCACCTCACACTCAAACACAATGTCCATAGATTCGTGAGCATAAATATTTGCAGGCCGCTTCAGAAATTCAGGAGGAACTGCAAATAAAAGGGAAGACAGACAAAAGATGGTGTTAGCACCCACAAAACCACACCAGTTGTGCTCCTACACAAACATACAGTAACACTTGACATGTAGGAATATGGCTTCGGGGACTCTAGCACGAACAGCAGCAATATTGGCAGAAATTTTCAGATCAGGGTTTGATAGAAGTTCTGCGTTACTTCAAAATTACATTTGGGCCAGTTAAACAGCCAGTCATTTTAATATGAAATGACCTCTTGAGAATACACGAAGGAAGAAATCAAGCCAAGATGTATAAATGTAAAGTTAAAAACTATTTTAAAACCAAGAGACAGAGATGCCATTTGGAAAATAATATTCCCGGGGTTGAAGAACACGTTGCAGTCCCTCATTGGCATAGGCGTGTTGCTGCATACTAAAGAGCCCATGGTGAGCAGTGGATTTCAGAGCTCATTCATGTTTCCCTCACCATCTCAAAAGAGTTCATCTGAGCACACCATTTAGGGCTTCATTGTGCAACAGTTTTATGCCCCTTCACAAATAAAGAATCCTGCGGGATAAGCTCCCCGGCAAGACAACTAAAGGTTATACAATAGCTTTCACCCCTTCCTGCAGCAAAGTTTATTAATTTATAAAATGGAAAGATTGTAAGTTAGATTGTAAATTAAAAAGATCAGGCTATGATGAAAATGGCTGTCTAGAACCTTTTCGATAATCTACACCCTGATGCCCCAAAAGTCCATCTGGAGCTCCATAAAACCGCAGAACAGTGGTAGTGCTGTCAGGCTACCTTATACAAGAGCATATCATGATTAGTAACAATTTATTTATTTAGACAAAACTCTGCAGTTGATACAACAGAATTTTTTCAGAGAGCTTTTTGTATTCAGTAGGTAACCAAAAGCTAAAATTATATTTAAAAGGCTTTTTAAAATGAATAGACACAAAACTAAAATGAAACCTTCCTAGGGTACCATTACCTTGTGCTTCTGTGATGAAACTCAGCTGATCAAATAGGCAGTGCTGTATTTATCCAAAGATTTTCTTCTCTGGTTTGTGTAAGCCCAAGAAACACTATGGACAGGGCTACATGCATACCTCTGTATCGTATCGATAATGTCTTACAGATATGTATGACCAAAGACGTGCATTGCACAACACAGTAAACCAGAAAGGTTCTTCATTTAAGACATGGATCAAAAGGCTTTGGCTGCCTTTTTAAATGTCCTGATGTACTCAGAGTAAGATTAAAGATATTTTAAACCCACAAAAAAACCTCAGACAGAGAATTTTTTTGGTAATACAAGCCCCAAAGTGTCCAACGTGCAGACATGTTAAAAATCTTGCGCGAACGAATGTGCCACTACAAAGCATCCAGCTGCTTACGAGGACTCTCGGCTTCTTTAGCTTAGCAGCAGAAAGAAGAGCCATTTGCAGGCCCTTACAATTTTACTATCATCTATTATGAAGAACGTTCACCTATTTATTTGTTTTTACTACACTCGCTGACATAAGGGCAATTTGCTTACTTATGCTGGCAGGTCTGATTGTTCAAGTTCCAGGAAAGTCAAAAGCCGCCTTTTGCCCTTTAATATTTATCAAAGAAAGTCAATATGGAAGGGCTGCAGAGTTTAGGTAAACATTTTACATGCTTCACCTATCAATGGGATTTATTTCATGCTAGGGCATAAGGAAGACTAGATCATGTTTTATTTCTTCCTATGAAATGACTGGAAAGGTTTATAGGTGGATTTAATATTTTTAAAACCAGATCGCTGGAGACAAGCAGCTCTCCAAAAAACCCTCAGGGTTTGGATTACAAATTAGAGAATGTTAACATATGGAAATATTTACTTATAGAATAAGAAGATGGCTCAACTCTCAGATAAGCATGGAAACCTATACCAGAAACAACATAAAGATGTACATATATGTTTGCTGCTCGAAATCTCTCACATGGGAGCAAAAATCTGGATGGGTCTGGGTCCAGTCGCCTACGACTTCAGACGTCCATTTCATATAATCATTTCCATAAATTTACCAAAAAGGCCATAAACTCCACCTTAAAATGGTTTAGGTACTTTTGTACTTGCTTTCTGTATCAGATGGCTGTTACAGCCGCATATAACTCTGACAACTGAAAACTGTCTTCTGAATTTAGTGGCGGCCAAATTGCGATTACTTATTCTTTATGAAAACAGTGCCTTTCATTTTAAATTTGTATTCCTCCCTGGCATTTACCCTTGGCATTTTTATTTATTGTGAGCTGCACTTTTTCTCCACTCCCTTCCCACATCGCAGCCTTTATTTTGGCGGGCTCAACAAGTCACATTTGCATACTCCTGGTGTAACAAGTCGCCAGCACCCTTCTTGCAGACCCTCTATATTTGCTCTAATTTGAAGTAATCTTTGTGGCCTGTATAGTTTCAATTATTTGCACATAATTTCAGTTGTGTCTCACCAGTGACTTGAAAAATGGCATAAATTCAGGGTTATCACTACAGGAAATATTTTGCCCAATTCCTTCTACTACTGGATCTGCCCTTTCCTAGATGCATCATACTGGTGTCAGCCTGCAATAGATCACTGCTCTCTCATCTTTAGCCATTTTTAATTAATGAGTAATTTTGTTCCAGTCTGCCTGATCAATAGTTTATGTTCTCATTTCCTTTCAACCTCTTCCTCCATATGTATACAGACACTCACACACTTCGACTCTTGAAGTCCTTACATAGTTGAGAAAAGGGAACAGAAAAATCAGAAACTTTGAAAAGTTTTCACTGCATTCTTTACAGGCGAACACTGAATTCCTTAGCCATATATTAAGCTTATTTCAGGAATCCTAATAAACACAATCCAATAATATGTGTTGTCAACAGCACAAAACTTGTGTAAAAAAATTCATCTGATGACCTCAGAAAACATGCGAATTGCTGTACTGAGTAGCTGCACCATAAAACTCAAGGATGAGAAAAGGGATATGTAAGAGAAGTTCAATAAAATGATGAGTGGCTCAACACAAAAAACAGCTGCTCTGGGTTCAGCCTCTGCCATAGTTAGTTACTTTATCAGAAGAAGCATTATGATACAATTTACCTTTCATTAAACCCCATTTTTATCCAGTTTTCCATTTACTTCTATGTGGTCAATGGTTATCCCTTTCAAAAGCATATTTTTACGTCGGAACCGATGAGCATAAACATCACAGAGGAGGCACATCAGATCTTCCCTCAATAAGAGAAGCACCAGAAGGAACAAGTCCCTGCTCCCCAGTGCACACACATCATCTGCCCAGCACAGGCTGTATGATGGGAGGAACCTATCACAAAGTCTCGGAGACAGATGTCTCTAGCAGCATTCCACAGATTTTCCTCTTTGAACAAGTTACCAACAGTTCAGGCTTCCCTCAACATCCACCTACTGGGTAAGAGATTCCATGATTCCTAGCAGAAAATACGTAGCTTTTTAAAAGCAAACCAAAAATTGAAGCAGAGAAGAACAAACAGTAGTAGTTTGGGAATGGCCATCACTCATTGGAAAGGCTGAGAGACGAGTGGAGGGGGGGCAGGGGAGAGGAGCCCAGAAGGGAGCTGCTGGACCACCACATCTGAAACAAAATCAGCATAAAGTGAAGTTCCGGGATTATTTCTGTTTCTTCCACTAATGTTTAACTTGTTATGAAGGCATTTGGAAAGTATTCAAGTATCTTTAGCAACTGATAGCACTTTTAACTTGGGGCATCATCCACAGGCAGGCATTACTACTGAAACGTAAGATTCAGTATTTTTTTGCCACAAAATTGAAAGTTGAACTAGATATCCTATTACCTTCTCCCAAATGTTTTTTATTTAGGAGATAAGAATTTGAAACACATTATTCTTTCGAAGTGACTTTGCTTTTCTGGCTTACGGAGCAAATGCCAACCTGCTTACAAAGGGATAATAATAAGAGAAGTGCTCTTTATTATCACTTACTTTCTGGTTAATGAATTAAAAAATGCTTTTAAAATACACTTTTCTAGTTTAGCTATGTCAATGTTTAGCACTCACACAGATTAACACAATGCGAGTACAGATGCTTGTGGTAGAGAAGTTAAATTGATAACCAGAGAGCAAATCAGTCAATTACCATATAAAATAAGATTTGTAATGGAAGATTATGTGTTCCATTGCCAAACAGACAATTAAACTTCAAAGACTTGGCAGCTCAGCCCACTCTTCTGCCCCTCTTAATGGTAGCACGCAAATAACTATTTAAATTGCAAGACACTTACACAGAATTCCACATGCACTGTAGTACCCTTAGAGAGTACCTATCTGAGAGTATCTTCCACCCTTCCGCAGATTTAAAAGACAAAATATTTTGATTGCAACAGTCATCAAGAAAAGAAAAAGAAAAAAAAAACAATCTACATCAGCAGTTGATTCAAACTTCTAAGCTAAATCCCAGGAAAGGTGAAATATTTGAAAAATAACAGGCTTTTTAAGCCAACAGCTGTATGATGGGGGGGGCAGAGCTGAGAAACTACACTTACGCAAAAGGAATTGCACCCAACTTGAGGTGGAAACAGGACTGGATGCTGGGCGTGAATCCCATTTCATAAATACAGGTTATCAGAAGGAAATGGAAACAAATTGCCCCAACTCTCTGCTCCTCCATCTCTTCGGGGGTAAGAGTGGTGAAAGGCAACATGCGGCCATGCCGGGCTGAAACTTCACCTGATTGATCCCTGTGCATGACAAGCATGACCCAGCACAGTGAATTCACAAAGAAAAACATTGGCTTAGGATCCACATTGTCCACACGTTGGTTTTTAAATGCTCAAGGATTAAAAACCTTTGAATAGCTACAAGGAGAGTATTAAAGCAGCATCATTTATACTGAACTTTACACGACTGTTTCTTCAAATGTCTTTTCAGTGGTCAGTAGTTCTTGCCTCTTCTCTCTCATTAAGACAGAAATCTTGTGGCCTTCAGGGGCGTAGTTGAAAGATCTATTCAGTTCAACCATCTGTACTGCTTCAACTGAGAGAGAAATTAATTACATTCAGACCTCCTCTCTGTCTCTTGAATATACCCTTCCTTTCAGTCTTACAATCACTGACGTAAGAACAAAGGTTTCTAGTTTCACAATCCTCAATTCAAGCTGAGCTATAACTACACAAGAAAAGGAAAAATTCAAGGTCTGCACAATTAATTAATCGGAACTTTCAACTTTCTTAGTTACAGGCGCAATAAACTTTCTACAATAACCGAATCAAAATGCTGCTATTCCAGATAAAATCTCATTTTAATGCATGTTAACCCTTCCCAAAAGTCAAAGCCCCTCCATATTGCTCCCCAGAAGGAGGCAGAAAACCCCAATGGTGGCAAAGCTGTGACTCCTGATAATCAGACTTGAGCAACAAAGAAAACCTAGCAGAGGCAGAGAAGTGATCTCAAGCAAGCAGGCCATTTATGTCATCATAATAAGAAAAAAATATAACATTCTAAAATACGTTTTTAAAAAGTATCCGAAAATAAATTAAGCATTAGATGTCTAGTACTCCTCAAAGGACAGGCAGCTGCACCATTATCTCACTTCCCAATATATTTACAACACTGTCTGTCGCACATGAAGCATGGAAGAAGAGTCTCATTTCGATGCAACAGAAATACAGATCGCAGACTTTGAAAATACTTACTCTCTTTTTAAAAAGCATTAATAAATGTGCTGTTGGTCCAAGGACAGCATCAGACAAAGACACCATACACATGGTCAACTGGGATGGCAGGGTTAGGTTAACGGTTGGACTTGATGATCTTAAAGGTCTTTTCCAACCTAGATGATTCTATGATTCTATGAACTGTAAAAGGCAGGTATCATCTCTACTACAGCCTTTTGCTGTTTCCCCACATCCTCTATCACCTTCCTCAGTCCGTGCAGATGAATTACTTGCCTTGCTCCTATCAATTCACTGAATTCCTGCCAACATGACTTCTGTTAACTCTAAGTCCCTTGAGAGCTATGTGACTATATAAGCATGCCATACATATAACATGTGGACTCACAGCACAGGTGCAACACCCACTTTGCGTTTGAGCCACTTGCAACAAGCAACTTGAAGCAAAACCCCAGACCTCGCTCAGCATCGCAGTAACACAAACTGACAAGATAACTCATACCAGGACTAAGTTCCCTGATTAAGTATGACATGTATGTTTTGTCACCTGCTGTTTGCTATAGCGTGAACGAAGAACATGCATTAACCCCACTGCAGGACTATTGCCTTTGCATGCTGATGCAGCATAACAACTTCTCCAAGAGCCTAAGGCAGCCGAAGGACTGAATTGCAACAACTGAATTTCCAAATAGAAATTGTCAAGGACAAGACTGAAGTTGCCATTTCTGCTTCCTCAGCCACCTACAAATGCTTCAATCCCCCAAAATCAGGAGCATGTTTTCTGAAGTCACACAGCTAAATCATACTTCTCATCAACATCTCTTTATCCTCTTCCATTTACACTTTTGTCCATGACTGATACAGCGCTATCAATCAAGGCTTACCATTCAAATACAAAAGCAATTTCTGAATCCAGAAGTTCTCGCATACTCCAAATAGCAGATATAAAAACTAAGTAGACTGGGTAATTTTTTCACAATGTGTCTCTGATCAGTCACAGCTTAAGCACTCATGGTCAAATGACTTCCATTTTATAACTACATTTCTGGTGTATGCTCCAGGTAGACCCCCAATCTGGTATTTCAGTTAAACAATCAGGATTACCAATAGTACTTAAACTGGGCATTTTACTATAAAAAAAATGTTTCGTATCAGCCTAAAACAGTAGGCCCTGAGGAATTCGATCTTCTCCTCCAGGGAGAACAAGATATCCCATTAGGGTATGTTACAAACCTTTTCAGATCCCCCTGTTAATCCATTCAATCACACCTTGAATCAGTATTAACGTAGCCAGTGCTACCACTGCAACCCTCCAGACATTCTCCAAACCCACCTGTCAAGTGACAAACCTTCCTATTTCACTAAGATGTTTGATAGGTTTTAAACATCTTTGAACCTTTTTTTCCTAAATTTGCCAGGCTGGAGGGTGTTTTAGTGGATAGTTCCATCGCCAAATCAGACCACAGGACCCCATTTCATTGTGTGGGATAGGTTTGCTTTTCAGCACTAACCCCAGACAAGACTGCATTACACGCAGTGTGCATTTTATTTAAAGTAATAGCAATCTCCTTGGTCAGTTCGCTGAAAGCAACTCATTTCTGTCAGCCAGCTGGCATGACACAGGGCAGACTGATGAAAATGTTTTCAATTATTTGTATTATCAGAGTACTTGAGAGCACCCACAGAGCAGACCCACCACATTAAAAACAAGCGCAAAGTGTTCAAGTATCACGAGGCAAACAATGAGATTAAACACATTCAGGATAAATTACAACCTGAAACAATTAAAGTGGTCAAACATCTCAGTTATGTCTTATATTCACCTACGTCTACGAAAATATTTTCTGTTTCATAGTATCGAAGCGTAATTACAAACTAGCTAGCAAGCCTATTGGCCTTCTAAATACGTTTTTTTTCCAAAACCTTGATTCTGCTCCAAAATACATTCTTCACTTCCTGCCATTCCAACCAAAACACCAATAAAGTACAGATCCATGTTTGACAGTGGAAGTTTTTATTATCTTTCAATTCTATATTATAGTTGGACAAATTAGCTGGTTTTCTGTATCCTAAAAAAAGGGGGAAATTACATTTTAAAATAGAAATAGGCAATTATAATGTTCTTTCTTAAAAATGGCAAAGGTACACAGATAAGTACTAGGGAGGGGAAAAAAAAAAATTAAAAACCAAAACTATGTTGCAGGGAAGTCAAAAGTCTTCCCAACCACTGAGCAGGGCTGTCACATCCTTAAAACACACTTAATATGCAGCCGGAAAATTTGCACAGCAAACAAAAGCTGACAAAATGGATTTTTTTTAGAGAAATGTCCACAGAAAACTGTCAAATGAATATTTAAAAGAAAAAAAAAAAATCACTGTACCAAGACACATAAAGGTGATAGAAATGTAAACTAGTACACGCACAGCATTTTTTATTGTGCAAAACCCAACGTTCCAGTTTATGAAGAGAAACTGCAGACGAAAGTTTCTGTGTCACTGTATTATTTTTCTTACCTATTAAGATAATGACTGGATGGGTCTGTTTTTAACAAGTTAACAATTGATGGGTTTTTACATTTTAGAAAATTAAAGCTAACATGTGGCATCCTGACCAGTATGAATTCCTCCCCAGTTCTTTACCAGACGAAGCAAAGGAAGAGGGACTACTTTTATGGTCTGATAACAGCATCTCTGGTAGGCTACGTTAGACTAATTAGACTCGGCTCATCAGCTGAAAAAGCACAAACGAGCATTCCATGTTCTTCCATAGTTTTGCTCACTGGCCTGCCTGGTGCTTTACAGCCTCCTCCACAAACCCTGGAGCATCTGGTATGGGCAGGTATGATTTCAGGGAGGGGACAAGGGCAGGCAATGGCCAAATTGCCTTTGAGCACCAACGTGTTACGTTTACAGTGAAAAGTTTTAATCCACAAATTGCTAAAGTAGAACTTATTCTTCATAGACCAGCCCTCAAATAAACATTTCAGACGCAGAAACTAAGGAAGGGGAAAAGAGGAGAAAAAAAAAAAAAAAAAAAGAAAAAAGACGACATTCAATGATATTATATTACAACTACCAAGAAACCAGGTAAGGATGAATAGTACTGTACAATAATAAAGTAAAATTATAGATCAATTAGAAAGGTAGACTAAAATGTCAGGATATAATTCAGTAAATCTGCATTTATTTTTCAGGGAGAAATCATGAACTGTACATTTATGGCATAGGAAGTGATAGCATTAAACTTTGCTGAAAACTGTCTGAGCAAAAAAAGACTTTATTAGAGATCACAAATACAACCACAAATGAAACATGACTCCCAGTATTGTACTGGTATGAAAAGAAGCGATCATACAAGGAGTTTTAAGCAGCAGCTCCTGTGACTCCTCTTCCATCCACCACGCACTAATGCCTTGGCTGAGCATGTTATTTGAGCACCACATTTCAAGGAAGACATGAACTCTGATTTACAAGAAAGCACTGAAAATGACCAATGACTCAGAAAATTGGCTCCCGAAGAAAAATGGAAGTCCGGGATTAAGTTATTTGAGCAAAGGCAAGGTTAAGCAGTCATGCAATCGGACACCACAAGCAGGTAAGAGAGCTTAATACATAAATACAGCAACAGAAAGAAAAATCATGTGTGTGCTTATATATTTATGTATCATTCTTGCTCAGGGAGAAGTCCTACACAGGCGTAGCATCTAGGTTCTTGCCCTGTTCTAAAAAAGACAATACTCACTCAATTAATTGCTCACTCTTCTACTTTGGGGTGAAACTGCATTCTCCTTTTCAGTACGAGCTTTAGTAAAATCAAAAAACCTGTCTTTTAAACCAACCATTATGAACTTCTAAATATACAGGACTCAACATATTCAGCAAACACTCTCATTGAAAGCCATGAGCTGTTAGCTTGGCACAGGGATTTGGACTGCACACAGCTAGAGGTCACATACACACACCTACAAATGGAACTGTCTGGGAAGTTTTCCAGGTGCAGAAACACACAGCAAGTTCTCTGAGCATCCTATATACTCACAGTATTTAAATTTTCCACTTGCGGGGTGCCTCAGCCATTGCAGTCCAATTCTGCAGCCCATGTTGGCATTGAACCTTTGGCAAGATTGCAACATCATCCATGCTTCCTTTAATCCTAGCTATGCAAAGGTAAGCATAAAACCTGCCTGTTATTGTCAGACGATCTGTTCAGCAAAGTGTTTGGAGAAACTATCTTACCCTAACCAGCATCTGCTGAGACGGAGCGTCCGCTCTGCCCCGCTTTCACAGTAACCATACCCCGATAACCGGCCAACACAGGTTGCTTATCAGAAGGACACATCCAAGAACATAAAAACACAGTGAGGCTTGCACAGTGCCACACGGCAGCTGACTGCAAGCATCAAGAAAAGAAAATAAGAAAAGTAAAGCATAAGAGCAATACATCTCCATATATTGTCCCAGCGTTGAGCAATCCTGGACAAGGGATTTCCTGAGAAAGAGGAGATACCCTTGTGTTTACTAGTCCTGGTTAAATTTTGCTTTCTGGATCCTTCAGCAGCCCTAATGCTCACAGCAGTAAGTTCCATGCAACCATTTTTTGCATGCCTGAGTCAATTAACCACATGATGTCTCCTGGTTGTTGCAACTGAAGAGAAACAAGCACCCACTTCCTATTTGCTTTCCCCATGGCACTTGTGATTTTACAGAAAAGAACAGTTTTCGACGTTCCATGTATCTTTGATCATCCTTATTACAGTCTCTACCTTCTCTGGCTTTACTACCTTTAAGGGCTTTGCTACACTTAAGAGGGGAGGGACCAAGAACTGCTCACAGCATTCGATATATAGGACCATCACAGATTTATTAGACAGTGCCATAATGATTCTTCTGTTTAGGTGCCTATTCCTTTCCTAACACTTCCTAACGTTTAATCTGTTTTTTAAGCTCTTACATTTTCCAAAGACCTATAAATTGCAACTCCAGTATTTTATGCCTGTGCAAAACCCAGCAGTTCAGAGACCACCGCTATATCAATTTATAGAACTATGTTAACTGTATAGACCACGTTAGAGTGCATTGAATTTCACCTGCTGTTCCATTGCTTAATTGTTTCTTACACAACAAGGTGTTTCTGCAGCTCCTTGCAGTCATCATGCATTCTCACAACCCCAATCACCGCAGAAGCAACAGCACAGTTGTCACCTTACAATCCCCTTTTCCAGAGAGCTTACAAAAATGCTGAACAGTGCCAAGGCAGCACTGATGAAACAAACTCCTTCATCCCACTTTTCTATCTGTTAAACAACTTATTTATTCTCTTTTATCTATGCAAGGTCATTCCCTCTGACTCCGGAGCACCGCCACTCGAGACTATGAGTGAGAGCTGCTGTTAGAAGCACTCTGGAAATGGGAGAGCCCCCCAACATCTCAGCAAATCCTGCAAAAGGTTCTCAATAGGAAGATGTGGCTCTTTCCCCACAAAATACACACAAATAGATCCAATACATGATACTTCCCATGAGTCTAACGACACTACATTTTATTGTAATCTTTGTCAATTTAACTGGTCCAGACATCATATTAACTCACCCAGTTTCTCAGATTGTCCCCGAAAGACTTTTAAAAAACCTCACATCACATTGACCAAATATCTTTAGTCTGGGTTTTTTGGGTTTTTTTTTTGTTTGTTTGTTTGTGGGTTTTTTTTTGTTTGTTTTTTGGTTTGGTTTTTTTTTTTTTTCCCCTTTTTCGCGTTTTTGTGGTAGGTTACACACAACACTTGTGTTTTTTGGTTTGGTTTTTTTTTTTTTTAGCCTGATTAGCCAGTTTAGGTGGTAGGTTACACAGCACACTTGGTAACTCTGGATTTCACACTTAAACTCCTTGAGAAATTTTGACCATCTGGTCCTGATGATTTCTTGCTGTTTACTTTATGGATTTGTTCTGAATACGTTTTACTAGCTCTAATTTCAGGTAGTGTGCTTGCCCCCCAAGCTCCCTCTATTAAAAATATGTGTATATAAAAAACAAACAAACAAAAAAGCTTCGAATTCTGCAGAGAACATGGATATCAAGAATTCACTTTTCTGCTTCAGGCCATCTTATCAACCCTTTCTCTTTATGTTCAATCATCCGTTGACCCTATGCTTTCTATGGCAGGCTCCTATCTCTGACAGACTTGGAAAAAAAATATTAGAAGATTTTTATGTTATTAGTAAATGATTGAAAGTTTTGTATTATTTTACTTGCATATAAACATAAGCAAAATCATCTTCTTTACCTTGCTGTTAGGAGATTTCTGGTGGGGTTTTGGGGTGGGTTTTTAGACAGGCATTAGGGATTCACTGTCAGCCTCACACAGCTCCTTAAACAAACTTGCCAGGTATTTAACCTATTTGGCTGTGCCTTTTCATTTTGTTTTTAGTAAGTTTCCTCGACATTATGTAGATCACCCTTCTATAAGACTAAATGCTGCTGGTGATGATCAATCCCACCACCCTGGAGAGGCAATTAGTTGTACAGCCTTAATACCGTGGTTTTCAAATTCAAATCTGGAATCTCAGTTTAAAGAGATTCTGTGTTAAAGATTTCAAACATACCCAGTGTATCACCACCTTCATGAAAACAAGGCATTACATCTCCTCTCATCTGTGTGAACATCTGGCATTTGGACAGAAATTGATCAGGTTATGGGAGGAAGAATGAACACCCAGCAACACAATGCTTCTAAGCCCAACTTACTAAGAAGACGAAGCAAGAGAGGGGCTGCGACTGGAAAACGTCCACACTCATGCACATCACCCACCCCAACCCACCCCTGTACCACCCTGGTGAGCAGGTGCAGCAGAGCCGATGGGAAGCCCAAATCTCTCTGATCAGTCTGTCTTGGGTTCTTCAGCAGCAGCTCAGCTCCAACACACAGGGGTTCCTCCTCAGGCACTCTGCTCCTATGTAACACCTTCCCAGGCTCAACTGTATTTGGGAGATGTCTCAGTTCACAAGACATGCATGGAAGTGCAAATGAAACTCTTCCCCCAACATGGCCTATTACTTACTTGGTCTGCTTAATGAACTGAGCTTGGGGTCATAGAATCATAGAATGTTTTGGGTTGGAAGGGACACCTAGAGGTCATCTAGTCCAACCCCCCTGCAGGGAGCAGGGACACCGCTAACTAGATCAGGGTGCTCAGAGCCCCATCCAACCTGGCCTTGAATGCTTCCAGGGATGGGGCCTCCGCCACCTCTCTGGGCAACCCCTGCCAGGGTTTCACCACCCTCATTGTAAAGAATTTCTTCCTTAGATCCAGTCTAAACCTACCCTGTTTTAGTTTCAAATCATTACCCCTTGTCCTGTCACAGCTGGCCCTACTAAAAAGACTG
>NW_009260435.1:1530171-1534303 GCF_000687185.1 Egretta garzetta | reverse complement strand
TGTGTCAACCGCACCACTCAGTTTGGTGTCATCCGCAAACTTGCTGAGGGTGCATTCGATCTCACTGTCTAAGTCATTGTTGAAAACATTAAACAGCACCGGTCCCAGTACGGACCCCTGAGGGACACCACTCATCACCGGTCTCCATCCGGACATCGAGCCATTGACCACTACCCTCTGGATGTGACCATCCAGCCAGTTCCTTATCCACCAAACAGTCCACCCATGAAATCCATAGCTCTCCAATTTAGAGAGAAGGATGTTGTGGGGGACCATGTCAAAGGCTTTGCAGAAGTTCAGATAGATGTCGTCTGTTGGTTTTCCCTTGTCCACTGATGCTGTCACACCATCATAGAAAGCCACTAGGTTCGTCAGGCAGGACTTGCCCTTGGTGAAGCCATGCTGGCTATCTCGAATTACCTCCCTGGCCTCCATGTGCCTTAGCATAGCTTCTAGGAGGATCTGTTCCATGATCTTCCCGGGCACAGAGGTGAGGCTGACAGGTCGGTAGTTCCCAGGGTCTTCCTTTCTACCCTTTTTGAAAATGGGCACAATGTTTCCCTTTTTCCAATCACCAGGGACTTCACCTGACTGCCATGACTTTTCAAGTCACACTGTTTAGTGTTAGTTCCCTGTCCCCCTCCATGATACAAATCATCAAAGAACACAGGCAAGCCTCAGAGGACCATGTACAGACAGGTTTTGGGACAGCCCATGTAGAAGAATTTGAGTTAAGTATGCTGCATGATGTCAGAAGAGCAACAGAAAGCACTGTTTTCCATGTTTCTAAGCCACCCTCGAGGAGCCTTGTCCCACCTCACTGTGATACGCAGCCAGGGCCTGGGGAGGTGTAGCTCAATCCCTGGTCACACAGCCCACGGCAGTAGGTACAAAAATTTGAAGCAATGCAAGTGGGATCGTAACGCAGCTGGCAAAGGCTTCCTTTAGGATGGCAGACCAGCAGTGGGTGAGCACACTGTAGTGCCTGGCATCGTGTTTGCAAGGCAGTGCAGATGAATACGGTAGAAAATTAAATGCAATCCCTGAAAATATTAGTCAAAAGGATAAATAATGGTAGATGCTATTTTTGTTGTTTTACAGAATTTTTTTGATTCTGTAGATTTCCCTGATAAATCAGCTTGGCTGCCTCTGCAATTGGCAAGTGCTGTACTTGTTACTGATTGTAATTTGTATCTGGTTTTGCCAATACTGCCATACTCTGCAAATAGCCCTGTGCCTGGAAGGACTGTTCCAGTGGGTGAACCACAACTAGAGCCCAACAGAGATGCAAGAGAAGGCATGCTAACAGCACAGCCCTCCCATAGTTTTATTTCCAACATGTCTTGGTATGACGGACACAAGGTGTGTGCTGTACAGCCACTGCGCTCTGATCCACAGCATCCATAAGGGATCAAGAGGTGCAATGTGGCAATAACCCATACAGTTTGAGCTGGAAGATGTGCCAGAAGCTCCCCGGCTGGTCTCTGTGTGGATAAAACACTGAACTTTGTACAAGGATTAATGAAAATCTGCTTTCATGAGACTTAAGAGTATTAGGATGCACTAGCAAGTGCCTGTTCTTTCTATGCTACCCTAATTCTAATTATTTTGCACACAACAGGTGAATGCACACATAAAAGCTTAAACTATTCCCAGACTAACAATGTACAATGTAAATGAATGCATAATTGTGTGTGCATACAAAACCTGTACTTGCCAGCTGTCAGCAAGGCCAACGTGTGGAATGACACGGGGCTGTCACAGCTTCACTCCAGAGAAGATGTGATTAAAGCAGAGGGGCCGAGTGTGATGAACCACAGCCAGGAGGACAAGACAAACAAGAACCAAGTGCAATGAGCCTTGCCTTGCCACAGGCCGCAGATTAACACTGGACAGTAGAACTTCACTGGCAGCTGGAGGTAAGGCACACCATGATACCATTGTGGCTTGGTGAGAAAGACCCTCGGGCAGCCATCCCACCCCACAGAGCTCGTGCCACGTCAGAGCCATCGGGCTTTGCAGCCGAGCTACTGCTTGCAAGCTGGGCTGGGAGGCTGGCGAGGGGCACACCACGTCCCCCAGGCTCGCCACCACAGGCTCACTGCAGTGACAACTGAGGCAGGTCTCTGCTGCTGCGTCACTGCATGTCAGCATGCAGCTCACCCCGACGCAGCTTATCCCTCGCTTCGTCTGCTTAATAAATCCATCTCAACCTGACATCGTTCGGTGTTCCTTCTTCTGACACAAAACTTGTTTCCAATTTTGTGCGCTTGTTTCAGTCCAACAATGATGACCTGGATATTTTTTTTTTTCCTTCTTCCTATTCAAGCTTTGCTAATTTCTGTTCCCTTTTACATGAGGATATGGAGTTTTTGCCTCAATATTTTCTGCACTTGTCACCTCCCCTCCAAGTGTTCGCAGCAATGACCTCTTTACATTTTAAATAACAAAGATTTATTTCCTTTTTGTTAAGGCTGAGCCCACCCTTTGCGTCTGGACACCCTCCGTGAAAACTTCTGAAGGCACAGTTTGGGATTAACGTGCTGTTATCAGGGTGAACTTTGCAATTAAGAATGAACTCATGAAAAACAGAACAGATAACAAAACAGATTTCTATATTAAAATGAGATAACCAGATCCTATGTAAAAGCTTATCAATCGTAAGAAATTAAAACAGAGCTCACTCACAATGCTTATCAGTAGATGTTAATGATTATTATTCAAAGCAAGCCTTATAAGCAACTTTAGGATTATTTTTAGAAGTAAAAACCTTAATCTAAGCAGTAGTAACATAAAAACGTTACACTTGTTATTTCTGTTTTACTAAGCCTTCCTTCCCCCATCCGTCTAGAAGAAATCAAGCCTGTTTGACCCTGAATCTACTCCAAGTACCATGGAAACATCTGAATAACAAGCTTGCTCATCAAAATTTGAACTTCTTACAGCAGCGCCAAAGGCAATGAAAATTTTATTGAATTCCAGAGCCCTAATTCTACACAAAGAACATATGGTGAAGAGGCAGCAGAGACAGCCCTCTGCAAGACGGAGGGCCTGTAGCCTTTAGGCCCTTGTTTCCCATTTTCAGCACAAAGTTACTGCCAGTTGAAACCCTCAATTTTGTTACTCTCACACCAGCTCTCATAAGCGCAGCTGCAAGAGAAGCTTGGGAGACGATTCCATTTAGATCCCCCTGCTCCTTCTAAAATAAACCACTAACAAGGATACTCCATCTATACTGAGACTATTTAACGGAAGGATCTGCAGCACTGCTTCAATCACTATGGAAAATAAACCCCATGGCTTCCGGCATTTACAGATATTTATTCTGGATATGGGGATTTTTTCCTAAAAGGTGTGTTTAAAGCACTGGCCAGCATAGTGGGCACATGTCACGACATACAAGTTCAAAACACATCCAACAAAAAGTTTTAGTCCTCAGTAAAATGTTTTATCACATTGTTTATCCTTACTCATTTGTTATTCTTTAGAACTTTCTAAAGATAATTACCGTACTTAATAGATTTGTAGACATTGTGATGTTCTACCATAAAGCTAGTAGACTGTTAGGACATGAGGATGAGCCTTTCCAGCAGGCTGTTATACTAAGGCTTGGTTATTTTCTGAATTATAGGTATTTTCTGAATTATAGGTAAATCTGAGGCCTCCACCTACACTGAATGGCACCCGAGTGCCTTGGTAAGAACAAGTTTCTAACTTGCCAAAATGGGAATATGGCAAATTTTCTAGAGGTATTTTCTTCCTTGAATTGCTTTTTTTGAAACCTCAAATCATAACTGTATAATTGTTCAGATCTTTTTGATCAGCGAAGGAAAAATTGGACTTTATTTTAAAATTTTTCATTTTGTTGAAGATGCACAAGAGAAGGGAGATGCCTGGAGAAAGGAGAGGGGACTGGAGATGGGGTGAGAAAGCTGGGACAAGCAGGATAAGTTCGGGCACAGACAGATACAGGCAGAGGGAGACAACACAGGACGAGAAATGGCCCAGCTGGACAAAGACATCAAGAGCGATGGGACTGCAGATAGCACTGTGATTCGTAAAAGATCTCAGGAAGGTAGAGGGACTCACAAAGGCAGAAAAAAGGAAAGAGGTTGCAAAAGAAAAAGGGAAA
>NW_009260435.1:1474542-1529734 GCF_000687185.1 Egretta garzetta | reverse complement strand
GAGGCATGACTGACTGAAGAGGCAGAGTAATAGGGATTGACCAAGCAAAGAGGAGGCATCTAAAGGGACCCAAAACCTAGGAGTAGGATTTAGTAGGACACCAGAGACAGTAAGTACAGTAGAAAGAGACATTGATGAACATGGCATACCCGGTCACGACAAGCTGGGACATCAGAGACCGAGGAGGACACTGCTGGTAGACATTCTGCGAGCGTTGCCCTCCTTAGAGGCCCGGAGGTGCCCAGGAAGTCCAGCCTCCCCCTCCCACAAAGGGACAGAAACCTCCCGATCCATTTGCCCCTCAGGCCAGCAAAGAGCCCCCTTGCACCCAAGCACACAGAAGGGTGCTGTTACCCCCCGGCTTGAGAGGCAGAGATCAGTACAAAAGCTTCCGACTCCAATGCATTCACCGCTGGAGGTGAGCAGAGGCTGGCAAAGATACTACGAAAAAGGAATGACTGGTCCTGTATCTAACCGTGCCTTAGAAAACCAGATGCCTTCCCTGCCTCTGGATTGGGGTGGATGCTTAAAAACCAAATCCAGTTTTTGAGAGAGGACTGCAACCCAACAGCGTAACGCCAATCACCACTCTGAAGGGACATATAAAGGGATGCATATTCTGAAAAATCAATGTTTAAGTGTCTCACGGTGGGCACTAAAACAGCTGGATACATTTCATCTTAATTTTTCTGTGTCTCAGTAAATTTTTAAAACTGATTCAATGCCACTTCGTTTCAGCAGAGTGCAAAAATACATTCATTAGTGTTTATGAATGATTCAGATTCCATGGTGCTGAATACCAAAACAGAAATAAATATGGATTTGAACTGAGCATAATAAATAAGTCATGGTGCAATCCCCCAAATCAGAAAAAAATATCAAATACTGAATATTTTCTCAATAAAGTAGTACTATGAAGTTTGCACACTGCACAAGGCAGTAAGATCCTGTGGGGAAACTGCAGGAGAACACGTATTTTAAGATTTGCATAACTTCATCCCATAACAAGGGGGAAGGAGGAGGTGACAAATTAAAGACAGCTAGCCTTGAAACTTCTGATTTTTGAATATCTGCCTCTGCGCAGCCTTCGCAACGGGGCAGTGCATTTGTGTGCTGGAGACTGAGAAGCTGGCAAAGGCCAAAAAGGGCACAGATTTTAAGGTAATTTCAAATTTTAAACCGTTTGTTCACTGAATACAGATTGCCTCAGACCACTTGGGGAAGAAAAAAAAAAAAAAGGGGCAAATTAGGTCTGCAAACAGTAAAAATAATTGATTGGATCTGCTGTTCCACAAAGCCCCTCTCGTCTTTACCAAAGAGCCATGTGAGCATCCACCAGTATGCTACTGCAGAAGCCAGGCACATCCCTACAGTAATCGCCCACTAGAAAAAAATACTACTTTTCTGATCAAGTCAAAAAAAAAAAAGTTTATGCTTTTCCATTTTTTTGGCTTGTAAGGACAAATTCTGTATTTACACATCAATTAAGAGTTATCCAATCGCTTTCATTTCCAGATCAATGAATGCAGGCCTATCTTCACATCAAAGTCCCTTCTAATTTACAAATCCCCAAAATAACCTTAATTACAATCCACTTCAATAATAGCATTTATATAAGGAACAAGCAAACAAGCTGAGACTCTGCAGTCTGAAAAGAAACAACTGAAAAGGATAGAATAAGGGCCTATAAAATATGGGGGAATATAGCGGGGGAATAAGGACAGATTGCTTCAGCCTTTTCCCACGCAAGCTAGGAAAAGAAAAATCAAATGAAGTTAGCAGAGATTGGTTCAAAACAAACAAAAATAAGGTGCTGTTCCTCCCAGTATCACGGGATGCTGCAAATACAAGATGCTTACACAGAGGGGGTAAGGGGACAGGAGCGGGAGGGCAGATTAATCTATTAATCTACTGAGGATTGCTAAATAATGTAGAAACTACAGGTAGCTCAGAAAATCCCCAATCTGCAAATGGCCAGAGAACGGGACATTACTCAATGGAAGCAAGAAATGTTCTTACCCTTTGCTTAAATTCTCTCAGCCATCTGCTTTTGTACACTTTTAGGAACAGGATATTTTTGTTTGGTCTAGCACAGCTACTGCTGTGCTACCATGTTCACTTTGCTCACAAAAATCTGTGCGTAATAAACTTAAACAGTCACACACCTTTGTTTGCACTGTGTTACAGTTAAAATAAGAGAACTTTAAACGCATGGCCACCCTGCAGCCCTGACAGCAGACACTGGGTCAGCCTCCAGAAGCCCCCGGTCCTGCCCATCCCATGGGTTGCTCCACCACTTCCCTGGTCCCATGTCAGCTGTGCTCCTTTTCATCAAAGCAAACAGGAGGACAACTTGGGCATCAGACCTTGCAATAGGAGGTTTAACACATATATATGATATCAGTGAAAGTGTCAGCTGGGTAAGGTAAAGACTTGATGAGCAGGATTTTTACCAAGGGAGCACGCTGGGAATGCTCTTTGAGGGGCATTACAGTACAGGCACTCCTAAAGCACAGTCTGTGACTAAAGGAAATAGACCCTTTTGCGTCTTGGACACTCTGCATTCTATCTGAGCCAGTAAGGCAGACCTTAAAAAACCATTTCACTGTGCTGAGAAAGCAAAAGTCTTACAAATTTAAATAGGAGCTGAGTGAGAGGCAGGATGGATCTGGAATATCTTTCATCTTCTCTATGACTGAACAGAAACACCACGCCATTCCAACGCTGTGCTGTACCAAAATACTATGTTCTGATTTCCCTCTTAAAAAAAAATTTAAAAATTGGTTCATAACAAATACGTAAAGCTACAAAACAAACTTAAGGCAACCTTTGTAAACTATATGATTAGTTGCACAAAAGCCCATCTTGTAATTAATCTTTCAGCTTTCTAGAATTGCAGGAGGTGGAATTTGGGGATGCATTTCTCATCACACTGCAAGAATCAGTCTCAAATTGGCAGCTTAAGCGAATACAGGAAAGCCTTGCTGGTGCGTTACTGTGCTTTCCCCCTTTGGCAGGGGGCTACAGCTGGGAGACGGCCACAACTGGCATGAAGTCCTCTACTAAGCCTGCAATCCATTAGGTTTAAACTTAAACCAAAATAAGTCCCTGGCTCTATTTCTGCAGTCTAAGGAAAAAAAAAAGGCACAAAACAAAACCACAACAGTAAAGCAGAAAACCAGCGTGATTTCAAAGCACAGTTATAAATTTGCCAGACTCTTTTGCCTTTACGGTTTGCTTATCTTGAAACACTACCCGGTACAAGAGTCATTGCTTTTCAGTTGTAGTAGCTCACAGGAAGCAACTGGAATTCAGGAAAACACAACCGTGTCAGCTTCTTTTTTCTTAAAATCCAGTAAGTTTGGGGTTCCTTGAGGCAGATAAATCAAGGCAGATCTTGGGGATAAGGAGCAGATCTCAAATCCATCAAATAACTTTTGTAAATCTGCAATATTTTAAAAAAAAATAACTCTTCCTGGCAAACAGAAATAGTAGACTGTGGAGCGTTCACACAATACTGATACAAACCACTAACTGGTCACAGATTAGGAAGAGATGATGCAAGAGTCTCAGTTACTCACAATTCAACTTAGTAAATTAAACAGTGACCACTTTAACATAAATAAAGCACTAGAACCTCCCTAGAAAGAAGCTGGCACATAATTCTAAACAAATCTTACAACATTAGTATTTTTGTAAGGCAGTGCAATAATGGATTGCTATCTTAATCAAAAGGGAAGAGTGCTCTTTCAAATAAAGTTTTACATAGCTGAGCTATTCTAGGCAAACAAAAAATTAAAACTATTTCCCTTCGTATGTAACATTTTTCTGTACCTTAAAGATATTTCTCTTTTACTTAGGAAACAATGATCAACAACTAGAATCAAATGTGAAACTAAAGGAATCAAGTTCAAGTTTTGCAAGAGAACCAGTTTAAGATTTGAAGTCACAGTATTGTGCCCAAGTACTCAAACAGCTGATTTAATGTCACTGTGTGATTAATACGATGATGCAGAGCTTTACTAACAGTAACACAGAGAAAACAGTCAAAGGAAACCACTTAAGAGACTTCATAAAAGCTTTATTCCTTGTATTCTATTGCACTTGCATATGACCCAGCTAAATTTTACAGAAGTTAATAGGTTAATTGTTTAAATCCTCACTTCTCTTGCTTGTAATCCTCTGAGCCAATGCCTATACTATTCCTGTTACAATCAAAAGTAGTAGCAGGGAGATTAGCAACTCCGAAAAATCACTCCTACAATGGTTAATCACACTAATGATAATTTAAGCAAATTAGTAGAGCAATAACCATGCAACATTCAGATTAAGTATATGACTGGAAGGAAATCTACAGTCAGTGCCAAGGACAGATACGCTACAGTTCATGAAACCTCAGAAGCCTGATCTGACGTAGCAAAACCTCCTTTTTCACCTCTGCAAAGACTCCAGTGCTTATTTTCCCTTCCTACTCCATGCAAATTCTTGGATAGCTGTCCAAAACAAAGTTTCAGCTAATTCTTTAAAGCACAATCATTTGGGCCTTATGTTTTTTTCTGCGTCAAAGAGAATGTAACAGGATCGTGCTCGTGTACCTTAGTCTATTATCTTCTCACTAGAACCACCTACCCAAGATATGATTTATTGTGCTTACATGGTATTTCATGACATGCTAGAGGAGCAAACAGGCAAAGGATAAATGCTACAGATCAGAGCTATGGTATTGTTGATATTGTCAGTAAAACTTATTAATTATACATGTACTGGAAAAGCTGAGGGGAAAATTATTTGCCTAAAGGGGACAGGAATGGCAAAGTTGTATTTTAAAAATTCTCCCTGAAGCACCACACATAGCTTATAGTAAAACATTCAAATTTACTAAAGTGTATGCTTAACAGCATCGACTCAACTCTCAGAAGCTATGAGCTGCTAAACTCGTGTCAAAAGAGATTTTCATTACAGAAGACTGACGTATTTTAAATTGCACTTCCAGCCTCTACTTCATCTCGATGTATAAAGCCTGGCTTCAGCCTCTCAAAAGACAGTACGCAGGCTTGCAAACATGAAGTGTATCATCCATTTAGTAGAAGATATTCCATTAAACAAAGAAAATTAATTTGAAGTTGGAGCTCCAAAACACTATTCAGCCTGACGAGTTAGAGAGCATGAAGTGTGATTATTTTCAAAGGCTGCTTTAACTTCCCTCTCTCCTTCCAGTACAATTCCACTCTGCAACGTCCCTATGCAAAAGATGCAGTGCCCTACTTACACAAACTGGCTCCTTGCATTTACAGATGCAGGTCTTCACTGAGAAAAAGCACTTTTGGGGAAGATTTTGCAACTTCCATGCCTACCAGTGCTGCAGGCAATACATTTATTCTTTTATAAAAAAGACAGCTCTTTAGTAAGCCTACATTCCGTGTCTTGACTTACCAGTGACAGTAAGGTTACAGTAGCAATCCTGGAGGTTTATATCAGGCCTATCACATATTTTAACTTACAATGAACACAAAAAAAAAAATCCCTTTTACTTAAGTTGATTTACAGAACAAAAATACTTTACTCAATCTAAAACCATCTGATGTGAGTCAGAGTCACATAACCTGTGGGACGGTTTTCTAGAGCCACTTTTTAGAGCACACTGGTGCTTTGAATTTTGAATTACCGGACTTTATAGCAATTTATGTCCTCACTTGTGAAATGCTTTGTTTAACGCCATACTGAGACTATACCTGACCTCCTAAGAATGCAAAAAAGCAAGACCACAGAAGAAAGCTTTTGAGTCAGCACTCGAAAATAAACAAGACTAGCAGAGCTGCCAGAAATCAGGACAATTTAGAAAAATATTCAATATAAAAATATCCTTCTGCTATTTACTAACCATTAACTAGCCTGCTGTGAGCCTGGTTTCCTTCAATCCTGTATCTTGGATCCTGTTCACATTTTCTTATAGGCCTCCTTCTGGCAGCGTTCTTGGAAGTGTCACCAAAGAGTGTACAACACTTCATTACACAGATCACACCTGCCCCAAAGGTCTTCCCGTCTACTACAGAACAGTATGTTTAACTTAACTTGACACTGTAACTAAAGAAACTGTGTTTACTTGAGGCATCGAAAACTCTGTGGTGTTCTTTTATCCTCATAATGAAGACAAACTGATTAACTGCAAGACTGAGTAGGGAATAAGTCACCTCAGATAACAGCCTTATAATAAACTACTGAATTGTTTCATCTCTGTAACTTTGGGATAAACTTCCCTGCCAAGGACTATAGTTTTTATAATGAGACATCCATTTAGTGACTGCAATAATCTAGCTCCCACTAGAGAAATAAATTATCTGGTGGTATGAGAGTCAGCCTGACTATCATAAAAATTTAACTCAAAAGAAAGTGTATATATATACTTTGTAGTACCATCTCTCTCTAGAGACTTATTTAAGTAATGCATGGTGTTCTTCAGCATTTCCATTTTAACATCACTCAGATTTCATCACAAAATTTGGTGGTGCAAAACCAATGCAAAAGTTTCTGTTGAAATGGAGAAAACCCCCTTAAAACCCATAAATCCAAGAATCAAACTTAAAGCTTGATTTAACCAATTAAATGTGGAAGGATGACCCCAATATATAGAGAAAAATACTTGCCATTTAGGGTACAATTTCTGTAAAGAGAGTTCTCACTTAGAGGAAAAAGGCATTTTAATGAGCTTCTTAGTTCACACATTCAAATTTCTTGGAAGTCTTCGGCATACGCAACTTAAAAATTACTACTGAATCTTTCAGCTTTTATTTTTTAATTGAAATTCTGTCATCTCTTTTTGATAGGGGATAAAACCAACAATAAAAAACCCCTACAGCCTATCCCTAGTTTATATCTCCTATATCCTTCAATCCTTATCACACATTCAAGAGCTCTTGGAACAATGAAGCAGTTGGGCTGGCTTACCATCCCCACATCACTGTATGAAAAACCTGCATCATTTAAAATAACAGCTCAGTTGTGCAGAGGATGAACTTTCCACCCACTATTAATTATTCCTCCTGCCTATCTCACAAGGGACCTAATGGCACGCTTCATATAGTGTACCTTATATTCATGCGTGGCATAGACGATATGACAAAATTAACAGAATTAGAGCTTTTTGTTCCAAAAAATCTAAAGGAAAACACATCACCCAGAAAGAAGCTGAAATTAGGGACAGAAAACAGAGGTGGCAGGCTTCACTGCATGTCTTCCCAAAATTACAGAGTCATCTCAACAGCATTATTTCAGACAGGGATTTTAGTGCGAGGAAGCAGCATAATGAATGAAAACCTGGGAAAGGGAGTGAAAGACTACAGCAGGACTGACCACCCCATGCTGTGGCACACGTCTCTTCATTTGCAGCATTACATACCTCATCATCACCTAACTGACTTCAGCACCAAGGCAGTAAATCCTGTGTCAGGTAAATCCTGCTCCAAACTAAAAAGTACATTTTAGTTTGGAGCGTAGACAAATGTATCTACATATGAAACTTAGGCAGAAACATGTGTTTTCTGTAACCAATTGTCTAGGCCAAAATTATTGAGAGCAACCTTAGCTTATTTTTTTAAAAACCATTTGTGAGAGAAAGTATTTCTTTCCATAAAGCAGCAGCTGGTTCAAACCCTCGTTAAAATGATCTTAATTTATTAGAAACTCTAGCTGAAAGAGGAACCAGCTTTTACAATTCCCTTAGTTCAGTATCAGTTTCTACAATGTAGATACTTAAGACACTGCTGCTTAATTTAGTAACATTTTCATTATCCCCAAGGATTACTCAAGAACATTTACAAGGAAAACCATTTGCGTGAATTGTATCGGTTACTAATAATTTGGTTTTGTCTTTCCTAATGGTATTTTTATATATATATATATATAAAAATATATATAAAAATAAATCACAAAGCTTTTTTTAAATTCAAAGTGTACCTCATCTTCCTTGCATGTGTGGTTCTGGAGGCATTACCTCCCACCCCCCATGCAATTCAGTTACAGGCACTTAGCCAAAAGGATCCAATAATCTTTGTCCTCATTAACACTTAACCATTTGGGGCTGGTTTTGCAATTTTTTTTTGTATCACAAAAATCTGTTTGAAAACTATGCAACACCCACGTAACACAAAGAAAATTCTTCTAAATATAATGAAATTGTCTAGTGAATTACCGATGGTTCACGTAGAAAAACCTCATGATCGACACTTGTTAAGTACTCAGAAAAGATGCTCTTTTGAGAGAAAAAGCCTACCTTGCACCACTATTATCTTACAGACCACTATGGCTCCATGCACACGGCACTGTTACCACCACTGGGTTGCTCCAGAGAATTTGTCCCCAGGACAGTGTCCAAACCCAGAAAACTGCCACATGTGTGGTCCTTCCTGCCAGTTAGTGGGAAGTCACCGCTGCTGGGAAGAACACGTGCTGTGAGCTGACGTTTCTGGATGCAGCAGGGGCATGACATTCCCAGTCACGGCATGATCAAAGAGTGGGACTGATTTCAGGTTGACAAATGTAGCGTTTCACATCCTGTGCCAGAAGCTTCAGAGAGACGGTACACCCATTTCCAGTTCTTCATCCCAGTCTGTTGGTGGGTAGATGTCACGCTCTGATAGTTGAACATACCATGCTCATACCTTTGCATCACAGTTGAAAACCAAAACCAGCTGTTATTGTAATGAGTGCCTAGTCATTGAAGCCTCCACACCACCTCACTGACCTGCGGATGGTTCACACCAGAGGGAGTGCACCTCTACAAGGCATACACATAACCCTGGTCTTCACTCTCAGGTTTCAGTAATCATCCTGTACTTGCCTTGACCACAGGAGTTTGCTCCCATGCAAGGCACGGGTGGCAGCTGTCTCTGCTCAACCCTGACTCCAGGTAAGGTCAGAAAACCATCCCAGCCCTAAGCTTCACGGAGTGGTTGCCCCTTTCCAACACTGACAAATAAGGGGCAGCAGCAGGGCAGAGATCATTGCTTGTGAAGGCTGCCCAATGCTTCTCATTACAACATTCAGTTTTCATTGTGTGTAACACCACCACCGAATTTTAAACATTTGCACTGCTACAAGGGAATCCTCCTTCAAAATGCCAGCAAAGCTCATTCATCATTTTTGGAAATATGATTAAAGACAACAAATTTTTGTGCCTCTTAAGTATCATGGCAAGCTCTCCTTAACAAGCTTTATTGTCCTAAGCTTCTGGAAATATAGCAAGATCTGCATGAACGAACACCCTGGTCTTCGAAAAACATCAAGACATACCAAAAAAAAATTTCTAACAGTTCACCAAATACAGAGCAAGATTTAGAAAATGAGCAGCTACAGAGGCAACTAGAGGTTCTGCTGAGCCCAAGTCTTGCATAATAGGAGCGGGCAACAGAAATCAGATCGCAGTACCTTTGAACACATGTTGATGTTTTGCATGATGCAAAGAACGATTTATTTTTGTGGAAGTTTATATCTAGTATTAAAAATTATGTATCTCATATACATGGGCATTTTTGGTCTCCAGGTAAAGCCTGAGCAGGTGATGGGAGTCTTAAAATGATGCTACGATCTCCTTCCTCCCCATTTCATGCGTGTTTCTGAATATTTGTTTATAACTTTTTCACTAGTAACATTACCCTTAAGCACACACATGTGACAGAGGCAGAAATTATCCAAGAAGTGTCTATATTGATATTTAGTTGAATTCACAACTAAACTACAGAATTCCATAAACATTAAACTACACTTCAGAGCAGCAGGGAGGACTATTAGAAAGCCTTTTCAGATAATACCATGAAATGCAATGGTACTGACCAAAATTACAGCTTATACACCTTCCCCACAGCAGACTCCTCTAGCTCACCGCATTTCTTTTGTATCACTACAGAACAAAGATCGTTAACAGAAGTCACAATGCAGTTTCAAGGGAAAGAAATAGCGTGTACAAAGCTGATGTATTATTTTTACTATTACCATCTTTCCCCAGAGTTCCGCGATAACCAGAAAACACAACACTTTGCCCCAAGTACAAGTCTTCGGCAGCATCAGGTTTAGTGCAGCATCTTCTGAATCTATAATTGAAGTGCAGCCTATTATCAAGATGCAGCAGTGAGCTTAATTAGAAACTGAAATCAATAAAGATAATCTAGAAGGTATGAGAAAGGTTTTAGCAATTTTTAATGTTGGTTCACATTTCTTCCCTGGAATTGTTTCCATAACAACGAAAGCTTAATGCAAAAATAAGAGTCACCCAGACATATTATTCTGTCGCTACAGGATTTAATTCTGCTTTTCAAACATCTACAATTTCCTGAGAAAGACAGCTCTTACCAAAGCATCTGCCAGAGATGAAGACTGGGTCAGAGGTACTTTTAGAAGTCTAAGATTCTTTACCTTAAGGCTCTTCCTTCTATGACTGTTTTGATTTGATTTTCAAGGAAGTCTTAACAAGTTTAGCTCAGGCTGGTTGGTTACATAAGACTGAAGAAAACTGCTCTTTGTGCAAGACAAGGAAACTAAACCAAGAGGACTGAATTCTGCCACTCTGCACCCTCAACAGCAAACGGCAGCTGTGACCAATAGAGATTATAACAACGCCTGTTTCCTATGCCATAAGTTTAGAAACAGTTCTTTTTCAACCATTTTTGGTATGTTTAAGAAAAAAAGTTTGAAATGAGATGTTTAAAATAAAGCTACAGGGAATGGGCCACACATTTTGACTTACCTCATGCTTCTTGATACATTTTCACCTTATTTTAATGATGGGAGGGGAGCTCTTTGGCCAAAGTCCAGTTTCCCAGTAATAGTGTAACAGGGAGCCATTTTTCAAACTATTTTTAAAGCCTCGGCAATAGCTTTAGACTATTTTGTTCCCAGGTATAAACAATAGTAATTAAACCCATAAATAAAAACAGGAAAAAATATCATGTATTAACAGGAACATAATCACAACTAGTTTTTAAGCCAAGATCTTCAAATACAAAACCTGAAAATAATTACCTGCCATCAATAACTGAAGCGTTTCCATATTAGAAACATCCATTACACCAACAGCAAATAGAGCGGCCAAATGAAAAGTAAAGCACAACAACAACAAAGGTTACAGGTCGCTTCTCGCAAAGTCTGACCTAAGCACACTTTCACACATTTGTGAAAGGTCAGTTTCTTTCCTCTTTTGGGTGTGCCAAACCTCGCTCCAAGTGTTAGAGATCCTAAATTTCACCATCTCAGATGGTTTTGTGTGTGAAAATGCATTAGGTATGCTACACCACCAGAGGAGCGTTTCAGCTGGTACAGTCTAGACCTCCAACCAACTACGGTTCTGCTGGGTTGTAATAACATCATCTTTTCATATCTAATTTGTGTCACCAACTATTAATTTAAAACCTATCAGCTAGACAAAATATAGACTTTATCTAGCTGGCTTTTACTATCGAAATTACTATCCAGCCCTTGCACAGAAAGCACCCAACAAAAAAAAAATTTCTTACACTGCAAGACCAGCACTGCAATACATGTATTTTTTGCTGGAATAAGGATTTTCCATTAGCATAAGGCTTTTCAGCTATATTTCCAGCATTTCCTTTCAAAGCACAAAATTGGTAATTCTATCAAAACACCACTTCTGCATTTTATTTTCCCCATACAATTTGCTCTGTGGCACAAATGAGGCGGTGATCAGCCTATTGCCACGTGCAACCTTTAATTTATCACTATAGATACCCAAAATAAACCTGTCCTTTAGTTTTATTTTTAATTTTAGTGTATTAACACAGCATATCTTAAATACTACGCATTAAACGCCTTGTTATTGGACACTGAATGCTGTCCTAGATGACTTGAGAGCTAACTTTCCGCAATTCCAAAAACACTGAAAGGTAGTAGCACAGACAAGAAAAAAAAGAGCAATTCTGACTCTTCTTACACAAAACACAATGATTCATTTATTTTAAAGGCTTCAGACCTGCCACATCAATTTTATAAGGAAAATGAAAATGGAAATTTTTTTGGTTTATTATTTTCTGTTTCAGTATTAACTGCAGTAAATATTTCAACTGAAAGAGAAAACTCCCTCTAAACTCATTATCTCAACATAAGTGCCAAGACAGGCGACAGGAAGCCCATGCAGTGATCTAACTCGCGTCACAGTATTTGCAGAAATCCCAGGGGCGCTGGGCACAGTAATAAATTTGAAATATTTCCCAGATGAAGAATGAACTTATAACCTCCTCAGTATTTAACTGGCTCTTCCAGGCCGCATGTTTTACACTGAACAGAAGCCAGCTGACTACATTTTAAATACATTTATTACCTGTTTCCCCAGCTTTTCTTTCATCACTTTCCAGTCTTATCTAAGAGAAATACTACAGATTCTTCCATTGCCAGTGAGAGCAAAACAAATTTTTCCAGTGCTCTCAATTCATTACACGTGTTGTAAATAAATCTGGTACCCAGCACCATTCCTCCTGCTGACAGCAAGGGGAAAGGAACACCGTCAACACAGCTCACAGAAATCTGACTTTGTACCGAAGATTTTCAGACACCAAATTATCGCCTCCCTTCATGGGAAGTAACCTACCCTGGCAAAGGTACTTTCAAGGTGCTTGGTCCGAGACCATGATGACACAGAATCACAGAACCGTTTAGGTTGAAAAAGACCTTTAAGATTATCAAGCCCAACTTTTAACCTAACCCTGCCATCCCACAGAATGGTTTAGGTTGGAAAAGACCTTTAAGATCATCAAGTCCAACTGTTACCCTAACCCTGCCATCCCACCACTAACCCCTGGCCCTAAGCACCTCATCTGCCCAACTTTTAAATCCCCCCAGGGATGCGGACTCGACCCCTTCCCCAGGCAGCCCCTTCCAGTGCCTGACAGCCCTTGCAGGGAAGGAACTTTTCCCAATGTCCAACCTAAACCTCCCCTGGCACAACTTGAGGCCGTTTCCCCTCGTCCCATCGCCTGTTCGCTGGGAGCAGAGCCCAACCCCCCCCAGCTCCCCCCTCCTGTCAGGCAGTTGTAGGCAGCGATAAGGTCTCCCCTCAGCCTCCTCTTCTCCAGGCTCAACACCCCCTGCTCCCCAGCAGCCTTGGGCTCCAGTCCCCTCCACAGCTCTCCTCTGGACATGTTCCAGCAATACAATGTCTTTCTTTTAGTGAGGGGCACACAATTCTTGCACCCAAGATTAACTCAAGGAAAAGTGAGTAAGTACAAAGCTGTATGCACATTTCATTCATTTGGCATTTGTCCCTAAAAACAAATGAGGATGCAAATGAGGATGGGATGCAGAAACCTTAAGCTTTAGGGACTGAGACCATCTCAGCTGCCGATCTTCCTTCAGGACATTTCATGTTCTCTTCCATATTCAAACCACTCAAATGCACAAGTCAAAGATATGGTTGCATGACACATGGGTCCAAGAAGTCTCCAATTTGCACATGTGTAACTGTTTCTGTAACACTCTGAAGCAGAGGAGTCTTGTGAGTTTGCTTCAAGGTGTCTCCTCATTTTGTGGCAACATGCATCGTGCCCTTTTCAAGGAAAAGGCCTGAAAATTGTGCTTCCAACAGATCCATCGCTGAGCTGTTCAGGCAGTTGTTCCCTAACCCATTTCAGTCAAAACCAACCTAAGAAAGCTTCAGTCAGCCTAAAAAGTCTGGTTTCAGTTAACTGAAGTGCCTTAGAGCTCACAAAAAGCAGCTGAGCAAAGAGATGACAGTGGGGCTGTAGGGAGAAGTGGAGACCGTGCCCACCTTTCCAGTGGGCACAGCCATGCTAAGAGGGCAGAACAGTTGCTGTCACTCAGCAGTACCTACAGAATTAATTCCAGGTGGCTGGAATGTTACTAGTGACATCAGGTATTCATTTAGGATTCTTTCTTTCGTCCTCCTCAAAAATGTAGGCTACATAAAAAACCCACACTTTTTTTTTCTCCACAAACCCACCTAAAATTTAAATGACTTCTCAACTAAAACCACTTTCAATACCACGATTTACCTTCACCAGGAGTGAAATACTATTTTTTCCTCTATCCTTAGGACCTTTACTGCATACCTTTTGCATAGCCTCAGAACAGCCTTCACTAAAATATCCCATTAGTTTTCATCATCCTCTGAATAAAATGAAAATCTCATAACTCTAGCTTCCAGACAGATGTTGTAGGTAAAGAGATTGAGGAAACAAATTTGTGGAATATACTTCTGGACCCTTAAGTACCTTTTCAGTTGAGTACTCCTTTCTAGTCAAAGCCATTTTTTCAGATTCAGTCCTTCTGCAATCTATGTAGGGAAGCTAAACCAAGTAATGTTTTTTTAAACATAAGGGCAATAGAAAGCTTCTCTTTTTTTTTTTTTTTTTTTTTAAAATGATGCAGGGAAGCCAGTTCAACAGACTACCTCCAGGTATGTGAAACAGATGATATCTCTAAATGTCACCAACAGAATCTGAATAAAGTCCATCAGTTTAAGGCAACATTTACCTGAATTCAAAACAGTGCCACACGTAACAAAAAATATGAACTCCCAGGGCTGATCTCTTCACATACTTGTATGAAGATGGGTTATTTCCAGCTGCAATTATCTCCCATTTACCTTACACAATGGCACAAGTACCACAGCAAAATGTATTTATTCCTTGCCAGCTGAGTACAGCACACACCTCGGTGCAAGATGCTTCAGGACACCCTACCCCTTAATGAGAGAAGTCAGCGATGTCACCCTTACTGCCACGGGAGAACGGGTGTTTTTCAGGTAATTGGTCCAGTGCAGCGGGTGCACGGCAGCTTGTTGCCACTGGTGCCCCATCAAGGAGAAAGCAAGTTTGCCTCCAGGTTTTTATATCCTTGTTGAAGAATATAGAAAAGCTGGTCTTAGAGCAAAGTAACATTTAATGCGTGTTCTTTTTATTCTGTGCATAATCTAAGCTTACAACTGGATAAAGTGGGTTGTTTCTAACTACCTGCAAAATTTCAGTCAATCCGTACCTGGCACTGCAGGGAAATCTCAGTTAAGAGGTTTTTCCATTTCACTTTAACTGTCCTAACACCGTCAAACAATGTCATCTCACCCACACGTAGGTAGTCTCACTGAATTGGCACCATGAAGCGTTAATAAAAGGAAAAATAGATTGACTGCCTTAGAACAACCTCTAGCATGCTACTGAAATCTCCAAACAAAAACCCCCAGGTGCTTCAAGAAAGAGGTGCAGAAAAATACATGAGACAAGGGAATTAAATACCCCAAAAATGGCTTTCTTGTATGAACTTCTGCCAGACTAATTTCTAAGAATGACAGAAGAATCTTAGATTAAGCTAAATCATGCAGTTATTAGGTGGGAATAGATGACAATTTTTCTAGTCTAGAAGAAAATGATACAGTGATCACATAACAGTTACTCAAACTATTCGACCCTTCACCAAATGTCAGTAATGCAGAAATACAATTACTCTCCACAGGGACCTCTCAAAAGAAAGTAGAAATTAAGTCTAAAACTAAGTAGCAAAATCAGAAATACAACTTTCCAAAATGCATTCTGTATAATCTTTATTAGATTTTAATACTCAAGCAGTAAATTTTTTTTTTTTTGCACCAAGCATATGCGAAAAATTCAGCACCAAAGAACAGCAGAACATATTCTAAACCTTTACAGCCAAATAAAGAAATCACTCACATTAGTTTAGATAAGGAGCAAAGAGTGATCTCAAGGTTACTTTCATCCCCCAAGTGGCCTGGCTGTATATCCTACATTAAGGCTATAATCTCAGTCTTACATATGACTTTCTTAGCTTGACTGCATCATACCATTAATATTATTAATTTGTCCCATTGCCCATAAAACTCAAAGCCTCACACCAATTCTGTAAAATATATAGATTGGAACTGAATTAAACACAGTGCACAGTGAGTTGCATAAAACGATCACAAAGTGCTAAGAAGCATCAAGCATGTAAGTATTTAAAAAGACAGAGCACCTATCTTTATTCTTTTGGCCCAAGAAACAAGGTAAGAAAAAAAATGTGGGTTTTCTGCATGACCAGAATTTGTTGGCTTGCAAAACGCTTCGAGTGAAAGCAGAGCTGTATTGCATTTGTACAGGCCTCACAGAGAAGGCATTTTTCAGATATTCTTCCCCACCTGTTAAAGAAGGGCGCACCTAGCTAAAATGCTTCTGTACCAGTGACCTCCAGAAGGCAAAAGACATGCTCAGAAAGCTAGTCCCGAGACCAGTGGGGAATTAAATGCAAGGTGAAGCTTAAGTTACAGGTAACAGTGCAAAGCGAGCACTGGCAATGTACTCTCAGCAGAGTATCTTCCCCCCGATACGTTTGGAAACAAATTCTGCACCTTGTTTATGTTCAGTTTTACGTAGATGTGGGTAAATAGAGCTGTGACATAATGCAGAAGTGCTGTGGACACTAATATAAACCTTCTTTCATGCTCCACTTCCCTAAAGAGGAAGAAACTTAGCTGTTCAATACTGAGCAGCTCAATGCTCAAAAGAAAACTTAGAAAACTTCCTGTCCTTTCTTAATATTTTTTTTTCCCCCAAACCCAAATGACCTTCTCCAGCTCTTCTACATCAGAAACAGCGCTGCATTTCTGAAGTTCCAGGTAAGACATGGAAGATCTATCCCCTTAAACGTATACTCCTTGAGCACTAAAATTTGTCAAACCTTCATACCTTGTGCTGACAGAGAAGTACAAACTCAGCTAACGTGCCTTCACAACATTTCATGGTGTAAGAATAGTTAACCCACAGTGTAAAACAATACTTTTTTGTCATAAAGGTTTCCTCTGTAGATAAGCCTTCCTTAATGGTTGTTCAATGATTAAATTTATCCCTTCAGACATACTTTTAAGACAAATTTTCTAGTACCATGATTCATTGTAAAATAAGTCAGTTAAACTCTTACAAGGATATAGCATATACAAACCAATCTTAGGTGCCAGTAGATTCTAGCTGAAGAATTTTAAACCAATATTAAGATCCAATTAATAAAAACCCCAGATTTTCTCATAAAACACGAGAAACATGAAGAAGCCAAATTATACTTCTGTTCCTGCACCTTCAGGATCCTTTCAGGATCAAGAGCAGCCCTGCCGAGAGGGACTTGGGGGTGCTGGTGGGTGAAAAGCTGGACATGAGCCGGCAATGCGCGCTGGCAGCCCAGAAGGCCAACCGTACTCTGGGCTGCATCAAGAGAAGCGTGGCCAGCAGGTCGAGGGAGGGGATTCTGACCCTCTGCTCTGCTCTGGTGAGACCTCACCTGGAGCCCTGCATCCAGCTCTGGAGCTCTCATCACAAGAAGGACATGGCACTGTTGGAGCAGGGCCAGAGGAGGGCCACAAAAATGATCCGAGGGCTGGAGCATCTCTCCTATGAGGACAGGCTGAGAGAGTTGGGCTTGTTCAGCCTGGAGAAGAGAAGGCTGCGGGGAGACCTGACTAAGGGTGGTGAAACCCTGGCAGGGGTTGCCCAGAGAGGTGGTGGAGGCCCCATCCCTGGAATCATCCAAGAACAGGTTGGATGGGGGCTCTGAGCAACCTGATCTGGTTAAAGATGTCCCTGCTCCCTGCAGGGGGGTTGGACTAGACAACCTCTAGGGGTCCCTTCCAACCCAAAACATTTTGTGATTCTATGATTCACAAGTCTACCTTATTTGCACAGGTTACATAAGAAAGATGTTTTTCAATCAACGTTATCAACATTTCAGCGCTGTTTCTAGTAAAAATAGCTTTCAGGAGTAAGCAAGACAGTTATACACACAATAAATCAGGGTGCTGCTAAATCAGTATCTCAGCTTTTATCTTCTGTCAAGCTCCTTGAAAACAACAGTGTATTTAAAGATTATGAAAAAGTACTTCATATGTGTCCTTTTCAAGGAAGACTTAAGTTGTAGTACTGTAGGTCAATTTTCAGATGTGGTTAGCCACAGAGGCCTTTGTCCTTCTTTAGAAAAGTATATGGTATTGACCACATTTAAAGTTATATGAGCACATACAGCAGCTTTTAACCATGCTCAAGATGCACTATAAAAGCAAGCTCCTCATTTGAGTACTTATAACATTAGAAGCAGTTTGGATAAGAGGTCAGAGTAACATGTAACAGTATAATTGTGCGGGGTTCTTTTGGGAGGGTGTTTTTCTTTTTTTAAAACGGGGCACAAAAGCCAACAGGGTCTTTAACTGATCACACAATAGAACACTTGTGAAAAGTCACTTGGAGATCTGTTCTCTCTGAAAATTAAATATTTGACCTACCTTGAACTGTAAGTTCTGCTTGAGCTTCAATCGTCTCATTTCCGTTATCCGCTATGCAGGTATAGATTCCAACATCCTCTTCCCTAATGTCACTGATCTCCAGGCTGCCTCCCGCAAGCAGAAGAAATCTTTCATAGCTGCACAAAACAGAACATACAGATGATTTGATGGACAAAGTGCCTGAAATAAAGCATTCCCAGAGAAGCACACACAAGTCCTCTGCCTGAAATGTCTACCTAAACTGCAGGAGTGTTTGCATATAATATTCCCGGGTGCCATTTACAAGGAGCCACATTAGAGATGAATTTTTAACTAGAGGGTCAAATCCTATACTTTGGCTTCACACTTAAAATTAAGTTCAACTATATCAACTCCACCTGAGTCTTTTTGCACTTTCAGCTTCAGTTCTTCTCAATTAATTGTGATCCAAGGTATTGAGACAACAGCAAACAAAACTTAAGAAAAATGAAATAACTCAACCACGTCATAAAAAAAAGCCATCACATTTTGCAGATACAGCTGGAATGACTTGATGCTTGAACAGTTAAGTGAACTATAACATGCCAGACTTGTGCCTGGCTCTCAAAATAAGATGTAAGATTTCAGAGTAAGATACAGGTTAAAAAATTTTCAGAAGACAAATTCAACAAGCTGGCAAAGTTTCTGTATAGAATGTTCTCCCTCTGACTTGTAAAGGCTGCGGGGAGGGTTTATAATTCAGTCCTTATAAACTATCTGCTTTTTATGCTAAATGTAGTAGCTAAACATAGCATTCTGTGCTACAAGTAGTACCCTCAGAACTCTTCTCCCAGTGCAACCATCGTTCCCTTTTATGCAATATTAATTCGTACAGAGTTTTCCAAGATTATTCATCACTCCAAGCATTCACAATAAAATATCAGTAACATTACCAAAAACCCCAAGCTGAGACAACAAATTGTGACTGGATGCTGAATCAGAACCAAAAAAAAAAAAAAAAAAAAAAAAAAAAAAAAAAGATAAAAATGATAGCGTCTACCTTGATGGCTTTACCTTCTGGCATTATCAAGCAATGGCTTAGTGGGAGGGAACGGACTGAACTCTTTCATAAATACTAACTGAATAGCATGTTACAACCATTAACTTCTTTGGTCTCTCTATGAAGTGGCCAACGTACAAAAATCAACCTCACTGCTTTCTCCATTTGGAAGTTTACTAGAATTATATTAGTAGAACCAATGCGCTTACCTGCTTGGAAAAAGTACAGACACAAAGACTTTTGACTCACTTAATTACCACATTAATATTGATTTATGATACTACTATAATTGTTGATCAAATTTCTGATTCAATACATTTAAAAGCAGAGCAAGTCAAATCATTATTGAATTAAGTGAAAGAAACCAGTCTTGAAAGCATTCAGGGAGATGTCCTATCCAGGTATACCATAAGGGAAGGCGTCTTGTTCCCATGATCTACCAACAGAAGGACTACAGAAAGGTTGTTTTGTGAGAAGCATAGGGAATTTAAGCAAAGATTGAAGTCAGTTTGAAAAACCGTATTAGGAGCTTTCATAAGAGGAATGCCTGTAGAAAGAGTAGAGGAGCATGTGGACCACACGGCAAACAGGTTCTAGCTAAGGAAACTGCAAACAGTTTGACATTAAACTCCATTTTGGAAGCACCTGACAGTGGTTCAAAAACAGAAGTAAGAATATGAGAGGATACACATCTTGGATTATTTTGATATGTATTTTATTGTCATTTTTCTTAGCCAAAAAAAAGGCAAAAGCCTTCTATCATGGATTGGATGAAAAATTAATATGTAGGAAAAAATAGGAGCTTTAGTGGTAATCAAAGATAACGAAGGATGATCTGCCTCGAGCAAGAAAAATCTGTACAAAGGAGATGTGAACAGGAGCTGCCGAAACTGTATCGCTTTTTTTCCCCTCTTCTCCCACTTCCTTGTATTCTAGTTATCTGTGTTCTATCCAGGTAAATTCATTACATTTAAACCACACAAGTCTGTTGAAGTTAGCACAAAGACACTAAACCTAAAAGTCTTGGACTACACCACACCCAAAAACCTGACCATCTAAGCAAGTTTTAAGACCGTGTAAAAAGACCGAAGAAAACGATGCTCTCCCCAGTTCTTGAACCTCTTTGTCTGCACCTGAACATCAACAGTCCACAGACACAGAAGAGCTTTCCAAACGTTGTCAAGGTGAACAGAAACAGTGTCACAACTTATTTGTGAGAATAGCATGTTAGACTTGTTAAGGCTGCACTAAAACCAACCCTAAAGAAAAATAAATGAGACAAGTCTGGACTTTGACACATCCATATATGCAGTTTTCTATATTCTTTTATTATGTAAAATAGCTTCTTTGATTATTTGTTCTAGTATTCGTGGAGAATTAAATTAATCTGAGTAGCATATAATCTGCTGAAGGTGAAGATGAAAGCAGAAAGAAATGGAGCCAATTGGTAAATGTGCTAGATCTACCAGCGACAGCCAGGATCCAAAACAAGAAGGAAGGCTGTGCAGAAAGGACTGGATGCAAGAAGCTGAGACTAACAAAATTGCAAAGGAATGATAAAGGCTATACAGAATGTTGGTGTAATTTTGATGACTAAGTGCCTTTTTCCAGATAGCCACCAGCTGCCATTGTTACCTATGCAAAAGCAACATGTGCCTTACAACACTCATTTTCTCCTAGCCAGCCTCTGGAAAAGGGAAGCAACATGGGCATGGAGAGGCAGCGACTATGACAGTTACTAATCGGCAATTAAGATGTTACTAAAATTATATAAAAAAATTTACTAGACCTTGTCACCTTAGGCAGCAAAAGTTTGTCATATAGGATCTCACAAACTACTTGCAACATGGTAGCATTTACATAAATTCTCCTCTGTGTCAAGAAACAAGGTTATATTGTGTGCTATACTTCATTCTCTTTGATTATTTTCCTCAAGAAAACCTGGAGTTGAGTCCGCATTTTACCAATAGGTGATCCAATACAAGTTCACTGCTGTTAAAAACATGGAACAAACCAATTAATCTGTCAGGCTTCTTGACGATTCCTTCTGTATGCATTAGCTGCGGTGTAATTCTGGGCTTCAAGCAAAACTGCTTTTGTAAGAAAGTAAAAACATCTTAATTTTGTAAGGACAATGAAACCTTTCCACAAAAGAGTGAAGCAATTGGATTTCAGACACTGGAGACAAAGAATCAGCTTAATATAAAAGTGATAACATAATTTAAAGTGTCTTTAAAAACAACAAAGATTGATCATTCAAACGTCAGAAGAGCAAAACAAAATTCAAGCTTTTATACACACTCCATACAGCCCTCAGTTACACACTCACAATATACAATTACTTGAGCTACTTTGGATACCTAACTCACACACTTTTTTTATATTAATTACCACAAAATATAGTGAGCCTTTATTAATTTACTGAATACAAACAGCCAGTTACACCCTGAGGTTTTGGCTTTTTTTTTCCCCTCTTTGAAATTACTGTTCCCAAAACATCTTATAATCTATTTGTAGTCTTGGTAAAGTACAGCAGATAAAATTAGACAGTAAATTAGATTATTTTGTGGAATCTACTACCAGAAAAATCTCCATAATTACTCTGCTATGTTTAACCTTTACTGAGTTGAGCAAGTGTAATTCACTTAATACAAATTACTCAGAGCGCCTGGCAAACAGTAATATGTAATAATTAAAAATATCACACATTCCTGTGAAGTATTAAGGAAAAAACCCCACATTAAGAACATGTATGTGACCATACAATTAAAGACTTCATTTGAATGCATACAGCGCCAGCACAAAATTAATGCTGCACACGCAACCTCAGCTTTGTAATCTCTTCACTTTAGAAAATTATTAACCACGCAACCATGCTGTAGTTTTCTGTATGCATTTTTCAGTGACAGAAAACTTTGCTAGCTTGAACAGCCCAGTAACACCAAGGAGTTAGCTCTACTCCAGTAGCTTTATTAAAATATAGCGTTATCGTTCAGGGTCCTTCCAGGTCTTTATTTGCAGAGTAACCCTCTCGTTTACTGTAACTTTGTGTTCTTTGCAGTATGTGCATTTGTATTTTCTTCCATAAATGTCCAAATATGAATCAAGTTACACAATACACGCTGTTTGAGCACACACTGATCCACACACTGGAAAGATTTCAAAGCAGAATATCTTCCAAACGTTTAAAACTCACTGCCTCTCTCCCAAGCTCTGAAAATCCATCTTGGCAGCCACCTCACCTGAAACTTACTTTTCAACTTCAGAATCACCAAAAGCACAAAATTACTCCACACTTGGTAACAAACTGGCACTCATGCTGTAGGATCCTTGGCCAGTCACATTTGAAAATAAGTATTACAAAAGGCTCAAAGTTGGCAAAATCTGAAAAAACTATTCAACCTCTACATAACATTTCCATTATAACTTTTTACATCAGGTAGTATTGACAAGAAGGCAGATTTTACTGGAAAGGACAACAGCTTCATATTTCAGTGGTTTTTCCTACTGCCTTCCATTTCTCTTGGTGTTTTCTATATTCTGGGCAGAGATATTACTCATTCTGATTTAAGGACGAAATCCAGCTGAAAAAGTAGAATGCATATTCACATTGCTGAACGACATGTATGAAGGGGAGGGTGTGTGTTCGTAGTGCCAATCCTAAACTGAAGAACTAGGAGCAGTACACCATACATCACCAGATTATACGAACACTGACACATATAGTGGGTTGGTTTCTTCTGCTGTGGTCCAAGTCTAGAGGCTCACTTCATATTTTGAAGCTCTAGTTTGGAGCTCCAAAAACCAGCACCATAAATCTCAAACCCTACAATAGGGTTTAGCCTTTTCCTTTCTTTTCCAACAACGTAGTTTTGAGAAAATTATTATGTAGCATGAAGATTATTAGCTTGACTAGTAAGCCAATCTACGAAAAGCTTTCTTCACAAGTCAAATGTTTTTCTCAGTGATGGGTTATCAGGTCCAGTTTTCAACTTTGTGATTTTTTTTTTTTCTCCCTCTCTGAAATTGTGACTTGGGTAAGAAAGGCCTCAAAGGAGAAGACAAAAGCCAGACAGCAATGCCCCGTGTGGGACTTACGAGGGACGCAAGCATACAGACACACTTCCTCCCAACAGTCTCTTCCTCTTCAGCTTCCAAGGACAGAGTTCCCCAAGTCCTGAGTGGAACCTGTGTATTTCATACAATCATTTGTTTGGAAAAGACCTTTAAGATCGAGTCCAACCGTACCTGTCCACTACTAAACCATGTCTCTAATCACCTCATCTGCCTGTCTTTTAAATTTCATAGTCTTTGATGGACTTCTTTACGATGGATCAAAAAGTCAACAGTCCAGCCAGCACTTATATTTCTTTAAAATCTTTATGTTAACAAGTTCCAAAAGGATTCCTTGAAGGTCTAACAGTTTCACTACAATGGAAGCATTGAGCATTGCATTAACTTCACCCATTTCTTGCTCAACACTCAAAGCTTCTTTCTCTTTCTCTCGAATTAGTTTGGAAGATATTTTATCACAGCAAACCAATTTCACAATATATTGCATTACAGGCTGCCTGTTTGAACAAGTGCCAGGGCTGCCATCATTAAAGTTTACTCATATTTATCCATAAATCCTACTGCAGTCTTTGACAAACAGTCTACCAAAATTTAACACCTTCCCTTTTTTCAGGTCTTATAACAAGTATTTAATTCTAAACACCCACCACTCCCAATCCTTAAAAAGAATCTATTTTTCCTATAAATACAGGCTCCTGTACATATTCTCCTCAGCAATACATCTTGCAAGGAAAACATTTAATTTTGCATCAGATTAATTGCCACGGTTAAAGACAAAAGTAAAAATAAGGTTGTGTGCCTAAACCACTTAACAAGGGGTAAAAATTAGGGACACACCTGATCATGCTCTCAGAGTTCTGTTTCCTAACCCCATACATAGACACAGACATGTATCAATATATGCATATACATGTGTATATACGTACATATATGTATGTTAAAATCTACACTGTGTGTGTGTAGACAAAAACCATGACTTAAGAGCTTTTCACAGGCAGAAGGTACATTAAAAGCTGTCCAGATGAAAAGGACCATATTTTTCTTGGGATAAAGAAAAGCCATGCTAATAAGAAAAGTCTTACTTTTATATCAAAAGGTGATTTTAATACAAATTAAATGTGATTTAATTTGTAATTAAATTAACAGACCACACATAACAAGCTAAAGTACCTATTCTGCAGCAGCCTAACTGCAGGCTTTAGCCCAACAAAGAATCTTAGTTTTTCGTTAAAGAGATTTTCCACTTGTTCTGTTCAAAAGAATAAGACAGCAGCTGTTGAGGTAAATGGAGTTAAAAGAACTTTTTGCTGTTTGAATCTCTTCTCTGTTAAACCATAGTCACAAGTAGGAGACTGAAAGGGTTTTGGCACAGTTTGATCACCTTAACAAACAATGAAGTAAGCTTATTCCTACAGAGTTGGGGGGGGAATTGAATTTTCTCCTTTGCCTACCTTAAAAGGAAACTCTATAATGAGCACACATTTCACTGTAAGAGAAATGCTAAGTGCTGTAACAAGAAAAAAAACATTTAAAAATCAATTTTATCAGCAAGATAACTTCACTCAACTCCTCTTCAGCCAGAGCAGGAAGGTTCTAAGTAACAGTAAGCCAAAAGTACTACAGTTTTCATTGTTCAAACCCCTTATTTACTCCTTTTTGGTTCCATCTTTGAGCAGAGGAAAACCTTTCAAATGGAAGAGGAATATTTCTTTGTCTTTCCAACTTTATCCTCTTTAGTGAATACACATCCAGAGGATGCAACAACCAGCAGATCCCAAGAACATATAGGCACATGCAGCTTTCTGTTTGGTGAGAGGCTTGCCTTGGCTGAGAACTTGCACAGCTCATTTGTTGCAGGAATAATGAAAACTTTAGTAAAACTGCGTTTGGGAAAACTGACAGCCTTGTGGCTCCTGCCTCACCACAATGTGAGCCATGTGATGATAGGAAGGTGCTCAAGAAAAAGGGGCTTCAAGGAAAGAGGTGGTGACAGCCCCAAGGAAGCACTGACCTGACTGCCCTTCCTGACAGCTCAACATGCAGTTCACAGAGGGATTTGTACTTGCAGCAAAAGTCAAGCAGAATCCCTTCTTTTAACAAAGGGACATAATGCTAAACACCAACACTAAATATTCTGAAAAATCAGGTCATACATGGTTCAAATTGTGCATATATAAAGATCAAATGTGTTTATTAATTTTATGCCAGCACTCCAATAAAATTTCTCACTACGAATTTTTAAAAGGAAAAAAAAATATTTGTGAAGCCCTCAGAAGTTATCATGACAACCTGCACAGAAAAGCTCATGAAGGAATTAACAGTACTGCATTCAGAGCAGGATTTGAAAATGTGGGCTCTGTATGAAAAAAGGAGAAGAAAATAAAAAGGAGAGCTCTTTAGTAAGTGAGTTTTAACCTCCTTGTACACTGAATGTGACATAACCTAGAGAAGGATGGAGTGGGGTGGGAACAAAAATTTATAAATATATGACATGACATCATTTTACATACAAGAAAAACAAATTAAGATCTTACCAGGCCCATTTATTCTGACATTTCATCACATTTGGTTGTGCAATTCTAATGAGTCTGTACCATCCTTCATACATGAATGATTTCTTTTATTTACAAAAAATGAACCTAAATCATGTGCCATCAGATTGACATCAATACAATTTATCAGCGGTATTAGAACTGTTAGTCACTACCCACAGAGGCTTGCATTTTCCAGATAAAGACAGTTCAAATTACGAGCCCCTGAATTTTTTAATTTAAGAGTTGACACACAAAAGAGATATATTACTATTGTTGGTACTGCAGAAAGACATGCACATTCCTTTAGCTGCTTTCTGTGTCAGCCATGCCACCGTATAACTTTTCCCCTCACTGTTTCACGATTAACTTGTTTCTACATTAATCTCACCATTGACTTTGAGGGATGTTGAAAACGTTCAAGTACTTGTTTGTAATTTCCTTGTTCTCGTAAGCACATTCATTAGATGGACAAAAAGATAGCTTTTCTTGACAAGATTTGTTCTGCTTTTTTACACCTATTTTCTACCAATGAATTTTAAATTAACACACCAGCAATGACAATGTATAATAGTTTCACCTCATGCACTTCTAAAAGCCCACCATTTTTTATCATGCCTAACAATGTAATGTTCTTTTTCAATGAGAAATTATGAAATTTGGCTTTAAACACTTATTCTTAAATTCTTATGGAACATTTAGACACATACTGGACATCTTCATGGCAGAAACAGTAATGTGAATGCAGGGCTTCACACACATAATAAGCCAACATGAAGAACTCTTGGCTTTTCTGCAGTGTCCTTATTCCCTTAATTGCTTCTTTTACTCCAGTGGCAATCTAGAAATAATATATTCTTAATAGTCTTCCTGCTTCAAATAAGATTTCTTGGTTTCGGGGCCCTGCAAAAAAAATGCTATGAGATTGTTCCACGAGTCTCATCAACTACCCTACTTGTCGTAACACTCCATCTCAAAGCCCTCCAGCATTTGAAAAGCAGCTTCTGTTCTCCTGGGTTAAAATTAAGTAGAAAGCAAATTGTGCTCTCATCTAAAATCACAACTCTGGCTGGGTTCCTATGCGATATAAAAATATGTATGTTAGCCACTACTTACCCTTCTGTGATAAGGTCCTCTTCATTTCTTGTCCACCTGATATATGGAGTTGGAAATCCTACGGCAACACATGGAAAAACTGCACTTTGCCCAGTGACTTTAGTCAGTGAAGAGGGCTGCCTCACAAACATCAAGTTCTGTGGCATTTCTGGATCTGCAAATAGTTTGTAAATGACAAAGTTGTTACCAGATGCAGAATCAGAAGACGATCATATTAAAAAGAACAGATGAAGCAGCTGATTTCTTTCCTGCATCTTCCCAGGACTGAATCATCATCTTACCTCCACAAACGGTTTTCTCTAAGACTCTCCCAGCCTCCCACATGAACAGCCCGTTACTGTTTCCTCCAGGCATGCAAACTCATTTGCCACTCCTGGGATTCTGATTCCTCAAACTCCCCAGGAAACAATTTCAGCTAAAAGCTACAGCCCTGAAATTGGAAATTCCACCAGCTAGTAGAGATTTAGTAAGGAAGGGTACAGGTGAAGCCAACCTTGGGCAATTGCCTGACTTCATCAGGTAGCCACCTGAGAAAATGCTTTTACACACTAGAAAATGAAATTACTGCAGCAGAGAGTCAACCTTAAGCAAAATAAAATAACTAGATAATTTGCACACTGAAGTAACACAAAATTTATACAAAAACAAAAATCCACCATGGTTTTCCATCCTTATGGAAATGGCAAATCCTCCCAATTAGTTTTGGGTTTGCTGTGAATTGGGCTGGAGAGGGGGCTGTTTCTTTTTTCTCCCCCTGCATCCCCAAGAACCAGCACAAGCGAAATTCCTATTTACTCAGTCTTTTACAGGAGAAAGCCACTTTGGCTGTGAGAATTGAAACCATATCCACCTATGCAGGCTGCTCAGCAATCCACTCTGAACTAAGCTACCACAAATAAATATTCAGAACAAAAGGCTATTTTTCTACTTCCCTAAAAATATCCATGACTCTTCTAAGTGTAACTTTAAGAAAAAGATTCTAAAAATCCATTTTAACTACAACTGCAGCCAGTTCATCAAGAGGCCTCAGTAACACCTGGACAGAGATACAGTTTGTACCCTTTGTCTGTGCAGTAACTTCGGCATGCGCCTCACACTGTAATGAGAGTAAATGAGTTCCTATGTACCAGCTACAGCATTTCTGCCACGTTCCTCATCATAACTCTTTCGGCCAAGTGCTCAAAAAAACCCCAGTGTTTATACTGCATTAATTGCTGTACTCCCAATACTCAGATGTACACTTACAAGGTTGATGACAAGCAAGCTCCAGAATCCAACAAGCTATTTTTGGGCCCCTCAGCAGGGACAGACTATTCTGTACCTACACTACTTTTGCTCATTCTTGTGCTTGTCATGAACAGTATTTGGCCCCTGTCTTACCTGGGAGCTACACAATACCCACAGGAGCTTCTGAAAGTTGTTGGGTTTGGTGTTCTTCAGCTCAAAGTGCTAAAAATAACAACTGAGCATTTACAGCACTGTTCTGAGGGCATGCACGTGCTCCAAGGTATAACATGATGAGGTTGCCAGGGTGTTGGAGAGAACCAGGCCCAACGGAAATCACGTTTCAGAATTGTCCCAGGCAGAGGGAGCCAAACTTAGAACAATCCTGGCTCACACCATCTGGCTCAGGCCCACACACAAACTATCACAGCGGCTCTGCCCACAATCCCTGTTAGAGGAAACTAGTCTGCTTGCTCCAGAAATAAGACCATGTGTGAACAGGCGGGTAATGCAGTGAGAGTGACCTGGAGTGGCATATGGAGCAAGCCAAGTTGCAAAAAATTGGATATAACAGATTGCCAGCAAGCAATCACTACACTAGGGAGAAGAGTTGGTATGATTCACTGGAGACAGAACTCAGTGATGCTCCAAGATCACAAAAAGGAGTTCAGTTCTCAGGTTAGTGGAAACTGGATTAAACATTAAGTGATTTCAGCCCCCCCGCCCCATGTTTCTATATTTGAAAGCACCTGCTATCAAGTAGCAGAGCTCAGAAATATCTCCTCCTCCTTGCATGGCGGCAGATGAAAGGCAGACTGAAGGCTCTAAGAAAGCTCCCTATCAGAAGCAGAACATTGTCTGTGGATGCAAATCTGTGTGATCCAGGGGCACGTTGGATGTATTTCAAAGATTTAGAAGTAAAGCAGTGGGGTGGCTGTCAGGCGCACATCAGATAACCATTTAAAAGTGGAATAAAACGAACGAGGAATGGATTCATTCAAATCCTTCTTTCAAATGCATCTCAGACCGAACAATCAATTATGGGACCACTTAAGATCAAGAGAGCTTTCTGTGCAACAGCTTAATCCCACTTTAAAAAACAAACAACAACAAAAAAAAAAACCACCAACCAAAACCAAACAAAAACACAACTGCTGGGAGGAATTTCACAAAACTTGGTTATCCACACTTTCAGACTCATGACCAAGGAAGGGAACAGCATTATTTATATTCCTTAATAGAGTTACCTTTAATCACCTTCAGCAAAACATTACAAAAGTAAAGTATATCTGGAGCCAAAAAAATTGAAAGATCAACACAACATGGAAGTCTATCAGGAAATCTTCAATTGCCAAAAAAATCAGAAAAAGTCTTAAGCATTCATTTGAGGGGCTACAGAAACACAAAGGCAAAACAAACCAAAATAATTTAATTAAGCCTCTTTTCCAAGGGTGCTCCTCTTCAAAAACTGTATCCTTAGTTGAAGAGCTGAGCCTTTCCTTCGAATAAGTCTAAAGAATTTAATGAAACAATTTCTTACTTTAAGCATGATTCATTTCCAGACCCTAGCAAACACCTCAATTTTAAAAGCAGGAAGGTTGCCATTGTAGAACTGGGGTATTTTAAAGTAGATTTTAGCATTTTAAATAGGAAAGTGACATAGCCATGAGAAACAGAAGTATTTATTGAAAAGGGCCTGTGAAGACACCCAGTGCAACCACCTGCCTGAAGTCCACCTGCTGCCAACACTAGGTCAGGCCAACCGTGACGTTGCCCAGCCTAGCCCAGAAAACCTCCGAAGATGGAAATTCAGCAACTCTCCCTGGCAGTTCTCCAAGCAGTAAAAACTGAATCAGAATTCCAACATGAAGACTAATTCAGGAGAGACAGCACAAAGTTCTGGAAATAATTAAGACGACCCATACAAGACACATCCCATATTTCCCTAGTTTGGGAAAGTGCAATTCACATTCCTGTCTTATTCTTGGTCATTTTTCAAAACTTTGTTTCAGACCATCTGGTGACACACAGCTCCATGCAATAGTGTCATTAGAAACAGAACACACTAAATGTAGAAACAGTTTACATCAGGACTGGGCTTTTGTTCTTATATTAAAAAAAAAAAATCTAAACATTTCAGCACAATAGGCACAGCTAAACCTTTCAAAATAAAAAGTCATCCCCCCTTTTTGGGGGATGGAGACTTCCCAGAAGGGTCCAATGCCTGAAGAATCAGAACTTCCTAAATATTGGGACAATTAAAAGCACCTCAGCTTAAGCATCCCAAGAGTGTGGGACTAAGCACCAATTTTCCTTTAGAAACCTCAACAGTATTTCAAACATGGGATTCAAGCCTGAGAAACTTAAGAAATCCTCAAACATTTATACTCAAAAAACCAGTCAACTCCCTCTTTGTAACACATCACAACAGAAGTCTATGACTGGTGACTTTTTAAAAGAAGTCATCCCCCAAAAGCCCTAAATGATTAAATACAGCAAAAAAGTATGTGCACACCTCCGGCCTATCTCCAACCACTGCAAAGAGCTCAGACACTGATAAATTATTTTGCTTTTCTGTTTCCCAACTGCAAGATACACGTTAGCCTTCCCCCAAGGGCCAAAATCCTTGAGCTCAAGTACCTGCACTCATTTTAAATTACACAGAAAAAAAATCCCACAAACCCAAAAAACCAGCTTCCACAACACACGTTACACTTTGTTGCACTTAAAATATACAAAAACGCAACAGAGCAGATTCTCACGTGTTACCCTTTGTAAGTATTGTTAGGTTTTCCCTCTATCATGTGACTAATGTTTTAATTTTTTTTTTTTTTTTTTTTTTTTTTAAAAGAAAACCAGATTAATACCTGGAAGAATTTTGAGCTCTGCTTCGTCACTGTATTTGGGGGTCCCACCACTTTCAATGATGCAGCGGTAGAGTCCTCCATCCGTATCAGTTGCATTGCTAACAATTAGAGCTCCACTTGGTAATTTAAACACACGATTATCCAGAAAGACCGGCTGACGATCCTGCTCCCACCTCACAAACGGTGCGAGGTCAGCATTGACCTCACAGTTAAGGATTGCACCGTTTCCTTTGTAGACAGACGATGATTCTGGCTGACTGGTGAACCTGGGAAGGCCTGCAAATACAAAACAGAACAGTTAGAAAAATAAAAAATTAGAGGTATTCTGAAGATGACACCAAAGCTTTGAAGTCCAAGTTGAGATTCATTAACCCAGTTTAAAAAAAATTAAGTCGCTGTCCAACTCTTTCAAAATCCTAACAGTTGATAGCACCATGCTAAGCACAGCTAGTGTAAGGGCAAATAAAACCAATACTAAAAGTACTGATTTAAAAATAAAGGTAGTTTTAGAAATAAATGGGAGGAGACATGCAGGTAACCGCTGCTCACTTCTCCGGTGTTGCTGTTATCCTTAAGGAGTATATAGCACAGAGGTGGCAAAAATCAAGATTGTGTCTCTGCCTGGTACATCCGAATAAATACAATTTGAACATATCACTTGCAGTGGAACACAGATGCCCTCTAGTACTCACTCAGGAGATGGTAACGAGGAGAGAAGGCTTCTTGTATGCCTTCCACTCTCAAGTTTACAGTCTACATGACACCTTAATTTACTGCCTACAGGAATACTTATAATGAGGGGCGTTTTTTTCCCCCGCATCAACTTAGAATATGTCTTATCTTAAAATTAGAAGTTTAGCAGTTAAGAACTTAAGCCCAAAAGTTGAAAAGTATTTTCTATGACTCCGTCACCAGCCATGTCTAAGTAAAGGTTTAGCTTCACAGTAATTTAACTAGACCATGGAAAGGAGCCTGAGGCTGTTAAAGGACCAAATTTCACTGAAATCCAAAGGAAATGGGATATCCCTTTGAAGATTTCAGGTACAAAAAGCCTTACATATAGCACCATAAGGTAAAAATTGCATTTATTCATAAGCAAATATTTATCTTTCTTGTGTTACCTGAGAATCGAGTTTCTCCACAGCACAGCACAAAGGCACCACTGCCACACCGCCCCAGCAGCGCTGCACAACAAATGTGTCACTTCCTGAGTAAAAAGGTTCTCCAGAAATACCCCAAGTCACTGAATGGCTTCACGGTTTTTTCGCATGGCCGTGCCCCAGTGTTGGTGGGGGGTCCTCTGTGAGAAGAGGCTGGGGACTCCCCGTGCCGGACATGGTCCCAGCCAGCAAACCTGATGGCACCTCTGTGAAAGCTTATCCAGGAGAAGGGAAACTGCTGCACAACAGTGTGAGGAAATAGGCCTGCAACGGGCAGGGCAGGAGGAGAGGACGCACAGCTCCAGGTGCTGTCCTGGGGAGACCGAGGGAAGCAGGAGGCAGAAGAACCAGGAAGGAAGGCACGAATTTAAGCCTGGGAAATGGGAAGAGGGCAGGGGGAGGTGTTTTAGCTTTTGTCTTAGTTTTCCTACCACTCAACTTTATTTTAATTGGCAAGGAATTGAATTCATTTTCCCCAAATCAAGGTTGTTCTGCCCATTGCAATAACTGGCGAGCGATCTCCCTATCTTGACCCACAGACTTTTTCATCTTCTTTTCTCCCCCTTGTCCTGTTGAGGAGCAGAGTGAGAGAGCAGCTGGGTGGGCAGCCAGCAGCCAGCCAAGGTCAACCCACCACAAGTATTCTGTACCACAGCTTCCCGTAACAGGGAAGTATCAGATCTCCCAACAGAAATAGCCTGTTCACCATCATTGGGTGTAAGCCAATGGTTCAATAAAGGCAACAGAATACACAGCAGGGGGGAAGAAAGAGGACAAAGCACAGGACAAGAAAAAGAAAAGCCTCCTCACACCCCATTTTCCATGTTGGTTAGCTGTATTATCAGCTCTCCCTTTGGCAGCTCGCACAAGGGTGGTTGTGCAGTCAACACTGACACGGGGCAAAGCACAGCTTGCTCACTGCCATAACAGTCTCAAAGTAAAATTTTCATTCTTTTTTTATGCTTACACTTAAAACTAATATTGTCATAGAAACACCCTGCCAGTACTCTTGACATCTAACCTTTCCCTCTCAATAGCACACAGCTTCAAGAACATGTTATGATTTTTTCTTTAAAGTCAGTACACTGTGTGCCTTCAGTATAAAAGATGGAAAGTGGGACTCCGGGTTGCACAAATTAAACCATCCTAGTACAATTATTCAATCATGAGAACGGAGCCTGCTGGGATGCAGAAGGCACAGGTAACCTCTAATTCAATGCTACTGCACACAGCCAAGACCTCAGATCAGAACACACGAACACAAGCTCTCTTCACAGGTGATACCTCATGATTATAAATGAAGAGGCTAAGATAGTTTAGGTCAGCTCTCACCTTTTCTGCTTCTTCTAGCAAGCCTAAGGGTGAAATCTCTTACCCATTATCTTCCATTTTCAAAAGTTTGACCGAATGGGAAAAATTCTCATTTATCTCTTATGAAGATGATTCTTTTACATTGTTTTGAATACTCAGCTCATTTCCAAACAGGCCAACCCAATATAAGTCTCACTTAACATATATCTATCAAGAATGTGCTGAGAATTTAACGGTAATATGACCAACCTTATCTAGATTTTTCAATTTTATTTTGCAAATACCTAGGTCAGTGGTTTGCAATTCTTCCTTCCTTTAAAAAGGGGTAACTAACAACCACTCAGAGCAGTGACTTTAACTTGATGTTGAAGTATAGAAAATACCCATGGATGACGAATACCGCATGGCTCTTCCGTGGGACAGGGAGGAAAAGGAATGAGTTATCTACCTCTTGTGCCTCAACTTCTAGACAAAGTGTATTTCCACATGCTGCTTATCAGTTATGTACCGGTGCTGCAATTCCATCCTATGTAGTTCCCTCTGTCCATATTCACTATATTCCACTGCCTAAGAAAGAATCTGTGGTGTTTTCTATCATTTCCAGCTTGAATCCCTACTTACTTTCAGGAAAATCCCACAGTTTTTTTGTTTGCTTATCTTTTAGAACTGTCTGATCTTTGGTCTCCAATTCTTTTTAGAAATCTTTGGAAAAGCAGTAGGAAGCAACACCTGATGTCACACATTCAGGCTTTTCTCTCGAACAAAAAAATTCTTTAATTGGACTGTAGAATTGTTCATTATTAGCACCCACTAAGTACAAGTTTTAATACATACAGGTATATAAAAGTATCTCTCCCATAGAAAAACATGTCTGAACCAGGCCAATAGCACCAACTTCAGTGCTCTGCAATCAAAGCCAGCCACACCAGAGATTTATTTTAGCAAACCCACCTCATGCCATCTTCACATCCTATATTAAACAGAAGACCTACCATAAAAGACCAAAATCCACAAAGTATCACATGCCACCATGTGAGAGATCAAACATGTTAATGCAATGAGAAGCAGCAGCATACCTGCCCTCTAGTTGTGGCCAACCTCTGATAGCATAGAGGGAAAACAAACTGAACGTAAAATACGTATGTAATTGAGGACAGGGGACAAAACCAGAGATCTTCCCAATCCTTCAGAATAGTTGGACTGAATTCCAACACATTACATTTCTAACATACAGCTCACTTTTGTTTTGTCAAATAATTCCTTCCATAACCTTGTACAGGTCCATCTCTAACCATGACATACTTTCCCCCTTCTCGAGGTTCTATCTGGAAGCTCCTTCCACAACTTCATTCCTCTGTGAAGACAGTTTCTAGGTTCCCGTCCCAGTGTATTTACAACCAACTTCTAGTCCTTTGATCTTGACCTTGTTTTGGTATTAATTATTTTGCATCTTTGATATTCATCCATTACTCCCTCCCTCTAAGGTATTCCTATGAATAAAAATCACAGCTTCTTTCAACTTTCCTTCTGCTTAGTTAATGAAGCTACAATCTTTAGTCTCATTTCCTCATTCCCTTAACCATCCTATCCACCTTTAAAGACTCAATCACAGAATCATTTGGGTAGGAAGGGACCTAGTCAGAGCAGAGTCAGCTGGGAGGTCAGAGCAGGTTACTCAGTGATTTGCTCAGTCAGGTCTTGAAAATCCCCATGGATGGAGACTACACAGCCTCTTGGGCAACCAGTCAACCACTGGACTGCCTTCATGTTGAAGAACTTCCTCCTTAAATCCAGTCAGAGCCTCTTTTGCTTCAAGTGGTACCTAATATCTCTTGCTGCCCCGCTATGCACCACTGGCAGAATGACAAAGAGACAAGAGACAAATTGAAATGCCCATTGTAATTTAAGATCACTGACAGCCATGTAAACAACACAAAATTGCTTCCCTGTATCTATTGAAAAGATCTTCCCAAAAGATTTAACAATGGCATTAGCGCTCTGCATGCTTGTCCTGGTTTCTGCTGGGATAGAGTTAATTTTCTTCATAGAAGCTGGCATAGTGCTGTGTTTTGGATTTAGTACCAGAAGAATGTTGATAACACACTGATGTTTTTAGTTGTTGCCAAGTAGTGCTCAGACTACTCAAGGACTTTTTGAGCTTCTGCTCGGCCAGGTGCGTAACAAGCTGGGAGTACAGCACAGCTAGGACAGCTAACCCAAACTTACCAAAGAGCTATTCCGTACCATGTAACGTCATGCTCGCGGGGGGGGGCGCGTTGATCGGTCGGTTGCAGGGAGAGTGATTGTGGCTCAGGGAGTGATCACTGCCTGGGACAGGCTGGGTATCAGTCGGTGGGTGGTGAGCAATTGCATTGTGCATCATTCATTTTGCATATTCTGTATATTCTCTTACCATTCTCATTATTACTATTATTATTATTTTCTCTTATTAAACTGTCTCTATCTCAGCCCATGGCTCTAACCTTTTTTTTCTTCCCGATTCTCTCCCCCATCCCACTGAGGGAGGGGGGGAGTGAGCAAGCAGCTGCATGGTGCTTAGTTGCCAGCCGGGTTAAACCACAACAACACTGCAGGTTACAGTCAATCCTACAAAATCCACCACCCAAACCTTCTTTTCTCTTGTAAAATGACCAGCCCCCCTGTCCTACCTTAGCACAATCACAGAATAGCAAGGGTTGGAAGGGACCTCCACAGATCATCTAGTCCAACCCCAATACCAAGCACATTGCTCTATCTGCATGACTTCGCACACTGTGCTAATAGGTTTCACCATTATTCAGCCCATAGCATCATTTAAATTCTTCCTATAAGACCATTGAGGCCACAGCAAGAGTAACAAGGTCTCCCAAATTTGCCACACTTGCTAATTTTGTGGGTATATACTTTGTTCTTATAGCAAAATGACTGATGAGGATGTTAAGCACGGTCCTTCTAAACTCTGAGTCCGAGGCATGTTTCCATTCTGAAAATGTCCCTCCCAATACAACCCATTACATTTTCATAACTACCTCAGATTCTTACCAATCTCAATATTGTCATTTAAATGTCTATCATTTTAACCTTTAATCATTTCTAACAGGACAGCGTACCAAAAGGCTGTGTTGCAGCATGCCCATCGTGCTATAGTGCTCCAAGACATCAATTGCTTCCTCAAGAAACTCAGACACAAATCACAGACAAAAGTTGTGTTACAGTTTAGCCTTCTTTCCATTTTCCTCTCTCTTAATTACCCTTGCCTTCAAAATCCCTTTTAAAAGGACACAGTGTTGGGATCAGACTAATTGGTCTGTGATCACCCCTTGCCTTTTTGGACACACATTTGACATCAGCTGTTCTTCAAGAAGAATGTAGTAGCCCCCGAATTCACAATTCATTAGAAATGTTCATTAAGAGACCTGCATATTAAGCCAATTCTTTCACCAGCCTGGAAGGGAGTCCTGGTCCTCCTCATTTTGTCAGATGAGCACTGCAACTTCTGTCTTCACTTCGGCTGTTGCAATCTCTTTACCCTGTACAACTACCACTTGTACAACCATTATATCAGCAACTTACAGCACAAGCGAGAACATTATTGGGGGACTAAAGCCCTGCAATTACTAACATAAAGCTCAACTACGATTTAATTTAAAAACCTTACTGGTGCTACTCACTTTTTGGACAAGACAGGCATTGCATATTCTGTTGTGTGCAGGTGCTCCATTAAGGTTAAATAAGCTTTGTTTAAGATAGTTTCATTACTCACTAGCAATGCAATTACAGTTCATTTTCCAGGTCATCTTAAATGCTAGTAAAACCTTTATTTGATCATAGTTCTGCGTGGTTTTAAAATATATACTTTAACCTAGGCTATAATTTTGGCCTAAAGAGTAATTTTCTCTGATTCTGCCATTATTTGCAATTTGCACTGCTTAAAAGCCTCCATTATGGAGGAGGACCCTTTTGCTTTAGCCAACAGACAACCACAAAACAATAATGATGTATTACAAAAGGCGCTCTAAATATAAGCCTTGATTACCATTAATTCTGAGACCTGTTTACAAACACAGTAACAGGTCCCAGAGTGCTGGCACACCTCCTGCAGCAGTACACATCAAGAAAATACCCTTTCATCTACTAGTCCAGAGTCTTGCCATTACAGAGCTTTTCTCTTCCTCTTCAAAATATCAACTGATTAACCTGTAAGCCTGCATTTCCTTAACTTTCTATAATCATCTTCAAATGCATTACCACATAAGCAAACTCAGTCTTTCTATTTAAACTACAAACACTTTAAAAACTATTTTAAAGTTAACAATTTTAAAAAAATTATACTACTTTCTCAATGTATTGCCCAATCACTTCAATCAACAAGACTACACAAGAAGATCCAATTAAAATTAATTACATTTCTAATGAGCAAGCAGCACCCACTCTTCACCCACATGTTGCAAGACACTCATTTGATTCTATTACCCCATTTTTTGCTAAACAAACATTACTATAAATGATACTTTAGGGCTCTGATATTAAAGAGAATTTTTTCATGTTTGAAAAAGGCTTTTCCAACCTCAACGATGCTATGATCTCCAGGGCAACAGAAGGCTGCAGAGGAATTCACGTTTTCCCTGCCCAGGGCAGGCCTGTGTACCCTCACTCCATGGTCGCAAGCTGGTCAGATCTCGAGTCTTTGTGAGCATTTTTGCCATGTGCCTGAGTCTCCTCTATTGCTACTCCACAGACTGGATTTTAACATAATACTTTGGGTAATCATTAAATAGCTCTAAACACACACACACTACACATTTATGCAATTAACTGTTTCCCAAAGCTGGGTTTGGGCTTTTTTGGGGCATCTCAATGTGCTCAGCAAATGTCTTCCCTGTTTTTTCCCCTGATTATTTCTACTGCAGTAGGGAAAAAGTATAACACAGGAGTAGCTGACGTTTTTTTCCAACCTATTGCCTCCTGTATACCAGCTAGGAAAACCCTGCTGCCCAACGTTACTCTCACACAAGTTTCTCAAAACCTACCCAAGTCTACCCTAACTGTAGCAGTACCACCTACAAACACTGCCACCCCTCAGCTTTCCCCTTACAATCCGCCTGCATTAAACAGTTCTGCTCAAAGAGAGAGAGAGGGGGAATGATTATGCAAACTGCTGATAATTTTAACACACTTAAATTTTTTCCCCATTCTTGTTTGCCTAATTGAATTTGAACTTACAACAAATCCACAACTCCATTACTACTTTATTAAAATAGCCTCTTGGGAAGTGTGAAGATTTTAGCAAGTAGGTAAAGGAGTATAGAAACAAATCTTATTCTTAAAATAGCTACAACATCTGTTATCCTTCAGTGAAGCTCGGATCTTAAAGATGCTGCATATTTTGTTAGCACATCAGCTTCTCACCCGAACCCTGTTAAAAAATTAATAAGTCCAGCCATCTGTGGACACTTCATTAAATTATCGCAACTCCTTTCCTTCTCCTTTGCTTGAACATTATTCAGCATCATTTGTCTGAGTGGCAGAGGTGTGAAACGTTTTAAAATACAATTTTGTTACTAAGGCATATTTGATAGATCTCACTAGCAAATAGATTAGACTTCATAATCACAAAACATTCATGGAGAACAGAAGTCCAGCATTACCTGCATTAAGATAAGGCCAGATGCTTCTAGTCATTTCTACAAAGGAGAAACACAAACTACCACAGATTTTTTTTCCCCTCGCTTAGACAAATTAGGAGAGAATGCAACCTGGCCTAGAATCTGGGCAGGAGACAACTAGTCAGGGGAGAGAGTGTATTCTCAGAAGGTTTATAACATGAAGAGAAGAAAACCTACCAAACATCCTTGTTGGCTAAGCTAAAGGGAGAAGTACGTGGAATACGCAACAGGAATGAGGCATTCAGTACATAATCAGAATTCTGACTTTGCTAAACACAGACTCAGTAGCATAGTTAACATGGCATATACCTATAGTTCGGAACAGGCGATTGAAGTAGAGGTCTCCCAAGGCCCCTTCCATGCTCAATTATCCTATGACACTATGATACAAGGAAACTACACAGAAAACTGGAAAGATACAGCAAAATATTGCACAAAATAGCGTGCAAGGAGGAACATAATTATGGCTGTCAAAACAAACTTCTAAGAGGGGAAGTTAGAGCAAAATTGATCACGCCCTGGAGCACAGAGTCAGATTACACAAATTTGTGGTTGCCACCATCCCCTCTCAGACTTGGATCTGAGCTTTGCCACAGAACCACAAATTAAAAACAAAAGAGAGAAACCACACATACCAAAATTTACAAGGGTGTTTGGACTAGTAAAACACATCAGAATCTTCTTAAGTTTTACTCAAAGAAGTTTCTCACAAATTTTTAAACAAAACCTGTTTCTATAATTGTCCTTTACGTACCATTGATACTTTGCAAAGCCTAGTACCCCACAAGCCCAAACTGAAATACAGCAGCACAAGAGCAGAGCCATGTAGATGTCAGAACACATTCACGAACTGATGTGAACACATCTGACAGTGTTACAGATCAATTCTGATTTTGAACCAGCACACAGAATGCTCAGAGTACCTGTTGAACTCGGTCTATCAATAGAGACAAATACATACAGAGAGATGCTGACTTGTTAAGAAACTTTGCTTAGCCTGGAACAATTCCTTACACCCAAGCCAGGATACAATAATCCCAGTGAGCTTCTCTCGCAAAAGCTTGATGAAAAGAAGTGAGACAAAAGTAGTAAAATGATCTTGGTGAAACCACTAGAGTCGTGACTTGACAGCACAACACTAAGAAACAAGTCAAACATCCAGAAATAACTTCATGATGCCATTCTGCCAAACACTGCCTTTGACAGCAGTCCCAGGAATAATGAGGTACTAAAACAGACCAAGAAATAAAGAGAAGACATGATCTGCATCCTGATACTGTATCAACTGGGGTACAGGTTCCTAACTAAAAAAAATTTTTTATATATATAAATAAAAATAAATATTAAAGTACACACACACACGCGCGCGCACACGTGTATATAAAAGTATATTTTTTATATGTATAATATAAAAACAACACCTGAAAAGGCTGAGTGTGTGCTTCCTATGCTCTGCGACATCCCAAGCCTGCAGCAATGATCTAGGCTTACAGCCTGACCATCTCTAGCCTGGAGACGCAGTAGAGGAAAATTCCTCTACCAAACATCTTTGCTCATGAATAAGTAAGATCAGATCTGAGAAGGGATGAACGCCTGGTGCCTGATAACTTCAAAATGAAAGATAGGGAGAATAAAGAATTTGGAAGATCAAATACTTTTGACTTGGAAGAAAACAATTTAAGTAGGCTACCAGCATGCGGAATTTCATATTCAAAACTAGTTTACAATTGCTCAAACATATTTGTCCTTTCTGAGTTATGAGAGCATATTTTAACAGCAGGTCACCAGCAATAACGAAAATCAGACAACCTCACAGTCTTAACAAGATTGCTCTGCAGCTGCAGAATGCGTCCCGGCAGAATTTCTGATTAAGGTAACTGAATGTGTATAGCTGCTTAAGCTAGGAGTGAAGCAGTTATGGAAAGCCACCTGGTGCAATAAGGTTCAGCTATATTTTCAAAAACCTAACAATGTAGAAGGAAGAAATGCTAGGCAAGAATTTAATCCAGCCTTTCTTGATGGAAGTAGCTCAGACACCCACTAGAGGAAGCAAAAGAGATCAGAATTGAAGAACTGATCTTTGATCAGGTATTAAAAGCATTGAAAACCAATGACAACAAGCCTAGAGAACAGACCAAGGCTAAACAAACAAATCCAAATTCTAGTCAGGAGATATCAAGAAAAGACCAACAAATTATTCCAGGAATTAAACGGGAACAAGAAAGGCGATTCAAGGAAGATCTTCAAAAATACAGAGTTCATCGATGACAACCATAAAGTACAATAAACGTAGTAGGGGGCGAGGTGGGGGGTTTTGTCCATGGCACAGCGGAAGGTCAGGCTCAGAAAGTGCTGCAAGAAATGGCACAGGAATGCAGGGGAAAAAAATAATTCTGCTAATCGAGTAGGTGAAATAATAGCACCATTAAAATCAGAGACAGGGCTTGCAATTAGAGGGCCAAAAAAGAGAAAAGCTCCAGCATCAATAGCAGAAGTTCAAGGCAGCAGAAAAAGCTGCAGTAGCCACAGCAATTTGATCTCTACGCGCACTGAGAAACGTGGTAAGTAGACATTTTTAATAGCACAGAAAAATGAACTGAGGAGGTGTAAACTATGGGATAATTTATTTGGTACTGCTGAAGATCACTCTAATAGGGAGGACACTGAGGAAAGCACTGTGGAATTTTTTAAGAGAAGACCTTAAGATAAGGTACGCAGATTGCCTCATCATTTAAGAAACCTCAGGTCTTGATCAATTTTTTTTTAAAAAAGAAAAAAAAGTACAGGCTCACAATTTCTCTGAAATGAAATCAATATCCATAACAAAAGAAGAATAAGATCCAAGTGTTCTGGTGAAAGAAAAGAGCTTGACAGGTTAAATAATTTCAGATCCAGGCGAGGCTATCAATTCCGAAAGCTCATGTGAACAAACTATTCAAAGAAGATTAATGCACAGGGAGCACTGTCATGATAAATTTATCAAGAAACTGGAAGAAAGGAAAGATCAGAAAAACTTTTGCAGGCAACTATAGACAGTGACAAAGAAAGCTGGTACCTGACAACAGACATTTAGAGATAGGAAATAACCTAAACAATTTCACAGAGAAAGACTCAGAATCCCTGAATAGCAAAGAAACCCCTCAAAAATAGAGTACTTGAAGGCTGACATAGCAGGAGACACAAATACAAAGGGGAAAGAACTTCTGCAAATTCAAACATCTAGCTGAAACAGATGATGTTGAAAGACAACAAGGACGCATGTCAGAAAGGAGAAGAAAGACTAAAAGGAGTATAACTAGCAAATTATTCGACAAAACTGTAGCTCACTCAAAGGGATCCCGAGAAAAACAGCTAAGGTGTGGATTATCGCACTGCTGACCCCTGAATCATGGGCAGTTGCTGGCTATTAAGCTCATCATACCAGAGACATTTTTTTTTTTTAAAAGGTCTCTCCATAACAAAACCTTTCTTTGCTTTATTTTTGATGTGTTCGATTTAGGAACAGTCACAAAAAAAGCAGACTGATGCTGCATCTAATCCAGGAACGTGACTTCAGAAGCTATTAGAGAAGGAAGAGCAACACCTTTACAGAAACCTATAAATTATCTAGAGACATTGCCCCATTCTCACCCCCAAAACAGGGGCTGATACATGCAAATAAGTAGGAGTTGCAGGGGCTTTTAGTATTTTTTAACATTTTTATTTCTAGTGTACTTCTGTGGATGATGAGACATATCCTATGCTTTTAAGAATGTTACCAAGAACTAACCTCACTGAAAACAACCATAGCAAGTTTCATAACTCGATTTATCCTTATTAAAAATAATTTTCCTCCATTTTTTTTCCTTTTCATTGTCACTAAACTTCCTCTTGAATTTCTATTGTGAAAAAAAATAAAGGATTTATCACACACACTTTTCTGCCATATTTCTTACCCTTACTGCTTTTGTGTCAGCTTTCATTTGGGTAGATGTGATAGAACAAGTTCTTATCATCTTCAAAACACAATATTCAGTTGATCAAAACTCTGCACAATGCCAGCGTAGTGACCCTTCACTTTTACACTAATCAAAGCTGAAACGTCTTGTCGAATCCCATGCTAGAAAACTCCCAGTTAAGAATACAGCCTGCATATATAACTATCGCTTGCCTGACAGTTCGGGTTTTAGCAAGCAATCTATGCGAAAACTTGTCAAGCAAAATTACAAAAGGGATTGCTGGTGCTGACATGCAGAACATAAGTAAGGAAAAATACATACTTGAGTGAAAATATTAACAAATGAGAAAGTTAATCTGAACAAAATTTAACCAACTTTCTTGTTTAGGAGTGCTGATGCATCATCAACATGCTCTCACTTTCTACTTTTGTATCACCATCTAGAATCACCCACCGACAGATCATCTACTATAAACTCAAGTGATTTTAGAAATTTGGCACCAAAGCTCCCTTCCACAGAATTCATGCTTCTCTAGAAATTAGCTATTGCTAATTATAGGACTTAACAATTTAAGTCGCAAACTGGTACTGATAAAACCTTATCTTTTTGGTTTGTAACGACATGGAACATGGCACCTAAGATAATGCCTAATTAAGAAAACCTTAACATAATGAATGACCCCTGGATTTAAACACTTCTGTGCTGCTTGTTTAAGAACCAAGATTAGCTACCCCAACCTTCTTAAACAAGATGGTGCAGAAGGGAGATTTCCAGTACATGGAAATGGAATAGCTGGTAACAGACACCTGAGGTTTCACCAATTTGGATTTTTTCCTGCATTTACCCATCTGAGAAAAGGATCCATAATCATTCCTCTGCCCTTTTCTGACCAGGCTCCGTAGGACATCTCATTGCACTAAATATTAACACCGTTCTAGAAAATACAGACCAGTTTGTTTTTTTCTGAACAGTAATATTAAATTGTAACTAAAGCAGAAAGCTCAGGCACAAGTCTTAGCGATCTACTTGTGCCCCCTCTCCTATAGCTGCAGGAGAGGATTTGTTACCCTCCAACAAGCACAAATAAGCTTTAAGTAGCTCACTGACCCCACACAATTTAGGGACAGGGATAGTAGTCAAAATAGGCTCTTTGATTTTATTCAGTATTAGATGTAATAAACTTTAAACACAAAAGCTTAAGAAAACCTGCAGTTTTAAATTGGAACATTGGGTTTGGCATCATTCAACTAGCAAATTAGAATCTCTTCACCTAGGCTAGAACTTGGTCATTAGGTATCAATGAAGAGTTTAAAAATACGCAGGTCTAAAATTCTCCTGCTGTGGGCTTTCACCCAGCACCAGAATAATCAGTTCAGCCGCAGACAAATTGTGCGGCTATCTGCTTCAGATGTGGCAAGAAGCTGTCTCACATTAAATCAGAACTTGGTATACCACTTTCGTATGAGTTGCTGGACAGAAGGCAGCACTTGAAAAAGCAGGATAAATTAACTGGATAGGCGAGAACTTGAAATCAGGCTCGAGGAATTACAGGAAGCAATTCCTGGCATATGCACCAGAAAAAATAAGGGAGACAGACCAATTGCTGCCCAAGAGAGAACAGGTCCTGGCTCAGAATCAACACTTCTTCCCCTCCTCAGTCTGGAGAAGTTACTACATTGATACCCTGCTGATCTCTCCAACATTTTCAGTCCACGTATGAAACGCCACAGTTTCAGTTTGATTAGGTTTCTACTGATTCATTTTAAAAGAATTCTTTCAGCCGTGAGCAGTTCCAAGCCTCTCCTGCCACGCCCCCTAAAAAGAATTAAATTCAACCAAATTCCAGAAGAAAAATTGTACCCTAACTCTCAAATGCCATGCGAGAGGTATACGAGTCATTCGAGATCAGAGTTTCACATCAACACCATTTTGTTTTGGCATGTGTCTGGGTTTTGTTGGAAAGGAAGGAGGAAAGAAGTAGCTGGTACAACAGCACTCTCACAAAGGCAAACCTTCTCAGGTTGCATACCCAAAAAGCAAAGCACTCAATATCAAAAATTACTTCAATTGCTTCAGTTCCCATCTCCCAAATTTATGCACTGTAAAAAAAAAAAAAAGAAAAAAGAAAAAAGTAAATTACATAGACAAAGTCTACGAATTCATTTTTCCTAACCTTACGCTGAAGGTATTTGTAATAGTTTTGAATTTGGACCTTTGCTTCTAGTCCAAGTACTAGCACAGGTCAGTCCAAAGGCTCACAGATTTTTTTTTTTTTCCTCACTTTAACTGGACAAGTGTGGATTGTAAGAATATAGAATGACGTATAAGGTAGAACATTTATTGTCTTAAATGTCTCAACTCTCACATTTTTAATAACAGCTGACGGAAGCTGTACAAACTGCAGTTTTGTTAAAACCACCTTTCCCATTTACCCGTCATTGAAAAGAAATGCATTTTCATCTAAGCTAACTTGTTACAGAGTGAAGTGAAAAATGCAGAAGCTTTTTTCATAGAAAATGTACTTTTGCAAGAAAAATTTATCACCCCTGTCACTTTTACTGGTTAAATGCTCCTAAGTACCCTCCACTGAAGTATCCAGGCTCCTAGGTTTTTTCCAATTCCAAGGCACAGAAAGTTCTTTATTCATGAAGATCAGATCAAGAGGGTTTTTTCCCACCTCACTCTTAAAGGAAATATGCAATACTGAGTAAAAAAATTGCTGTTATTTCTAACCTAACTGCATCTTCCAGGAGCTGGTATACGCACAGTTTGTTCTGCTCAGCCACTGAACTAAAGCTCATCCTCTAGGGACGGCACAGACACACACGGCCCAGTCAGAAATAAAATGCTATTCAGTTGTTATCTTAGAAGTTAGGCAAACTTTGCAAAATACATGAGGTTCCAGAACATACAACCTGGCTACTTCTATGCGGTTCTTAGCAGTTATGGCAAAAAGCAGAGATGAAATTTCAACTCTAATTAAAGTTTGAGCAAAATGTTTAACTATGCACCATTGTTTATATATAAATAAATTATTTTTATATTAAATAGCTAAATCCTAGAACATACCAGAAATTAAGGTCTCACAACCACAACATATCTCCTTGATGACATGCCTTGCATAGATCTAGCTTTAGTTGCAAGAACACATCCATCCAGGTCCTCCTCCCTCCCACAAGCCATGCTCAGGGAATAATCCTGTCCTGGATAATCATCTCTTGGCCACAACTTTGCCTACCGCCTATCATCCAAAAACTGTAATGGATACTGAATTACTTATTTCTACATGTTCTTCTCTCAGTGTCCTCATTTACAGGATCTTGGTATATTATAAAAAGTAATACTCTAAATTTATTGAAGAGAAAGTCTTTATTAGCCCATTGAGAAAAAGGCAAAGCATGGAGATCTTCTTGATACCATATAATGAGCCTGCAATAGAAGCAGGATTAGACAGCAGCATCTCCTGGCTCATAACTCAGTTAATTCCTCCAAGATACGTTACATTAAATACCACAGCAGTTGCTCATCCAGGCCTCCTCCAATTTCAGTGGCACTTACACAGACAGCTCTTCTAGTCATCAATTTGGAAGCCCAAAGCTAGGTACAGTCAAGATGCAAAGAAACCGTAAAAAGGCAATCTAGCCTGCTAAAACTTGGAACAATTTCTCAAGTGCAGTTCACTCTCTACAACTGATGTACTGGCATCAAGTAAATCACATCACTCAAGCACAACTCAAGGGCTTGGCAGCCTCATTATCGAGAGGTTCTGTGCAATGCTACGCAGCAGGTTAGAGAATTACAGTTCACAGCTTTCTGCCTCTAGTCTTACGTCCCCTGCTCACTAAGGAACCACTTTCACTTTTTGCAATCCCCTGACAAAGGGGTTATGTATCTCCCAAGCTGTACGAGACCCAATGGAGTGACAGCATGGAGCATTTCTTTCACCACATAACCCTATCCAACCTCCTGGCCCGCGAGTTTGATTCTGTACACGGATGGACACAGGTCAGACTGAAAGAAAGCAATTGTGTACTGCATATCACATGGATACGACCCTGCCATATAGAAAGGGACAGGCAATTGCATCGTCAACACATTCTGACACTTAGCCTTCAGATACTTTGATTTCACAAACAAAAATATCACTACAAAGGTTTTAAATGAAGTTCTGAAAGGAAAAGCAGTGAAGACAAATTTTATTAATAAAGCTGCAATGATCCCTCCACCATGCCACAGCAGTAGGATCTGAAGCCGGAGGCATCAGCAGTCCAGCAGAGCCTGAGCTGAATGAACTAACAGGAGGAAGAAGAGGAGGATTTATTCAGGTCAGAAAAGTAGAGAACTACAGAGAACACCAGGAGCACAAAGTGCTAGAGCATCCCTGGAATTAAACTCCAAATCTTTCTTCCAAGTAGGTATCCAATGTGCCTCAACCCCCTCAAGTTGAGTAACTTCTAGTTATAAATGGAAAAGGTTTTCAACACAAAACAATACTCGAAGCTTCACCATCATAGTTTTCAGAATTACTTTTCAGGAAGAAACAGTGCTCAGTCTGGACGGTGCTGCACATGTAATGTTTTCAGATGGTTCCAAAAGAAATACTAAGTTTTTACTAAATCCAAACCCGCTTTTTCTGATTATTGAACCCTTTTAAGATTTTGATACTACACGGCAGGAATATTTCTTAATAGAAGTGATTTGCCTGTACTTCTTTTTAAAAGTAATTACAAAATGAAGGTTTGAAAATAAAATTTCTGTGAATATTTAAATGAGAAATAATAATATAATGACATTGTTTAATCACAGTGGGAGAAGAAAAGAAGGTCATAAGTTATCAGCAGGTGCTTTTTGAATTAATGAAATTTGGACATACCCAAAAGTTAGTATCAAGGCAGCGACACAGCTACCTCATCCCAGCCGAGCAAGTTACATGTAAAGCTCAAAGCCGAGAATTATCAAATGCAAAAGATAAGTGGAAGAGGAGAAAGAAAAACAGATCGATTCTTTTGGGGGGGAAAAAGACAACAAGAGCTGAAATAAATAATTTAGTGAACAGTCTTTAAATGGATATATAGAACTCAAATCCGTATGATGTGCCACTGTCACACTTCAGACCTTTCAGATCTTCACATTTCTGTTCTCTCAATAAAAGTTTTATGAAAGCTTTAACTAAGTAGCAGTAAATAGTGGCTGGAAAAAAAATCATCTCGGGAATATTTATAAAATAGTAGAGTTATACTTTTTACTAAAATACAGTAATTTTAAAAAATTTACTAGAATACTAAAAATACACTAAAATTATTTTTCCAATATTAATTACAGACACAGCTCCCCAACATGTTTTATTTCTTTTTCTTAATCCCTGTTTTGTAAGACCTATTCCAACCCTTCAGCCTTCTTAAGATCTAACTGGCACTTAAGTAGCAAAGACAGATTTGCATTTGAAAAGCCAGTTAAAGAAAACATACTGTAGACTGATTAAAAAGTGTTGTGACTTTACATAGATTAGGCAGTTCCTTTGACCTTCCCTAGTTCGAATCCATCATAATAATGGCAAAACCTGTATGTTACCCAGACTATATGATCACCACACAATCTCCCTCCACTACCCTAATTTTTGGGTGGTTTCAGTGAAAGAAAGCAAAACCACTTTTAAAAATATATTAATAATTTCATCAATCCAATGTAAAGCATGATAACACAGTTAAATTTGCACAAAGAAAGAAAGAAATGCTGGAAACTACAATCTCAACCTTCATTTGGTAGAAGGAACCAAAATGTGGAAGCACACACTTAACAGGAGAGAGGGATAAGAGTATTCTGAAACAAGCGATCATTAAAGAAAACTAAAAAATTTCTTGCTGTTTGCAATTCCTAAAAATCAAATCTTTTCTACTAGAACTCCGGTAGTAGTAAATAACTTACTGCCAAGGTGTGGTAGCATACAACTTCAAGTTACAGGCTAATTGTGCTGATTTAAAGTATTCTTCATAATGGGATATTTTATCATAACTTCTAACTTGTTTTCTACAATCACATGAGAAACTAGATTAAAGAAGGAAAAAAGATTTCTATCCGAGTCTCAGTTGCCACAAAAAACTTGATTCTCACACCTCAAAAAAACCAAAGAGTACAGGCTTCTCATTCATTACCACATATGGAAAAGGTCCTTTAAAAGCGCATTGTCAAATGCACTACATACCTGCCAATCCACACCATCATCAGTATTCCCATCATGACACATTCATAGCACTGTATCAAAAACATAAATTGAAGCAAGAAACCGAGAAAGTAGGTGTCTAACATCAAGCATTCAGTCACTGTCTGGCCAGTCCACATTCAGGTACTGAGAGTGTGCGTTTGGGTTTGATTTTTTCATACAACGGTTGACTAAGCCCCTCTGTCACCCTGCAACACCCTGCATTATCGGTATCTGTCATCCTATGTCAAGAAAAGAGCTTCAGTTTCTGACGTATAAAAATTTTAGATCCATCAAACTATAACATATAAGAAGTCCATTAAATAATTTGAGAAGTTTATCAAAATTTATCAGCATGTTAGACCTTTATGCAAGACTCACATCAGGTAGATTGTTCTGTGTTATCTGTCAGCTGTTAGGGAAAACAGTGCAGTTAAGACTAAAATCTCAAAGCCTATATCCATTCATATATATTTTCCTTTGCAGGTAATGAAGTTATTTAACAACTAAGTAGCAGCTAAAACATGCAAGCTATGCTTCATAATAGTCTCTTTTGAAGAGCTCAGGTGCATCACAGTACAGCGTTCATGCACACCAGATGAATTCAGCATACCGCTGCTCAGTTAGGAAGGGAATTAGCTGCCTCCCACTGTTATCTTGAGGCCAAGGAGAGACCAGACTATGCTAACCATCCCCACGCTTACTGCAGCCTGAGAGCTTCCAATTAAAAGAGGGGGGAAGAAATATTAAAAACCATGGATAAAACTGAGGGATTCAAATGAGGTCGAGAACGGCAATACAGTTAAACCAGAATTTAAGTATTCCGCCTCTTATTCCAAAGCCTTCAGCAACCAAAGCCACCCTTCCCCCTAACTAAAGGATTAAACTGTGTAGCCTTTTGCCCAGCTCTTGGCACTTAACTGGGTTAGTAAATAGGTTTTCACACACCTACATTTGACAAATCTTTTGGAGCAGCAGAATGACTTATGCACACTGCAGCCAGAGGATGCTCTTGTGCGGGTTTTTAACTGAACAGGATGGCATAAGGTAATGCAGAACACGTGTCAAGAGCATTTCCTCTATTCTGAACAAAAAAAAATTCCAATTTTTATTACATGGTATTGATCAATAATCTTTAATACAGCCGCTAGGCCAACATGAGACAAAGGGTGCATGGTAAACATTCTTATTGGCTTGGGTTAGACTATAGTTGTTTAGTTTTCTAGCAAAGATTTTTTGAAAACAAAACTCACCAGAATTGCCTTGGTTTGTTTGGGTTTGGGTTTTTTGTTTGTTTAGGTTTTTTGTTTATTTGGGGTTTTTATTTGTTTTAAATACTAAAAGGTTCTCTAAGATTCCATCATTTTAAAAAACTATCAATTAAAATAGTATCTTCTACATTGATCCAGAAAAATTGAACTGGAAATTCTGAAGACTTTTTGGATTACCTTAATTTTTAACCCCATTAACCTCACCTAATGATCATACAGACCAGAATGATAACAGAAGCAAGATGGTGAATGATCTCATGTGGAAAGCAGCAGAATTAATCACAACAGCAGCAATGTAAGAAGGTGGTAATTGCCAGAGATAAGTGTGTGAGAACTGCTTTTATTGTCCTCGTTGCCAAACTTAGAAATGTATTTCTCATTCAGAGACTCTGAGAGTCACTCCTTTAAGTTATAAAACCCCATTTTTTTTATTTCTGACATTTCTGATGTTTCATAACAATGCTACAAGCTAACTTAATCGAAACAACATCAGAATATAAATGACAGTAAGCAGCAGCTCTGGGAGATGCTGTAGCACTAGTCAGAAAGAATTCATTACCTCCAGACATTTCTTAAAGCAAAGAAAAAAAAAAAAACTGTTTGAAAAAAGCTGGCAAACATAATTAAAGAAACAAAAGAAAACTGCTTCACAGGCTTCTTTCCTAGTTACATTGCCTTCATTTACCTTCTTTTGGCTGCTGTTTCAAGTCTCACTCTTACAAAGTAATTGTAAGTCTCTTCCAGCTATACGGTTTACAAAACAGACAGTCTGACACTCCCGATCCCCCAGATATAAGCAAATGACATTGTGAAAACAGATGACCTTCCCCAGTTGTATTCTTTATTTTTACCTGCAAAAATCACCTGCTTACTGCTTTCTACCCCCTAAATAAAAGCTATTACCAAGTCACATCTAAAGGTTACTCAAAACACCAAAGGTGAGGTTATGACTCGGGCTTCTTGATGTCTGTCAGGAAAGCTTTAAGCCTTTCGCTGTTTGTTACTTTTCAAACTTCCTTGTTCATACCTCAAGAAATAGAGAAATGCAAATGATACCCTAAGGGTCAAAAAGACCCCAAATGTAAAACGGCTTACATGTATAAGATTTAGGCCTTATTGTCTAGCTTGCTGTTACCTTGCTAAAATTAGTTTTGTCTAGCTTGCAGTTGCTTTGTTAAAGTCAGTAGTGTCTAGCTTGGATCTTTTTTGTTCTTCTTAAAGTCTGTAGTATAGTTACTTAGTGAATTTAGAACCCTTTTCAAGGACGGGAAGAATCGGGAGGGGATGAAGCAAAAAGATAATAACAGTTTGCCAAGGTTGCCAGACTAGAAGGAATGAGAACTAATTGATGTAGAAAGATTTGTGGCTCCTTACAAAGGACAGTTTTTTGATAAGAACCAGGTGTTTACCTCAAGAGCTGGTCTACACCAACCCTGCAGTTTGGGCAAGAGCCAAGGAGCAACTGAGTCTGCGCAAGAACAAGGGGTTACTAGCGGTGACGAAGAGGAGCCATCGGCCTTCATCCCCACGACCCCCGACGACCACCACCAGGAGGCACTGAGCAGGCGCAGTGGGGAGGGACTTATGGAAATGACCTCCTGAAGCTAATTTTAATACAAAGCAGAGACAGGTTATGCATATATATAGGCATATCGGAAAAATTCATACATATGTAATACTTTGCTACATATAAACGGACAAGTTGCCGCTTGATGGTATGCGCATTAGGTGGAGCGATCCCCCGTGCATCCGGTGCCGTGAATAAAGAATGCCTGCCTTCTAACACTACATTGGTGTTATGAGGTTCATTCTTCCCGATTTCGGTGACACAAACCCCCAGCACTCCTGCTTTCTCCACCACTCTTCCAGTTCTTTAGGGACTGTACACATCACTAGCTTTTAGGAGCTTCCCAAATGTTTCATGACAAAGGGCAGATATATCTCAACATATAAGCAGCCAGAGAAACTTATTTTTAAGGGTATTTATACATAAAATAGAACCCTACTCTTTTACACCTTCTAAGCTGTGGTAAATCATCATTGTGATTACATGCTCCTGATACCTTTTTTTAATCCACTCATTTCAGTTTTCCTGATCTTCAGCATTTCCTGAAAAATACCCACACATTAAGCTGCTTAGACATCTATGACAACTTTCAGCTAGTAAAAAAGAAAGATAGGGTCCCAGTCTCACTGATAAGTGATGAAACCATCTTCTCCTTTCGCCTTTCTCTTTTTGCAAGGGCAGACTATACATTTGCATTTTCGTGCTGTTAGTTACACTTAACAACAACAAAACAAAAAAAAACCAAAAAACAAAAGAGACTTACCTGCTACCATGAGCTTAGCTGTTCTGCTGACAATGGTCCCCAGGCTTTCCACAGTAGCCACACATTGATAATATCCTTCATCGGGTTTATTATGCTTGGAATGCACCACACTGTTTATTAATAAAGATCCATCTGGGAGCAACTGGCGACGGTCATCTGATACCAAATTTAGAAAAGCCCCATCTTTTTTCCATTCAATTTTTGGAGAAGTTTCACAATAAGCTGAACAGTTCATGACAACAGAAGCTCCACGAACTGACAGAACGTCCATCGGCTCCACCAGAAAGTAAAAAGGAGTGAAGGTTCTTACAAGGGATCCTGTAAAACACAAATCATATCACACAGTTTTTGGGTTACCTTTCTACATTTTTTTAAACATAAAAGGCATCCTCATTTCAAAATACTGTAATGTGCACAAGACCTATCACTACTTGCAATATTGTCTCCCTGCACAGAATAGAAATAGCCTGGCCTATACGGCAGTATTTTCTGCTTTGGCTATTTACCTCAATGGACTCCTAAACTCAAAGAGGTTTTCATCCCTGTAAGATATTCATCTGCTCTTATGGGAACTGGTGTGGTTAATAGTCCTGAGCAATCCACTGCAGACAGAAGTCTGCCTCATCAAAACTTACGAAAACTGATATATGTGCTCGAGCACCACATTTACAACAAAATAAGCACACTGTTAAAGCTCTCTTTTGGGCCATCTGTGGTATGGCTGCTGTAACACAGCAGTGTGGTAATTTGTTTTGTATAACAAAGGTTAAGAAACATTAAAAATAATTCAGTCCTCAAGAGAGAGTCACCAATCCTGAGCTTCACTCATCATGCAAGTGCCATAAAACTTTTTTTTTTACTTCTATTCTAGTTCAGGATAAACATGATTACTTTTCCATTTTAAGTATTCCCAAAAGACTTCTATAATTAACATCTACTTTCCATTAAGAAGTGAATTTTAATTACTGTATTTCTGGTGTATTTGGTCAAGCAGAAAGATTGTGTGTCAATATCACTTTGACTTGTTTTAACTTAATCATCCAAAGAAAACAAAGAAGAATAATTCTTTCAGGGATGAACAGTTTTTGAAATCAGCATAATGTTGAGTTGAAAGAAAACAGGGTCTTTGTTTTTCAAGCCAACCTTAGAAATACTATCAAGGCTCCCCTCCTATATTCTGACTAACTCCACCTTCCCTCCACTTGGGTACAAGGAGTAGGATATGTGTACAAAACATCACAGCAATATAGACTGAAATACCGCTAGCTGTCTACAGGCAAACCAAAACTGAAAGCGCACAGACTAAAAGGCTATTTGATAGGGCTTCTGAAGCAAGTCACTTCAACCCAGAGCTGCAGCAATTGCTCCTGTCTCTACAGAAAGCAAGCAAGCTGCAGAGGGACACACTTAAAAATGCCAGCTGAAAACAAACACGCAGTCAAACTTCCACGGCCTTTTTGCAAGGCCTAGAAAATAACTATTTTCCACAGACGCAACAGCTAAATAACAATCGTAAGGAATAAAGTATGTTTTAGAAGCACTGTGCCTACTAATGTGCCCTCAACATGAAGGGGCAGGCTCAGACTACCCTTGGGCAAACATTTTAACAATAACTATTTGAAGTCAGAGGCTGTTCAGAAACCAGAAGGAAGATTCCACCGGCAAAGCTATCTGTTAGCATGCGCTCCAGAGCAAACCAGGGAAAAAAATCCGTTGGTCTTTAAAGCCTGTATATACTGCTTACCAAGAGAGAGAGAGGGGAAAAAAAAAAAAAAAAAAAGAATCTTGAACTTGGGGGAGCAGGCTTTGTCTCCCAATTACATATAGTCTTTAAAATGAATGGTCAGACAATATAATAAAGCAACAAAGACAGACCTGTTCTCCATTGTACCGCACATGAGATACTACATTATTTTTATCTGACACTGGTATAGCAAACCTATCCGTAAACCAGTTTATTTGATCTGGCAGTAAAGCAGTTCACAATACAGTGAGAACGTTTTTCCTTTTAAGCACTTCTCCTAAGAATGGGAAGGCCATCTGTAACACTTGTTGTGATAAATGACCGAGTCCCAAATAGGGTTTCAATCAAAATTAACAATTTATTAAACGAATAAAGGCAAGCAAACAGCGCTGGGTGCGCCAGGAGCCTCTGCTCTACCAAGACACACACCATACAGTTCTTGTTTCTGGGTTATATATCCCCCCGCAAT
>NW_009260435.1:1410677-1474433 GCF_000687185.1 Egretta garzetta | reverse complement strand
CTCCCCGGTCCCCAGCCAGCCCCCCTCCCCCGTGAGGAAGCGGCTGGGAGGGAGGGGATGGTGGTGCAAGGTAAGGACTATATACATCAACCTCTCTGCTTCTTCTTAGGCTTGTGGTTATACAAGGGTATGTCATCATGCGGCCCTAGCACTGTTCCATATTAACACGAATCAGATGGACATATATAACACTTGTGAAAGGCATTGTTGGAAAAGGGTTAAAATGCATTCACAAGTATAAAAATGAAGCTTCTACTGCACACACTAAACCCTTCAGAAAGCGTCATAAAAATATTAATCTCAAAACTAATTTTTCCCAGTAAGGTCAATAATGAAACGCTGAAGTATGTTAAGACCACCTTGAAGAGGAATATGCATTTAATAACCAGATTTATTTCATTAAGTCACAGAATAATTACGAAGCCTGTATTTTTAGAAAAAGTACAAATACAAAGGAGACCTTTACTTGTAGTGAAAGTCTGTCCTATAAGTGTTTTAGCCTCTTCAATCACTTGTTGGTTTTATTTTTAAATTGGATTTACCTTCTAAAAAAGCTTTAATTACCAAATGGGTACAATTCCCTCTATCACCGAATTGCATGGAAAGTCTCTAGGCTCCAACGAGCCACTTCGGGTTCCCCCAGGAGAGGGACTCCAGCCTTCCTGCACAAAGCCCATTGTCTTTGCTACTCAGAATTCACAGAAACTTGAAGATAAGGCAGAAGGAGTGGCGTGAAAGAAACAACAGATAAATTATGCTTTTCTAGGTTATATCATTCAAACATTCTTCTACCTTCAAGAATTCAAAGATGAAATAATAAGAAAGTATAGAAAGCCTGAAGTTTCCTTAGTGACAGTAACAGTCTCAAACAAGACTGGAGACTTGTTATGTTGGTATCCAAATCCTTGAGATTATGTCTTTCCTAAGGATAAAAAAAAAAAAGAGAGACAAAAAACCCACACACAAGAAAAAACCCAGAACAAATGACAAAATTTCTAGGTGCTGCTTATGTTGCTTTGGTTTCTATAATCAAATTTGTACAAAACCTGTGTGCGGGTGCACTTCTTTGCATGCGGAGTATGAGTTTCAGCTCTAATACACCAAATGGCAGAAGAGAAGCCACAATCATGAGCAGTGTGAGAACATTTTAATTGTTTGTCAGTATAATCTCTTCCATCGCTCCACAAACGTAAAGGTCGTTTTTCAAATTAAAGATTCAGCTTTATTGTCCCTGGGTTTCCCCATGAGAAAACATTCTACCCAAGCTACCAACCTTTTTCCCCTCATTTACAATATAGATCCAGACTCCTGCCAGGAGAAATACAAACACACTTGAGTTTTGTTTTTCTCTGCCCCTTTTCTCTGGCTTTTCAAGTAAAATCCAGGAAACCCTTGAAAATGGGAGGCTGGCTTCTTGCTTGCATTCTCTGGCAGATTGGAGCAGATGAAATCCATTGATGGGATAAGACCGTCCTTATCCTGGGAGCAACAAGGTGCCCAAGAGTAGAGCAGAGCATGTCAAGAGAGCATGCCAAGACCAAACAGCAGCACAGAGGGGATTAGAGGCTTTCAGATAGAATGGGAAGCGAATTCTCAGCCAGGTTTCAGAGGTAACCTAGAAGTAAGCTCTTGCCAAAAGCCCTGTGAAGACACAGAACAGCCTGCCTCAACTCAGGATGCTACCACACTCCTGCACAGAGAGCAGTGGATAAAATAAATAAGTGGGTTGGTAATAAATAGTCCCATCTTGAAAGAAGTTAAACCAGAAGTTAAACCTTTCTAGGCTTCAGTCTCAGGAAGGATTTGCAATTTAGAGTTAGGGGCTCTCTGGAGAAGTGCTGGTGGGCTGCATCCATGCTCCAGCCAACAGAGTTCATACCTTGTTTGAGCCATGTATCAGCACGAAAAGGCTTTGTACATACAAGACCTCAATAAACTTCTATTTCTGTCAACAAGCCATTTTTCCCACTCCATCAACCTATTAATTATTCAGTTAAATGACAGCACATTATTAAAGACTGAATTGGTGTATTTTGTGCAGGGAGTCCTTCCCCTTATCTCATACTTATCTTTGGGGGGTGGGGGGTGCATACATACTTAGGCATGTACACATCAGTGGCTTGATTGTGTTAATATTCACCCAAGAAACCTAAATAAAAGCAAGATAAGTTTATCTTCCTACTCAGAAACAGGAATAATTTAATCTTGCTCATTCCCAACGGAATTTTTTTTTCCCCACCCCCAGATCTGCTCTTGAAGACCAGTGGTAGGGACCCAGCAGTTCCTGCAGGCATTCAGTTCCAGTGCCTCACACTCTCTATTATTAGGAGTACCAAGCAGTATTGCTAGGATTTAAGCACATCTCTTTTTGCCACTCTGGGCATGGAGAACAGGCTGTCCATCTTTCCCAACAGTCTTCTACGTATTTGAGGACTTAAATCCTTCCCTAGCCTTTCTCTAGTTTAGTACTAGGTAGAAAACCTAGTATTAGGTAGATAGCAGGGCTCTGATAATTCACTCAGAATCCTCTCCAACCAGCCCATGCTCTTTCTGAAGGGCTGTGCCCAAAACACAATGGAGATTGCCAGCAGAGACAGGATCAGTGTTAGGCACAGGCACAGTATCATTTCACATGGTTTGGAGGCTCTGCAACTCCCTTCTTCACCCCTCCCAACACACAGGCATTAGGTTTTAGCGCAGAAGCGTAACGCTACTGACTACATCGACCTGTAATCCCTTCGCTACTGTAATCCCTAGATTCTTTTCTTGGAAACTGCCACAAGGCTTGTTCTTTTCCATTTAATGTTTGACTAGCTGACTGCTCCTGCCTAACTGTATTAACTTTCACTTGGCTCCTCCAAGTTCTTCCTCCTTCCAAAAAAGTTTACCAATTCTGAACTCTGACCTCGCCCTCCCCTCTTGCAGCTTTAAGTCATGTGAAAAATTTAAGAAATTAGCTTACTCTGTCATCCAGGCTGTGAGTGAAAGACATCTACTAGAAGTTTACTCAGAATAGTAATACACAAGTGCAAAATCCTACACAAACCAGCCTCCGATATCATCATCTTTACTACTTCTCTCAACACCTACCCATCCCTTTTCGCAGCCATCCTATGTCAGTTAAGACCACATTTCACTGTTTCCTTACAAGAGTATAACGGGACGGTAGTAGTTCAGGAAAGAATAAGGAAAGTTATTTTTTTCTATGAATCTTTCCTAACTACTAAGGAAATTAGAATGGTTTGAAAAAATACTTCCTTGACAGCTCCCTATCAATTAACCTTCCTACCCACATTACCTTCCAGAAGAAGTTAGGAAAAGTTTTTCACTCACCCCTCTATTTTTCCAGAAACTGAAGCCAAGCTGACTACTTTTATGCATCCCTAGTTCCTCCTCTCCTCCCATTTAAAATATTTTGGGGTTTTCTAGTCCTCCTTGTACCTCATCTTCCTCAAATTCTCAAAATTAACCAACGGCTCTGAAACTGTTTCAGCCAAGATAAACATCATCACACAAAACTGATTTGAAAATATTTAGCAATGAAGCACTTTTAGCCTGTCCTTTGCTAAGCCTAGCTGATCTCTTATCCTCTCAGTATTAGGAGGAAGGACCATAAGAAATCAACTCTTCTCACTGAAAAAGGACACAAGAAAGCACATTTTAGATATGACACAGAGTTCACAAGGTCGAGATGAATCTGCCCGAACCTCTCCTTATAGCATGCTTCCCCAAAGACCATGAAAGGCTTTTAAAGTCAAAAGACAGAAGTTTTAATACAACACTTTCCAGCTACAGGAAACCTGAAAGCAGTTAGGTAAGACGGAGTTCATCAGTCGCTCATTCCAAATGCTGCTCTTTCAAAGGGTGGTATACCTCAGCAGAAAAAATAAATCCAAGACTTCCTTTAGCCTTCTTTTTGCAGCTACCATGCCTACAGAAGGACTTCCCTTATTTTTTACACCTTCTGATAGCTGCATCACATTTTGTCCCCCAATACTATCTGTCCCTGTCCCCCAATACTGCTATGGTACGAATCTCCTGTCCCCCAATAATGCTATGGTACAAATCTCCCATAGGTACTGAGTTATACCTCTGAGAACCATGATCTTAGGTATCCAAGGGCACCTCATGTGGCTCCAGATTGTCACAAATGAATTTGTGAATCCTACCAACTAAGCCAATTTGTCACAGATCTTGCCAACTAATTGACTAACTTTACACAATTTGATTTAGTAGAAATTTGGGATTTATTTGTGGCAAATCTCAGGATTCGATTGTGATATTTTAATACCACTCAATCATCAGTCGATTTATAAAGTGATTTGACAAAACTAATCAGAACAGCAACTTAGTTAAAGATTTGAAGACTGCAAGGCTCACTCTATTACTGCATGGAAAAAGTACGCAAAGGAAAATTAAGTCACACTCGAGTTATTTAGCATGATTCACAGAGAGATCGTGGATGAAGGGGATAAGAAGGATGTTCCTGTTGAGTCACGAGGTTCAGAATAAACCCCTTGCTTTCTGAACTCCTTTGCAGAGAGGAGTCTAGGTGTCGCTAGGTCAAATCTGTCTCGGAATTGGTCAATGGTTTATATCTAAGGGTAATATATATACATCTAGTAGCAGCATAAGACTCGGTTTGTAATTAAATCATACATCTATACACTACTGAAATCGATTCACATGTGCTTACACACAGACATGATTTTATATATATATAAAGGTATACCTGTTACAAATTCCCCTCGAGTTTGGTGAAATACATCAAATGTCTTGGCCTTTCTCAATGGGCAAGGGTTGAACTTGAAGGACTGAAAGGTTTCAGCCCAGGTTCCACTGTCAGTCTTCAGCAATGGATCTCCGATTTTAGCAAACTTTAAGAGTCTGCTAGCTCTGTGAGGCGTCCCACTCAGAGGCAGATGCTGGTCACAGCCTGTTGCTGTCCAGGAGAGCTCAAAGGGCCTCTTGTTAGCACCGCTGTTTTACAGGATCGTGAGATGACTGGCTTTAGTCATCAGTAAATTTCTAGTCTGGGCTACAATCCAGGTTGGTAACCACTGGAATTCCAGTAAAGATGGTACCACACCACTCAGGCTACAATTGACCATAAGGTATGTGTGAGAGACTTTATACCCAGCTAATTGTCTCAAAGCTTCCTTCTTTGTGTGCTTATTTAGGAAGATCAGCATTGCCGCAGGCAAGGTGGCTCAAAGGCTTGCTGAAGCAGTGGACCACTCTTCTGCTTGTCAGATATCCAGGCTGGGCTGTCTGCCCACCAAGGCATGCACTTTACCACCACTTAAAGCATGCAAGCAGACCCCTGCCCCACCCAACAAAAACAAAGTGCTCGAACAGACCCCACCAAAAAAAGGGCCGAGGCCAACTGTATGAGGTTCAACAAGGCCAAGTGCCGGGTCCTGCACTTTGGTCACAACAACCCCATGCAACACTACAGGCTTGGGGAAGAGTGGCTGGAAAGCTGCCTGGCGGAAAAGGACCTGGGGGTACTGGTTGACAGCTGGCTGAATATGAGCCAGCAGTGTGCCCAGGTGGCCAAGGAGGCCAATGGCATCCTGGCTTGTATCAGGAATAGTGTGGCCAGCAGGAGCAGGGAAGTGATCATGCCCCTGTACTCGGTGCTGGCGAGGCCGCACCTCGAATACTGTGTTCAGTTTTGGGCCCCTCATTATCGCCCTCTACAACTGCCTGACAGGAGGCTGTAGCCAGGTGGGGGTCGGCCTCTTCTCCCTGGTAACGGATGATAGGACAAGGGGGAATGGTCTGAAGTTGCTCCAGGGCAGGTTTAGGCTAGACATTAGGAAAAACTTCTTCACTGAAGGGGTTGTCAGGCTCTGGAATGGGCTGCCCAGGGAGGTGGTCGAGCCCCCATCCCTGGAGGTATTTAAAAGAAGGATAGATGAGGTGCTTAGGGACATGGTTTAGTGGTGGGATGGCAGGGTTTGGTTAAAGGTTGGACTTGATGATCTTAAAGGTCTTTTCCAACTTAGACGATTCTATGATTGTGCAGCAGTACATCTTTAACAAGGCTGCAGGTGAGGAAATGCCTAGAAGAGTAAATGCAAAGCAGGTGCTCAAGGGGGAAGAAGCTTCCCTTCCTTAGTTAATTTCTGAAAGACATGAGCATTCCGATATCAAACTTAAATAATTTAAATGCATGCTTTAACAACTGCTTGACACAGGCTTTTCAGAAATCATGGCATTCAGGAAAATAACTTAAGACAAAAATCACTCTGATCTCAGTTCTACTTTGTATATATAAATTACTTCAAGCTGGTGCACGGCAGTATGTGTCAGAAGATTTCCCTACTACCAGTACTACAGATTCAACTTTAATCCACTGTTGCCAAAACTATTTGGTAGTGATATACTCCTGACGACGGCAGTCAACTGCATTCGAAGCAGAGGACTTCAATACCAGATTTCAGAGAACTATTAGAAGGAAGCTGTGTTCCATTTTACTAGGACCAAATGCAATACCTATCCAGAAAGAAAATGTGAAGCACAGGTATGATGTCAGAACCACTTTTTCCAAACAGAATAAGTGAAGGCAACCAAACATATTTCATCAAAAGTACCTGACTGGATTCAGTTGTTGGAAGGAGTCATATGGGGCTTCAATGAAGAACGATTACTTACTTTTACATGTTGAGTAAAGACGTGCCAACTAGGGGGCTGATAATGGTCCTTTTAAGTTAGACTCCGAAGCAATTTAAGAGTACATATATAACACCCTTGAAAGCTGCCGTTTAAAATAGAAGCATTTGACGAAATCCTAATCAGACTGTTTTAAAGCCCCTTTTTATGTATTGCAAGTCAATGATAAAAGATCCAAGCTCTCGTGCTGCAGGATGGAACTTTTAAAAGGCTTTTCACTAGAATTTAATTAACATTCCCAGTGGCCCTTGTAATCCTAAACCGAGTATGTCATGCCCTTCCTAACCCAGACCATTAAAAAAAAGCTGTCTTCAAGAATTAGCCAACCGTATTTTAATTGAAGACATTACAATCTCTTATTCTTTGCAAGCTGCCAGCAGCAGCTCACAATGAACTTGTTTTGTGGTTTTGTCAAAATACTTATGGCTAGGGAGCACATTATCTATATGGATGAGTTGCTACACATGTTAATCTCTAAATAAAATGTAAGTATTAGCAGGTTGGTAATTTTTTTATTTCCTTGACAACACTAGAAACATTCTGCGCTGCCCTGTAAGCAATATTTATTTAAGATATTATAATATACCACAGCAGAAATGTTTAGGCAAAGATAGATTTTATGCTTAATATGACATTTTTCTCTTATAGCAGAATACAGGCTACCTGACCAAATGAAAATGCATATGAAGGCAATATGCATCAGCCAAACAGATATGCTTTAGGATATAGGGTTTTTTGAAAAGCACATCCAAGGCCCTATCATATACATGGTGACTGGCAAGTCCACTCCTACTGAAAAACCAAGGCCAAATTCTCTAAACTGCATTCCCTAAACACCATTTACTTTCTTTCTTCACAAAGACTCTATAAAACAGAAATGATGAGACAAAAATGATATTGCACTTAAGCATTGAGAGGAAAAAAAAAAAGGGGGAAAAGTGTAAGAACTATCACCAGCTGCAGATGTACAATATAAATCCTGCTGGTACTTCAATAATTGCAGTGGTAGGCTGACAGCGGAACCTGGGAGAGCAAGTGAGGTAACATTACAAGATAAGTAATGCCATGGATAAATCTAGACTCTCTCAGACTTACTAGATTCCTTTCTCCTTCCACACAAGCAGATTTCTTCTTTTTATGATTTAATACACTATAGCAAAGATATTCATCAATAAAGTAAGTCATCTTTATCCTAGCATCATTAAGCATTGTGGGCTAGCAATGATGTTTGAAGAATGATATGGTGCCTCAGATTTGATCCAGCCTACAAGGGAAGGGGCTACCTTCTGAGACCCATGAGGGAGAGAGTCCTTTTCTTTGCGATATGGGGGAATACCCCATACAGAACCCCCTTCTCCCTTTACTAAAAAAGGCTTACTCTGTGCTGCAGAAATACAGGAAGAAAAACATTTGTTCATGCAAATTCTCCAAAAAGAAAGCGTAATAAAGCTGGATGCTTTTGTCATTCTCTTCAGTTGTGTCAATACTGTGTGAAGGTGCCTTCTTACAATGCAGGCCAAGCAGACAATACTGAGTGAATATTAACATCCTAGGCTACCACCAGAAAACCTCTACCCTCAAATCATTCTTCTCAATAAAATTGTAAGTTTAGAGAAATTATTCATTACGGTCCATTGTGAAGAGCATCTACCAATACCAACAGGCCTATATGCAGGCTGTCATCACCACACAGATGGCAGTTTCTAGTTATATGGAACTCCACTCCGCATTTCTGCTCCCATGTTTTTCAAAAGGCATCCATCTAGAAATATGAAGCTGTGAAACAACTAGGTATTTCTGCATATTGATCTCCAACGGTTTAATGTTACTGAGTTGAGAAGAGTTTCGACACCATGTACTAACAAGAGCACAAAAGTCAAGATACTCACCATTATCATAGGAATCATCATCACACAGAAAGAAGGAATATATGTTTCAAGACTTTGCCTTCAGAAACTTAGGAGCATCCTTCCCTTTCAGACAGCACAGTCAAACAAAGAACAAATTCAAGCAAAGCAAACTACATTTTGCAGTGATGCTTTTACAGCTTTGTCCATACTTCTGGTTACCTTTCACTTGTTAAAAATAAATTATTGTTGGCTTAATCTTAACTGACCTTCCTGACAGGCCTCATATTATATTGAAGTTACATTAAAAAAACAGCTCATTAAAAAAAAGTACGCAGAAATAGAATTAAGAAAAAAGTATCCAAATAGTGTACAGTGTGCCTGCAGTAAAACACTGGAAAGTAAGCATCCATGCATTTACTCTAACCACTCTTTCTGTAAGTGATACTATCTCCTCATATATTATTAAATAATGGGAAGGAAAACAAGATAATGATCAACAGCAAAATCCAAACACAGATTGTAATCTCAAATACCAAACGTCTTAGGAGATGCAGTTACGCCTGGTGTTTAGTTGCATGGCCTTTCCACTGCCTCTAGGGAGTTCGAAATTTTTACCTGAATTTTGAATGCATGGAAGCCACTTTCATAGTGACAGTGTGGCTGCTTTTAACTGTCACAAGTCCTGTGACAATGGCTCCCTTAAACAGCCAGCCAACAAGCGCTGCCACACAGAGTCACAGCCCTTATGCCCCTTTACTAAGGGGCTGCAGTTCCATTAAGCTTGGAAAACTGAAGTAGGAAAGACAGCACAAACTCCTCTTGCAGCAGTTTCCCCTAAAGCATGATTCACCACCACCATTTCTCATGGTACACTGGTGCAATCCATCCGGAAGGACATCCCCACCAAGGAGCTATTGCTCTCTTGTCTGGTCTGGAGTTCTGCTGTTAGACAGTTACCTTCCGACAAGGATTCCTTGACCTGCCTCAAACCTTAACTCAAACCTAGAAAACTGTCAGCCAGCCGGGCTTCAAAAACAACTTCTATTGGATTTTTTTATTCCTCCTGGTGTGCAAGGAAAAGGAATCCTTTATAACCACTAAGATGAACAACTTATTTCTTTCAAGTTGCTTAAAAACAACCCGTGGGTTTTATAGAACTCATTTTTAGGAAATGAGTCCCACAAACCTCCCGCCTTCTACACAGAGCATCCTTTCAAAGATATTTTGCTTTTATAATCAAAGGAAAAGCAAGTCAGACCATTTAATGCCATATATTCGAGTTAAGCCAATGAAGGAAGTACACTGAATATCCGAAGTGCAAAATTTCTTTTCAGAACCATTTCAGAGAGAGAGCTTAAAGGATTTTATCAACCTTTTCCTTTTTTTATGGAATCGCCAGAGCTATTTCTCATTTCAGAAAACTATCAGCTTCCATCCAAAAAGCCCATCTCTAACTGACACATGCCTTTAAGCTTGCATAGGATTTAAAAATGGTACCGTGTTTTACTCATGCAAAGGACAAAACATTCTTGCATATGATGTCCCCTTTCTATTGCTATTAAGGACAGAAATAAGCTAGGATGTTAAAGTAAAACTTTTTTGACTTAAAAATCTAGGCACAAAAGTTACCTTAATCAAAATCTCTTGAGATTAGTCGTTCAATAGATGATCTAACAGCAGAGCTAAGATGCTTTCAGGGTGATGACTATCACCAGGGTAGCAAGCACTACGAAAGCTGATGTGCGCTCTACCCCCTAACAAAGCCTTCGTCCAATGTCAAACTTCTCTTTTCTCGTCTGTCAAAATAAGCGAAAATTATTACCTTTTTTTTTTGCTCTTACTCCCCTGCAATTTTCTTCATACTTTAAGCAAAAAGATTATATTAGTTTTATCTGCTTGTAGCTTCACAGCCTTGGATGAAACCCCATTACTGCAGTACCTAATTTACAGTTGTCAGCTCTGGTAGCTTTTAAAGTAATCTGACTTCAGAGTGCTTATAGTTTTCATATTCTTCCTGATCAAGTACAAAAAAGGATGGCAAGCAATTTTTACTTATTTTTAATATTAGCAGCACTCCCTTAGGAAAGCACATCAGTTACAGGGTACTGGAGTTCAATTTTTTTTTTTTTTTTAATTATTCTTCCAGTGACCTTTTTCATTACTTTATCAAACTGGTCTGATAAAAGATCCATCTAGCATTTCTACAAAAGATTACTAGAGGGCACTGTAAAGACACCTACAAAAGGAAGAAAATTTATTTCTGTTCATCATCATGAACAATAGTACTTTGACTTTTCCACAGAAATAGCTACCATATGTTAGCTACTGACAATACTACATTTGTTATAGCAGGTGAAGAGGAATTTCCATTTTTTTCTGGAGTAATGGATTTTCTTTCCTAGAGTTCCAGTCTTCTGGGCACTCAGGCACATAATTTACCTCTTCAGTTATGTGCAACAGTAAAAATAAACCGTGGCTTTCAAAGGGTTAAAAACCAGAAAACCCATTTGTAAGACACAAAATACACATTTGCACACAACGCAAGCAAGAAGCTAAACATCTAGCAAAAGATTCCTCCATCTTATCCTCCTTACACCCTGTTTGGGCTTCAGTCAAACCACCCAGTGCTCCAGGTGCTCAGACTTGAGTAACTGGTTTGCCCAAACCCTCACCAGGACTAGACAAGAGGTTTGGTTCCCTATGGAGATTCCCTGTTGCTTTGCAAACCAAGCCCAGATAATCAGGGAGCAGATTCCTTGTCTAAGTTTTTTTTGTTGTTGTTGGTTTTGGGTTTGTGGTTTGTTTTTTTGTTGTTTGTTTTTTTTTTTTGCCAGACTAATTCTTCAAAAAATGGTTTAGAATATAAGTACAGAAAAAAGCCCCACGCAGCACAGGAGAATTATTTGCTGAAACCAATTACTTAAATATTTTCCAAATAGGAAGCGCACTGCAGTATCCAAGATCTCTGCATGAAGGGTAGAGTAATGTTACTGTTGCTCAGACACCAACAATGTTAGGGTGCACCCAACAGAACATATTCAACATAGCAAAGAGCTGTACTTCAGCAAACGATCTCCCTGTGTGCTGTGGATTTCCTCCAGCCCACCCATTCAATTCACCGCTTCAGGGCGATGATGGAGATGACAAAGGATGCTTGCAGGAGAACTGTGAAGGGCAAGGGGGAGGGCTGTCAGATGGGTTGCAATCACAGGAAACGGTCAAAAATGGCACATAGGAAGATATTTGAGGAGGAAAAGAAGAAACCCAATTCCTATGGGAAGTTTAAAGTGAAAAAAGGGTTGAACATTAAAAAAAGAGATGCAAGAACCAAACTGAAAGTTGTTGAACATAATTTCCAGTGTTTTTCTGAAGAGACAGACCTCTGTCGCGCTTCATGAAAGAAGAAAAAATTCTTAACAAATACCTTTAATGCTAGATCAAACAAAGACTGTCTAAGACGACCTGGAAACAGAAGAACAGCCGCATCAGATCAGAGCAAAAAGAATCCTTTTAACTCCGTGTCTCGTCACAGCACAGCCAAGAGCAGATGCTAGGGAGCACCTAAGAACAGAATAAACACACAGCAAAACCTCCCCAAAATTCAGCCTCTAAGCATCTCGCCATTTGCGACTGAGGGACTTCGGCAGCCAGAAGCAGGTTTTGTTCTTTAGATCAATAGCTCCTGGAGGAAAAAGTACCAGCAACCTCAGCTGGAACCTCCCAGCTGTCCGGGGGGAGTGAGCGGAGAGAGGGAAGGGGAGAGGGCAAAAGAATACAAGTTTCAGCATTCAATCTGAGGGTCCCTAATTTAGGGGACTAACGCTGAAAGATTAAGACAACCGGTTAATTCTGTACACTCAGTATAGCTAATTGTATGGCCTGCGTCACTCTTCTGGTTTCCTACGCTAGGCAAAGCGGCCACTGTCAATCACAATACTGATACACAATAATATAAAAATATAATAACCCTAGAAATTTATGAATGAGGATTTTATTGATGTTTTGGGATACTAGTGAAAAAGAGAATGGTAGAAAGGCAAGGAAAAGATGCACGTAAACACTACTATAAAGATACTGCAGTATTTTCAAGAATCACATTTTCAAACATATTTACACTAGTTTTTCTATCCATAAAATTCAACATTTGTGGCAGAGTTCATTACATGGGTAAATCAAGTTGCAATAAAACTGACCCTTCACAAATTTAAGTCATAACTCTACTTTTGTAAAAGGCAAGCTGACAAAATATAGAGTTCAAAATCGCAGCAAGGTGTATTGCCAGATGGCAGGCACGTCAGCAGTCGCATGGAAAGGGACAGAGCTGCAGCATGTGCCCTCAAGTGACACGGAAAACCACAGCCCATTCCAGCTACACCAGCACCCAGATAAATAATAATAATACAGTATAATAAATAAATAACCAGTAGTATCACCCATTTGTTTAGATTTGCTGTTGAGCTGAAGGGTTTACTCTATTTGTTGTTTCCGAAGCCACAAACTAAAAATTTTACAGATAAAAACTTTAAAGCCGCCCATCTTTGTTGCAGTTCATGAAACACAAGCTGCTGACATAGTCTCTCAGTTGACCACCGCCCAGTATCAGAGCATCCACGCTAACCATGCAAAGCTTTCACCAGATCCCGTGCAGTCTGAGTTCTCAATGTTTTTACCCCTTCATCCTTTTTTTTTTTTAATTAAGTGTTGACTCTTCATGTTTGAAGACAGTGCTTAGTGTTGTAATAGCAGAGGTAGACACATGCCTTGGGGTAGAGCATTTGATGGTCACTGAGGAAAAGCTACTGTAATTAGAGTTAAATTCATTTCTCTCGCAAGAGCAAAAAAATGCATGCTCAACACTAACGGAACTACAGAAAAATAAGCAAGGCACCTTTCACTAGGCAAGCAGAGGATTAGAAATTTGCCTGGTTTTGAGCCCTGGGAAAATACTTAAACCACAAGGTTCATTCTTCAAGTTGTCTTTCAATCAAATGGAGAAAAAAAGGCAAAAAGTATCTGGATTCTGTACCCCAGTAATATAGACCCACATCCAATCACACCCACTCACAGATGGAAGCCCGTGGTCATAATCTGCATCCACAAATCACACAGGTGAGAAGAGCTTGCCACACATGAAAAAAACCACAAAACACTAAATGGGCAAAGAAAAGAGGGGGAAAGGCAGCTTTACTATTACAACCAGCATCTCAACTGCACAGTGAGAAGCACCAATATTTTTTATACTTATTTTTTATATTGCTACACTGTTCAGGAAGCACACTGTACAGACAAGACAACAGGTATACGGATCAAACAGCCGTAGCAGCCCCTTGTACAGATACTCTGTTCCGTGTTGGTGCAGTGGTACCCCACAACCGCATACGTCTCATGAACACAAATTTTGCAGTGGTACAATCTTTAGCAAAGATCTTTTAAAGGTTAACATTTATAGCCATAAGAGAGTAGCAACCACCTAGAAGTCTGCATATACTCCCTTGGCGAATTTTAAGCGACAAATCGTTAAGTCATGTATTCTATGCCTGTCATTAACTTTTCTTTATATTTACATTGATACACACCCCTTGTATATATAAACTTTTTAGATAATTGCACACCTTGTATATAAATTATATATACAGACATACATGTGCATCTACCACTGTTCTCTAAAACTTACTGGTTTTTTCAAACTTCAATTATTTTTTCAAGACAAGCATTTCAAAATCATAAAACCCAGCAAAAACATCAACCAAACACATCTTATTGGTACCACTGATTAATTACCCATATAAAAAGATACAATATAGCTTAGAAAACCAGAATGTTACTGAATCAGATTTCCAGAAAACTTAGCAGATCCAGAACTGGTAAAAAAATGAAGAAATATTTCCAGATGCAGAAATTAAAATCCGCTACGCAGATCAGCTCCAACATTTAAAAAAAAAAAAAAAAAAGAGGATAACTAGTCACAAATTAACAACATTTAAACTGTGGCCAAGAGTAAGTGAAGCAACACTCGACTGTGTCACAGACTGGTGCCCACCAAGAAAACAGTTTAAGCAGTCACTCAAATACATGGCACTGAGTTACAACGCCTTCACATTAGTTTGTTGAGTAGTGGCTAGAACTCTCTGCTTGTGTCATCTCAACAATACTCCGGTTTTACAAGTTTCAAACTTTTTTTTTTTTTTAAAATCCTCTCAACTGTGAGTTCTGCACATTGATCCTGGAAACATTTAACACCTTTTATAAAATTCGACTGGGTCAAGATCAATAATGGTTGAAGAACATCACTGTGTTTGAAAACCAGAATAAGGCTTTGGCTGGCCTAGCACTCCCTTCCCAAGAGGGTGTATCTATCCTCAACAAAGCTGTTCTATAGCAAACTTGAGTTACAGCATTGCACCAGTGGCTCCGTACAACTGTCACGCATTAAACAAGCTGTCCCAGGCACAGCACAGCTATCTCAGAAGCTTTGCCATTATAAATTAACCTCACTTCATACCCCGGGCCAAAACATAACAGAAATATTTGCAAATCTTACTGATCCTTTATCATGAAATGCACAAACATGATCTGGAATAAAAAAAAAAAAAAAATCCCCAAGTCTTATTTGCTGCAGCTTAATTATGTCAAGTGCACTGTACAGGGAGTGGAGCAAGTTATTGGATTTCTGTTTATTACTTTTTTATATATGAAATCAAACAGCTATACTTCAGGACGGCAACTGCAGACTATTGGAAACATATCTGTATTCAAATCAGATCTATGAAAAAAATCTAATTGCACTAATCCTTTACTATAACTTTGCAGTCTGGTTATTTCATCCAGTTGACATTTTTCCATAATAGATTCCTACTAAGCTGTTAGTGAGCCCTTTACAAGCCAAGAAAACCTAAAAGAATAAATAGCCCAATGCCTCAATTTAACTGCTGAATTCTCCATGTCTCCTTTTTCTGAAGGGGAGGGGGCGGTATATGGTTACCTCCACTTCTCTATAGGGGAAGGGGAGAAGGAAAACACCAGGGTTAACCCTGACATTCCCGCACCTTCCCAGAAAGCAGCAGAGTTGTACATCTAACTTGAAGTGAGAAATAAACCATGGGATGTTAATGGAGCATGTCTAACTGCCACTGCTCTCCCTATTTGATCTCAGTTGAAAGTACAGTAAAATACACTGGAAGACCAGTTTTAAAAGCTTTACGCAGATTCTTGTCTCTTGTGAAAGTGTATTAATGAAACAGCTTCCTGTTTCATTTTCTCAAGACAAACAAAAGCTTTCATATAGCTTGTTTACTCACTTAACCTCCTAAATTCCCATGAAGCACTGGAGCTTTGACTGACACGGCTTTTGTCAGAACAAAATAAAAAGTGTAGCTGTAGCTTTGCAAACACATTAGCAAAATATTTGCAAGTGTTAGCTTTGCAAATGTTGTATTAGATGTGCAAGGAGAAAACAGACTCATCTGTTCATCTATAATACAGATTATTCCATCAAAGTGGGAAAGCAAACAAGTTTAAAAAGAACTTAGGTAAGAGTGGAAATACAAATACTGTGTGAATTAACTAAGTTATTATATAGATATGGGTATTACCTGAATTCCTTAGTCAGAAATGCTTAAGAAAAGCAAATTCATGGGTCATCACTAGAAGAAATTTGCTTATATCCCTTTTATTCTCATTTCCTCCTAATTGTGAAAGTTCTACTCTCACTCCCACTGAATATGTAAAAATTCCTAAACAAGAATTTTACTGAAGAGTGTACAATGGGGTTAGCACACAACTTCTCCTTAGATTCTGCTGGAAGACACCTCCCTTCAGTTATATTCATTCAGCCCACTAAAAGGAGGCCAAAAAAAAAAAAGCCAGCGCAGGTCATCTATCGTTATAGATGCTACAGACTACTGGCAGGATCAGACTGTTCACAAACAGCTAACGGTTCACTTCGAAGGCTGCAGTTTAGGTTGTTGTTGCATGTCCTCCTGCCGTGCACCACTGTGAGAAGCCTGGCTCCATCACCTCAATAACCTCCTAATAGGTACCAGCAGGTCCATCCCACCTCCCCAAGATTTCTTCAGGGCAAACCAACCTCTCCTAAGGCACATGCTTCAGCTCCCAGCCAGGCAGGTGGAGGGCCAAGCAAGCTCACTCTGGTTTTATAAAGTCTTTGACATTGACATATTGGGGAGCCCAAAACTGGATGCAGTATTCTGGATGCAGCCTGCTGAGCATCAAGTTCACTTTCTCCAACCCGCCAGTTAATCCCACTTGCACTAGGAATTGGCACACGCAGACCATGTCCAGTATAGTCTGACAGCTACCTGGCTGGCTATTTGAAAGGTTCCAGTTAAAGATTTTTCTCTGCTTAGTACAAAGCAGAATTTTTCAGCTCAGATAATATCAAAACAGGACCCGGATCTGCACTCCGCATATCACATTGGAGGGCAGCACTCAACTCTCACAACTTCATTTTTTAAACTGTTAAAACAAATCGACAGACCTGTGAAATATTAATTTGCCTAATTATGGCAACAGAACCCCAGAAAGAATTAACAACTCCACAGAAACAGAGCAATACCTGTTCCCAGCACTGACAACCACACAAGTTTCAGACATCTAACAGATGGCTCAAAAACCCTGGGCAGACTGTGCTGATATCAGCCATTGCTTTGGCTCTACCTCCTGAGTTTTTAAGATGCAAAAGCTTACCTGACTAGGGAGATCTGAAGCGTGAGCTACTGAACAGAAATTTTAAGTAAAGACAGGACACAAAGTATTTATAATTCACATTTCTTCCAATTCATAGACTACAGCCAAATTTAAAGTGTTGTCATAAGAGAAACACCTTCATATGACAAAGAACTTTTCAACCTGCTTGGACAGCAGAATCAAACTACCCTGCAACTTACTGCCCGAAAACAAATTTTGGTTGATAATATTTCACAAGACATAATTGTAAGATGCACTTCTGAGCTTCCTTTCACAAGCTGCAGCTGAAGGAGCTGCGTGTCCCAGAACAGCAGAATAATCTGGGCTGGAAGGGATCTTGGGAGGTCAGCTAGCCCAGGCACCTGCTCCAAGCAAGTCTGTTTAGATCAGGTTGCTCAGGGATCTGGCCAGCCAAGCTTTAGGCTTCTCCAAGGACACACAACGATAGAAGGCAAGCGACAAGTGCACGAGCATCCAAAGCAGGGAAGTGTGGTAACAGATACACCCCCAAACTGGCTTTCCATTATTTCATTTGTGACCTATCACAACAGGGAGCTATGGTTATGCATCTTCAAATTAAAAGCACAGGAATCACAGGAAGCAGCACATATAGCCACAATAACGGCAACATTAGGAAAGATCTCTTCTGAGGAATCCAGCAATAAAAGCTACACAAAGTGCTTGATCCATCTGTTACCATACTTAGAGACAAGGAGGGGGACGCGATAATACCAACACCCTCTGAAAATCGCACCTACTAGGTATTGCAACTGGCAACAGGAAGGACAGATCCGATTCTCTACACCTGCCATTCATCACAGAAGTAGGAATTTGCAAAACCTATTTGAAAAAAAAAATAAAATAAAAAAAAAATCAACGCATTCATGCAGGAACCATGAGGCTGTAATACAACCTCACCTAACCTGAACACAGTCGCTTAACTGTTGAGCTTGCTGACACTGTAATTACGGTTTTGCTTACTCTACCCATGATGTTATGCGCATCGTTTTGGCACTAAGCGCAGAGCACACAAGTCCAGTGACCGAGAGACTCAGCAATGATTTGAAACTTGACAGAGAACTATTAACTGCCATGATGTCCTGCAGTGTCCCCAAACACCTCTTCACATCAGTTCTCGACTCCAGCTAAGCTCCAAACTGCAGAAGTTGATCTGTTCCTCTGTGGTGGAAACCAGTTGTTTGTGACTGTATCTCACGGCGCCACCGCACTTACCATCGCCAGAGTGAAGCGTAAGCTGTAACCACCCCCCAGCCACAGATCTGCAAGGACAGCGTGCTACAGCTTCTCAGAACATGGCTGCTCCCTCCGAGGTCAGCAGTGATTCTCAACCCCAAATTGAGCAAGGAACACAAGGATTTAAACACCCTTCAACCAGAGTCTTTTGTTCATTCCCTTTCAACTATAACCCACTATATACTGCCAGGTCTAGTTGTCTCCGCTATTTTAGGTCTCCAGCTAGCATTAAGGCAAGGTTTTTGGCATTTCCCTCACATTTGCATCATGGTTGATGCCTGCTGCAACAAGCTTTGTATTTTAAATAATACCTGTTGACAGAACTGCATTAAAATATAAAGCAATTTACACAAATAAGTTAGCTCAAGCATCACAGCATAAAACAAGTTCTAGAAGATATCATGGCAAAGCTTTTCCCAGATTCTTTAATATTTTCTGCTGTCATTTGTCCCAGTCAACAAAATACTACCTTTATAAAACAGGCTTCCTTCCACCACTGACCACCATCAGACACTAAAGCTGAAGATCCTTTGGGTCTCATTTTCCCTGCCTGTTCTGAGGTTTTATGTAAATAGCCTGTACAACCTTCTCCTGAGAAACCTTCCTAACTCAAACATACCTTAATCACAGTATAATCAGATAATTAGACAGCAGTACCTGGTAAGTCTACCATTAGCACTTGTTGGGGCGGGGGGGAAGGTTTATTTCAGTCAATTCACATCACTTTATAACTATCACAAATGGGAAGCTATGTTTTCCACCAGAGTAATTTACACTTTTTAATAAAATTTTCCAAGAAAAACATACTTCTCTAATGACACATGGCAGGGGGGGTTTGCAGGGGTTTTTTTATTGTTTTAAGAACTACAACCAGAAAACAGAACTACTGAACCACCACCTTTCAGTCATAAGAGGGATGAAAAACAGCTTTCTGAGAGAGCCAAGCGCTCATGTCACTTTTAACCATAAAAAGTCCCAGACATAAGCATGAAAAATCGTTGTATCTGCTCTGTAACAGAAACATCCACTGCTACAGATCTGATTATAAGAGGAAGTGGCCTAACTGAAGTCAGGAACTGGTCAAAAGCAGCAGCATCTATGAGGTGATGCACTTCAACAGCACCGCTCTGTGTATCCAAATAAAACATTATGTTCGCTTTTTTTTTTTTAAAACCTCTTAAATTTCTCTAAAACACTGTTTATCTTAGATTTTCTGGCTTTGAATCACCCATTAATAGGAATTACTCAGGTCCTCCTTCAGTTACTGCACTATCAAGGGAAGTAAGATGCTTATTTCGTTAGGGTTTCTTTGCAGCAGAGATTTCTTATAGCCAATACAAAAATGTAACTACTTTGTCTCCCAAAGTTTTAGAATACATAGCTTGCATGTATTAAAAGTGGTTTCCATCTTTGTAAACATGAAGTAAAAAAGGGAGGGGCAAGTTATTCGCACTTTTACACTTAATTTCAGTTCTTCCTCCCCACTTCAGATGAAGACGAGGGAAAAGTCAGGGGATGAGGGGACTGTTAAGTATCTGGTGCAAGAGTTTGTACCAGTAACAAAAGTCTACAAGAGTGCCCAGTGCAATGCAGCTGCTGGGAGGAACCACAACCCAGGCAGGCAGATGGGCCAGTGATCAGCGAGCCACGGGCCAAAGGGAGCCACGGGCCAAAGTGAGCCACGGGCCAAAGTGAGCCACGGGCCAAAGTGAGCCACGGGCCTTGTGAAATAAGTCATTGTATAACGGTATCTAATCTGAGCCCCCAGAGCTAGGTCACCATCATTTACAATCTGCACTCAATACAGACATCCCAAATACAAGCATATAAAAAAAAAAATCTTCTTGTATTGAGATATATATACTGACTTATTTTTATATATTCCTATACATAAAATTTTACACATCAGCATAGCTGTACAAATGTACGTACGTAATGACTTCTAAAGCCAAAATTAAGCTAGAACTATCAGTGGGGCAGGTAAAGACATAGGTTTTGATAAAGCATACAACCGATCATTTGAGACTTAACCAATAATGACATTAGATCTACCTCAATATTCAAATTCAATTTATTGCTAAAGCGGTTCAAGCACTCATCATAAATACATTCAGTGAAGTGGGGGTGTGCTGGCTGAGGGCACCTCTTACACAAGGTATCGCTCCTTGCATATTTTCAGTCCCATCCAATTTGGGAAAATGAACTTGGGCTTCATCTCACCAGTGTAACTGTTTAAATATACAGAGAAAAAGGTAACCCTGGATACTAGTGCTACCTATTTTAAATAGGTAATCTAGGTGAGCTATTTTTACCAGAATGTATTTCATCAGAGAGACCTCCTTGGGAACTTTAATTATCCAGAGATTTTAGAAAAACTGGGGCTAGCTACACTGCAGGACATGATGGAAAAAGACTAAAAAACCAAAAAGGACACTGCCTCATGAGAGCCTTGTCTTTAATGGGGGAGTGGAGAAAAAATAATTTAAAAAAAAAAAAAAAAAGCAAGGCAATGCAAGGTCTCACAAGCACAAAGCACAACCAAAACAAAGGGGCGATGACAACACTGCAAGGACAGCATCTTGTGGGGAGCCGTTAGTATTGTTTGCACAGATCAGAGTCCATTTTTCAATAAGAAATGTGCGTGTAGGAAACCAAACCACACAAACAAACTAGAAACCCCAGTTAATCTGAAGGTTTACCACTCAACTGGGACTCCAGGTAAGCGCAATGGCTGGGGAAGCCTGCAGTGCCACTTGCCAGGTCTGCAGTATGAAGCGCAGGCTGTCACAAATTCATTCCAGCAGTGGTTCCTTCTGCACCAAACCCAAATACCTAAAGGGCTGGTGACTAAAAACCACCCCACCAAACCAAACACATATCAGATGTAAAGTTCCATCCAAATACCAAGCTGATGGGAACACGACAAGAAGAACTCATTAAGTTTGCACAACTTGTTTTTAGTTCATATGGGAAAAAAATTAGTATTAACATGGTCAAAACTTATTATTAGACTAAGGTGCCTGTGATATCACATCAATTAAATTAAATATCATTAATTTTGAATGCAACTCATAGATCATTCTCTAAATGCTATGCCAAAAACATAATTGATTCTTCATTAAGTGATCAGATGGGATATGGGAGCTCTTTTCCCACTGTACAATTCAAGGTTAAACTGCAGCTCACCAAGGATTGTTAAGAACTTCCGCAGACCCTCACCTTCAGTAACCACACACCAGAAAAAAAAAAAAAAAAACCAAAAAAAAACCCCACCAACTTTGTATTTTATTTACTCTGGATTCCTTCCTTATCACCCAGCTCCTCTTTCCAGCTTACTGGTATCCTTCAAAGTATGACAGAGGTGGAGCTATTAAATAAAGACAGATTTTTCAATGGAGTCAAAGGGGCTAAAGAAAAAGGAAATTATCTCAAGCTACAATTAAGAGTATACTACCAGCCTTCACTACACTATTTCAAATTTTAAATTTAAATTAAATTCCAAACAAAACAAGCTACATTTTCAGCCACCTGCTCATCATTTCATCTTTGTATTAACAGTGTCAGGACAAAAAACCTCCTAGCCTTACCTTAACAACCTCGTACCACAGCTATATTTGGTCACCCTTCTGGTATCTGCATCTGGTGGAGGAAGTATTTCTAGTATTTTACAGCTAACAACTTGACTTACAAAGAAGCGGATAATTAAATACACAAGAGACAACACCAATATAAGAGAGTAAAACAGGAAAGTAGAAGATCTGTTTATCACCACAAAGAGGGTATGCTGCCACTTTCAAAGTAAATCTGGAAGATAACTCTGCTTACAGTCATGATCTAAAGTTAATTTTTCTAACATACAGAATCGAAAAACCCCTCAGCTAAAGCCAGGCATCAGAGCGAGATTGTCAGGCAACGCACAAGGTCAGACAGGAACACGGGCAGGCTCCTGACAGGCGGAGGGATGCTGCCGGTGGCCTGCCACAAGGATCCGAGTGGCAAGGATCGGGGCAAGTGGAACAAGAGCAACTGGGCACAGCACTCTGGGTTTTGTAAAGGCTTTTAAGAATTAATTCGGTGCTTTGGTTGAATGAGATCACTGCTCTGGGGCATGGACAAGTGATCCCTTAAACACAGCCACTTCTGTTGGTTCATGGCATGCTTTTTTAATTTTATTTGAACATTAATTTCAAGAAACAAACACCTGTCCTTCAAATCTCTTGCCTAGAAAGGTTGGATCAGATGATCCTTGAGGTCCCTTCCAACCTGGTATTCTATGCTTCTATGAAAACTCTCCAGAACTCTACCCATGCTTAGAAATTGCATCTTTGTCTCCTTGGTTCAACCTCTTTACATATGGCCTTGGATTTTTGCACCCGTTCCAAACTGTGTTCCCCTTTGTGTTACACTACAACAAAATCTAAGTCAAACATTTTCTTCATCACTCCAAAACCACACATCAAGATTCAGCTTTCATCCTCCTGTCCTGCAATTACACCTCTAGATCACAAGTTTCTTATTAGACCATTTTTTCAGCATAATTGATTTCAGCCATAAACATATTTTTTCCATGAGAAGTGTTTTGTAGCAGTGGTATTTTGCGTCTCCCCAAATCACTGATCCATTACTGATCCAAGATTAAAATATACTATTCATTTTTCACTGAACTATTGATCAAGCTAGGCCAACCCTAGCAAGAAATCCAGAGGACTAGAAATCCACAAGTAAACAACTGGAATGAGCTACAGTATTTCCAATCACATATAAGGAAAGGAATTTAGAAAACAATATTTGAACAGCTTGTTGGCCTGCAGACTACTTGTAGGAGGGCTTCAGCAGATCATGGAGCAATTACAGTGAAAGAATGCAATTGCCATTTGCAGGAGAAAAATAAAGAATGATTTTTTGAAAACTGGTTCTAGAGAAGCAGGAAACTTCCCCTGGCTTCTGCAGGCACACAGCCTTTTTTGCTCAGGTACAGGCATCTGATGATAGTTTCCATCCTGATGAACTCACCAAAAAGGTTGGTACACTAGAGCTGACTGATGAAATCTCATTTTTTTTTAAACAGGTCCATTCAAAGACGTAAAATCTTTTGCTTAAATAGGTACTACAGTTTATTGTCCCACAATTTTTTTTGTTCTAATTCCAAGTACCCTAGCAGAACTGTTTGCAAGATATGAAAGCAAGCTGGAAGGATTAACGGGAGATTTCCTGCACGCTGCACCACCGAGTGTATTCACAGCTCACCAAATAGGAAGCATTGCTTTCCCATTTTTCGCCTGTACCTAGAGATCAAAGAAATCGCTTTACTCTGAAGGTTTCTTACAACAAGATCTGGGTTTCCTGGGAGTGGGCACACACCCTCTGCCAGTAGCCACCAGCCCCTGGCCACAAAGCCCGGCATGGCGGGAAAGGGGGATGGGGAGCCCTGGGAATCCCATCCTGCCGTTTCCATGGCTACACCAGTTGAGCAGGGAGCCTTTTGCAATAACCAGGCTGTGGATGCTCCGTGGTCCCTCTCAGAAGGAAGGTATGATGGAGCGGGGGGAAGATCCCCAAACAAGGGGAAATGCGAAAGGGGTCACGCAAAGCCCCACTTAAGCCAAAACAAGCTTGGAGCCTTGCAGTAGTTTTTCCATCATGTGAATACAAAAGGAAAATAAACACAAGTTACTGCAATTAAAGGTGAGCCACACAGAGCAGCACGAGTTGCAGGAAGTTGCGGGAATTTAAATATTAAGGGTTAAGTGTCAAATGTCAACTTTGCCTTGCCAGAAAGGCATTTTCATTTGCTATGGCAGGAGCAGAAAAAAGAACCATTTTATACACACTCCTACTTTCCCAAAAAGTGGTATTCACAAAAGTTACAGTGAAGTTTTAATAAAGAACACACATACAGGCATGCTGATCACTAACTGCCATGTACAGACCATTCTCTGGCTCCAATCCACAGTGTGTAGTATTTGAATTACCCAGTTGCTCTCCTAGTCTGTGAAATGAAAATAAAACCAGGAATAACTTACCCTCCTAACAATCTTGGAGACGTAGCTTACTATTAGTTACCTTTTGAAATGTTGGTATCCGACTAGTTTTCTGCCACGCTTCTTTAAAATAGACTATTATGAGATTTATATTGAAAATCAATCACCAAGAGCTGCAGGTAGTCCTGGCCTCCTTTTGTGTTACAAGGCACATTAGTCAATCTGAAATAAAGCATTGTCATTTGCCTTGCAGCCTGCGCCACGTAAAGTCTGGATGTATTGTGCTGCAAGTCCCAAAGACAATGACCTCACTCATCTCCGTGTGGGATTTGTTGAAGGTAAAAGTCTTATGATTCCTTTTAACTATTATTTCAGAAACTACAGCTAAATGTGAATGTTGTCCTCACAGCGATGGTGAAATAAAAAGAATGACGGGAAGAATAATAGTTTCAGTCAGTGCCACTCCAGCAGTAATGTTTTTTCCAACTAAGCTTTCAGCAGTCAAAAATGGGGAAGATTATAGACACACAGCCTGCAATTCAATTCCAAAAGATCTCTGTTAACAGCAGCAATGAAAAGAAGAAAAAAGCCCACAGAATTCCTCCACTTAAAGCACAATCTCAAAACATATGCTTACAATCCTGGAAATCTTTGCGAGATTCAGTGCATTAAACAGCTGCAGCTGAGCTTAGAATGAACATTGCAAATAAATGCTAATGAGATGCTTTTAGATCCTGAACAAATTGATTTACTGAGATCTTGTCAAGTGTCTCCTATCAAGGGTTTGTCAGAGTAAACAACCAAATCCTTATAAACAGAAGTGATTCATTCATTACAACTGAAAAAAAGAAAGAAAAATCCGAGCTTTAGATCAGGAAGATGATAGAACAAGCTATACACACATCATTTAAAAAAAAAAAAATTATATTTTTGAAACCACAGTTAGTTTTTCCTGCCTCTGAAGAAATTTGTCAGCAAGAGAAGTAGTGAAGGGTATTGGTAAAAACATACGTCTAGTTTAGCGCACCAGAAAGTTGCAGATCAGTTTACAATGCCATGACTGCAATTAAGCGCTCAAGAAAGTTATCAACATAAGAATTGCCCATACTAAAAAAATACTCACATAAAGTTTTAGAATAAACCCATGTAAACCAGATGTATTACGAGTTCATATTCATGTGTTGAATTGTTTTATTGCACATTGTTTTAGTACAACCTCTGTGTGTGACCAATGATAACTATTCAGGATAGAAAACCCTAGGATTTCTTTTTGGCTAGTCACTTGTAAAATATAAATGGTTAATAATTTTATAACAGTAGGCAAGGAAGGTGATAGCATGTATCCTCTGACCAAGTACAGCCAAAGAGTTTCTCTCACAAAATGTAAGACTGAGAAATTGAAATTCTCAGAACTGGGATAAAAAGCAAGCACCAGTTTATTAATACTAATAGTCTTTGGGGAGGTTGTGCAAAAAATACTTAGTAGAAAAAGCAAAGAAATGCAAGAAAAATTAATCCCTTTGCCCTTTCATTCTCTACAACTCCACTTACAGAAATCCTGGCAGCTCTTAGGGGAAATCAAATTCACAGGTCTCAACCTCCTACTCAAGCAGAAGAAGCCTCAGAGTCCTAGATCTGGCAGGTGATTTGCAAAGATCCTCATGAAAGGCTGAAAACCTACTATTGGTAGATACTCTGCAGCTGCCTGCAGTTACTCACAGAACAGGGTACTCAGAGGAGCATCCCCTTCAGACTAGAGGAAGGGCACGACTTCGGGGTGGGTTTTTTCCTGCAGTTGTACCACAGATCTTCGTCGCTGACATCTTTGTCGCTTGTGTAAAGCGGAATAACATCATTTGACATTTGGAGAGCAAATTCCCTATGAACTAAACAAAACCAACACCTTTAGGGGCTGAGATTCTCCATTAGGAGCAGGAGAGCACACCCAAAATAAAGTACTAAGTCTCCAGATTTTCCATGCTCCTCACTCTAAATAACAATTTCAGCATTTCTCACAGCAACATTAGGAGAAACAAATTCAAGGTTTTCCCCAAAGAAACCGAAACCTCCCAAGTGAATGACAAATGCAAGTGCTAGCAACTGCAAGCTGTGAAGAGAAAAAAAGAAATCTATCAAAGGAAATGTCTTCTAAGGGAAAACAAAGTTCCTACTGTTCTGTGTGCAACAGAATTCTTGTCAGGAAAGTTCCTGCTCACATTCAATCTCATTCCTGTGAAGGTGTACCACTGTCATTTCATGACTTGCTTCTGCATCCCCTATTCTCCTTTTTGCTAGTTTTTAAGTATAGATTACTGTAAGTCAGTAGCAACTTGCCCTCTTACAGAGATTAGCGATCAATGGAAAATAAAGAAATCTTTTCAAACTCATTTATGGCATCAGTGCAAGGATGCTGAAATTGTCCAGAAGCTCTTCTATCTTCAAGCCAGAAGTACCACACAGCCAGACAGCACAACAGGATGTGCCCTTTGTGAGAAATGCTCTTATTTCTGCAAAACAGCTGGGGGGCGGAGGAGGTTAGCATAACTGACACCCCCCCTCAGAAGTGGAGATTAAAAACAAATCAACTCACTGTTACAGACACAGGGACACCTACAATTTCTGTATGCTATTCCTTGACCAGACTGATGGTGTCTTACTATTTTTTGACTTCTGAAAAACATACAGGAAAGGGGGATATACAGATAGGCACTCCCCAAAACACTTGAGACAACAAAAAAAAAAATCCAACTATCTTCAGGCAGTGGCTCTCATCATCTCTTGCCAGGCAGATCTCCCAGAAGTATTCCTATTTTTGAGGAAGACAAGACTACGGGGACAAAGATAGAGATGATAGCATCAAAACAAGACAAAATATTTAAGTAGTTTACCAAATTCCTGTCTCTGTCAACATTAAAACCAACTTACTCTGAAAACATCAAGAGAAACCCAAAACCACATGCTCCAACAAAGTTACAGCCCTCCGTATAAAAACTGGCAAAGCTCAGCACAGTACTCCACCACCAAGAAAGGAACCAAAATAAGGTCCACAACACAAAGAGGTTGCATTCAGACAGTAAAGGCACTACAAACAAAGTTTGCTGTACGAAATCAAGGTATCCACAAAACCACTTCATCACACAAATTAGTTTTTGGTCTCCTTCATTCTTCTTGGCCAAAAGTCGTTTCAGCACATACCCAGGGCCAGCAGGAGGTAATACAAAATCATGATACGCACCCTAATCACTGTTAGAAATGGCTACTACTAAAAGCTGTTTAAAAATCAGACTTTGCTTCCTAATTCTGGAAACAAATCTCCTTTTTCTCCAAGGCGTGAGCAGAAATCGAAGAGGCTGTAAAGAGGCAGAACATGTATTCATTGCTGACATGGTTGTCCAAAAGCAAAGAAAAACACAACTAGGAAAAGACTTTTGACATCAGCTGCCTTTAACAAAGTGAATTTAGATACAGCCTTAGTAAGGCACTGCTTTTGTTCGCAGAAAGGGCAGCCATAGGCTTCCTCTTCCCTTGCTTCTCCCATGAATCCTTCCAGTGATCCCCAAAGGAGAAGACGAGGAGGGAGCCCTGCTGCTCTCAGACACAGCAACACCAGCACATTCCTTTCAATGAAAAGGCTGGAGAAAGGAGTCGACTCTCAAAACTAGTTGTTCATCTTAAGTCATCTTCTTGTTTGCTTGCATTAGTTTTCCCACTTCACCTGCTTTATCTGGTTAATCTATCTGTTCCTCTTTCATCCCATTTTCACAGCACAGATCTAACAGAGCAGACCTGAAGGTACGCAGCACAAGCAACAGCTGGAGCTTTGCGACTGCCTTAGCCTGCGCTCAACTGTGATCAAAGACAAGAGGCAAGAGATGATGCCTAGGAAAACAGAAGCGCCAAACACATTCCAACTATGTAAGCCTACTTTCTTCTTTCAGCAATCCATATATGATGAATAATTATCCAAAAAGGCACCGACTAGCTTCTCAAATGTAGTTTTACACTTCATAAAAACAGCAGACCACTAACAGGTGAAAAAAAGACCAGAAGAAATTATTAAGTTATCCCAAATCAAATAATTGGGTTTGGGCTTTTTTTTTTTTTTTTAAAGTTCTGGGAAAAAGATTGAGATTAAAACATCAATAGATATTAACTACAGTGAGAAGGCATTCTTGAAGAAAAGATAAGGCTTAGACAGTTTTCCATTTAAACATACAAACATTCATAATGATATCTAGCAGGTTCAACAGGTTCTTCTCATTTAAATAGTATTTTATAAAATGGGGTTAAGCTGTACAATTTCAAAAAATGAAAGAACATACAGATTAGGAGATATCAGCAGCAACCTTTTGCTGGTAGGAGTTTCGATAATGGGGTTTTGGATACTTCCATCCTCCACAGAACAGTAATGGGATTTTACCTGTATACAAAAGAAACTGACAGATCTGGATTAACAATGCCACACCACACTTGAAGGAAAGTTATTTCTTAACTCCTGGATGGAAACCGAAGGCTACTGCGAGCTGCTCATTTCCCCAGGATGCCATTTTGCCTTTAAAAAAAAAAAAAAAAAAAAAAAAAAAAACACCTCACTGAAAAGCTAAAGCTGTTGTCTAACAGATTGTAACAAAAATAAAAATGAACCAAATGTGCAAGTGTACTTAAACAAGCAATCAATCTGGAAAGATGGGTTCACTAATACAAACTGTGTTGGTTTCCCACATTTGGGAAATAAGTATCCCAGGAAGCTGAGCATTCTGCAGCATAAAGTACCTTTGCAATGCTGCCATTGAAAACTTAATCCAAGATCAGCTAGAAAGACATTTCTGGAAGTCACATATTTTTAGCTGTTTCCAAAGCCAAGCTTTCCTTCCCTGGGAGAAAACCTGTTCTCTAAACTCAGCTCAACCAAGTCAAAACTTAAACTCCATTTAACTCATAACTCCTTTTCTACCATTTGAACTGCCTCAGTACGTTGTTTTGTCCTTTAAGTGGACTAGAATAAATACCATCCCATGCAAGAGTGTAAGCAATATATTATTGAATACATTGAAAGTACACTTCCAATCCCACAGGCCTATTTCTTTTCTTCAAAGTACAACGCAGTCACATACAGCTCCAACTTTCTCACACATTTCAGAGTTACCCATTCTTTTGTTTCTGCAAGAAAAGAATTCACAAAAGCCTAGTAACTAGCTCTTCAAGAGCAGCAACACGCAGCATAGAAATGGTTCAAGGTTTGTGGTTTTTTTCATTTTAATTTGCATCTTCAAGGAAAATAAAAACAACAAATGCAGTAACTATGAAGCAACAACAAAGACTGAGCATCCAGATGTTTACTTATCCCACAAACACATCAGCATTTTTCTAAATATAAGAGGACAAGATTTGGAGGTTTAGCCTATGCTGAAACTCTACCATCTAACTTCAATGCCTTTCCCATGTCCTGTCTTTTCCATATTTAACTTTTAAAAAGTTAACCATAAGCTCTTTGGCAGAGATATGATGTGTGCATATACAGGACCATATTTGACACGACCCAAGCTTTAACCACAATTCTTACATGTTACTTCAAAAAAGTATGTTATTTGGTTTTCCTGGAAAGGAGATGAAAGAGACTGCACCAACACTGAAGCAGCGGTGTTTCAGTAAGATTAGACAACAGGTAATTGAGACACTTAGGCTCACATTTTCTCCCTTCTGCAACAGCATGGACTGAGCTTCAGCTCATTTACAGCTGAAGGGTGTGCAAGCGGTAACACACTGCCCATCATTCGGTTACTTTGTAAAGCATTTGTGTCCGTAGCGCAATAAAGGTACTTCCAAAAAATTAGTTTCTTTTCATCCTAGTCTAGATTTAGAAGCTCCATTTCAAATCCACCATATTATTACTACCAATCACTTGAAATTTATCTTTCGCTTTTAAAGGCAGTGTGTACTAAGCAATGCTTCAAGCCTGAAAGGTTGAGATCAAGCAGCATCATTTCAGACCTACCCAACGTCAATCACCTGGGACATGCATTCAACAACTGCCACACCTTCCCGTCTCCTAAGGAAAATGTTAGGACAGGCACTTCAGCCTAAGGAAATACGCAGTCTGCTGGCAAGCAAGGTGATGCCAGCATTTCTGCTAACTTCAGCTGATAGCTCTACTCATTTTATAGCTTTTCAATTTCTCATTCCTTACAAGATTTATCTCAGATCCATTTGGCAGTAAGAGACTTCAGTGACTTTAGACACCTCAAGAAGGGCACAAATTAAGAGGTTTATCTGCAATTAAGACACAAAGGTTTCAAAGTTTTTCATTAAAACCATGGCAAATGCGTTCCACGTCTCCCCTGCAACATCAACTTTGAGAATAGCGGCATTATTCTGCTAATGCTGAAGAAAATTCAAATCCTGAACAATCATAGAATCATTTAGGCTGGAAAAGATGTTCAAGATCAAGTCCAACCGTAAACCTAACACTGCCAAGTCCACCACTAAACCACATCCCTAAGCACTGCATAGTACAGTCCAGTGCTACCAGTACAAATGGAAAAGCGTGCCCCATAACTCCCTTTACAGTCAGTACATCACACACATTTAACACAAACTATGAATTCTGCCATTGATATGGGTAAAAACTTATTAGAAATTTATGTTCAGATGCATCACCTACAGCACAGGACAAACTTACAAACTGAGAAGACAACTACAGGAGAAATCTACAAAGGCCAGTGATGCAGAAAATCCCTCCAGAAGACCTCACAGGACCTAATTTTTATGGACGAAATTAGAACGCAACTCAAAAGCAGTAATTGCTTGCACAGAATAATGCCATAAAACTTTAGTATTTCAATTCCTTGGATTGCTGCCTCTGTCCACAAGCTTTAGAGTCATCATGTTTTTAAGACAAGCAATTAACCACTTGACTGGATGACCAACAAGTGCAGAAAGCTCCCCATCACTTACAGACTTCTCTGATCAAACCTGAAATATTCTCAAGGATGTCTGCCATCACAGAACACCCTGTGTTGTAGAGACACACACTTGTTGGAATTTTTTTAGGAAGCAGTCATATATAAACCCTGTAATTGTTGGTTAAGAGCTACTGAATGTAAAAAGATTGTAAGGCTGGTAGCATATCAACAGTTCACATTTCTAGTAATGAAAATGGAGTGACACTCCTGTTCTCTAACTGATACGGCACAGCAGTGTACTAATAAAAAAAAGAAAACATTCCTTGCAGCAGAGAACCTGCACAGTGTGTCAAACAGCTCCAGGATTTGCAAAAGACAAAACTCCATCTATGGAGAGGTGTAGAAGCAGTGTCACAAAAGGAAGCAGAGGAATGCATGACAACCAGCTGGAAGCTTAATTTTTGTTTAAGTAGGATGCATTTCCTAGAGTTGTCTACATTTTGGTTAAGAAAATATACCTAATACCACACTGGACAAGAGACCTACAGCTCCATTGCCAGCAATAGAAAGAGCAGCAGCATCTTTTTTTTTTTCCTGAAGTGAGAACACCCAAGCCAGGCCATTCTCTGTTCTCCATTCCCTTACACTCCTCCAGTATCTAGAGCTGTTATGTAGGAATTGCAGGGGGTAAATTGCTGCTTAGACTTTTGCTGTCCTGTTATTGACCTGTCATTCATCATCCCGCCTAACCCCTTTCTGAATTTGCTGTCTGCCTCTAGCCTCCTGTGGCAGCAAGCTCCAGGAGTTCAGTTCCCACTGTATAATGGGGTTCTCTCTATAACCTGCTTTTTGCCAAGCTATAGCTTTCACCAAGTGATTCATGGCTGTAGTACTTTGGAGTTTGGTGCCTTCCGCATTGAGCTGCCTTCCTGAGCTGTCAAATGTCAGACTCTTCAGCCTCAGCCTTCTCTACCCCAGACCAAACACTGGTAGGTTTTAACCTTCTCTAACTTCACTGCTTCTTTCCCAAGTTGCAAAGGAGAGACTAGAGCCACGCACCACACCAGTGCTTTACATAGCAGCAAATGATCTTCCCGATACTCTCTCCCTACCGAGCAGGATACTACACTTCATCAACTTGTTTGGCTGCCACCGCGTACTGAGCTAACAACATCAGAGAACCATCAACTGTGACTCCAGGAGCTGCAACTGCCAGCACTGAGCATAGCAGCGGGCAGGTTCAGTTTGGATTATTTCTCCCCTCAACGCTTTATGTACGCTGAAGCCACACTAATATTCACCTGTGCCTTTTCCTCGCTCAATGATGTGAGGTCCTTCTGAAGCTCCTCACCACCAGCACAGCCCATGATGAACCTGATCCACAATCTGGCATGTTTCACAACACAAAAACACAGCAGAAGGAAACACTTAACTGTATTTTCCTGCACTGCATTTTTACAGCAGCTAAATATACCTATCTCAAAATACTTACATTAGTTTACACTGGATTCTGCACAGTAAAAGAAATACAGCAGTTTTACGTAAGAGTTAGTTTTCTATTATGTATCTCAACATGTGTATGCACAATGCTGATACTCACTGTGACCATGATTTCTGCCACTCAGTCGCTAAGGAAATAGGTTTAGAAAAGCAACAGTGAATTACATGTTATGGCCAAGGCAAAAAACCTTAAGACAAACTAACAGGACAAATGCTTTCAAATCACAGCAACGGCCTTTTAGGACCAGCACAGCAATTAAATACTGGCACTATTTTCTTTTGTGTAATTTAAAGCAAACTACAGTGACAAGTCATAGTAACACTGAAAAATAAAAGTGATATTATGATGACCGAGATGTTGCAAAGTGCTCATTTAGCAACTAGCCAGGAAACCCTAACACTTCATTACTCCTTCCCATAAGCAAGGCTAATACTCCTTCTCCTCATTAGCTATCCTTGCAAAAGGGTGGGTGCTTTTAAACATCTTTATATCTTTGCAAAAACATAAATTCCCCATCTACCTTTGCAGTGTTTCAGTGTTTGAAATACTTGAAATAGAGCATCTGTGGAATCAGGCTGGACATTTACGTGGACTCAATCTGTGACCTAAAAGTGCTTATTTCCCATAACAAGTCCAGAAGCCTGGTCCAAGATTAAAAAACAAACAAACAAAAGCCACAAAAACAACCCCACACACAAACAGACAAACAAGGTAGAGAGAGTAACAGTGATACAGAATTACCCTATTTATATACATATGCCTTTGCCTCTCCTATAATTGCTAAAATGAGAGAAAGAACATAATTTCACACTTTCTTCAAATTACAAGGAAAACACATTCTTGAAAAATAACATGACAGAAACGTGACAGAAGCAACCAACACCACAGGCTTGGGTGATCTAGAGACATGTTAGCATTCGGCTTCTGGGGGTTGTTTTGTTCTCTAATGAAACCAACATCTTGTAACTTCAGAAGTACCTAGTCTGAAGATATGGCTTCATAAATGTATTAAAGTATCACAAATTATATCTTATAAGTGGTACAAAACCGCTTCATAAAGCGACTGTCTAAAAAACGGCCTACATTAACAAAGTACACACAGTGAATTCCTTTAAATAGGACCTGGCTACAGTATTTAGCATTACAGTGGGAGTTTTAATTGTTTTTGAAACCACTGGTTCCAAAATACAAAATAATTTATTGAAAATTAAAATGTAAGTTAGTATGCAGCAATTTTACTCGACTTCAGCCATGGAAGAGAATTTTTAAGTGAAGCTGCAGTAATTCCTAAACATAGAAAATGAACAGCATATGAATAATTTATTGATGGCTTTTGCTTCATGTCAGCAGCTTTGCTGGAGGAAGTGATATTTATGAAGTCCCCCAGGACACCAAGAAGTTAAAGATGGGCAAAGAAACTGTAAGATAACATTGCTACCTCTACAGAATGATACTTCAGGTAATGTAGGTGTCACAGGCGGTTTCCCACCATGAAGGGATTATAAAATGCCAAAATTCACGGGGCTGGGAGAGGAGATCACTGAGCTTATCCCAATAAAGCTGGTACCTTTCAAACCCCTGATAAGTACAAACAGGATCTTTTATGCACAACAGGTATTGCAGGAAGTAATTATAATTTTGAGTGGCTTTCAAGCTCCACCTTAAGCACACTGCTGGAAGATCCATCTCGTAACCCAGATACAGGAGCTTCTGAAAACAGGTGGAACACGCTGCTGTGGAATGCATCTTGGGGTTTAGAAGTCCAGAAAGGTGCTGGTTGAAGAGGAGGAATTGCAGCCAGACAAAAAGAAGCTAGGACAGAGCTAGGAAACGGGATGGAACAAGGGACAACAATGTAGCCAGGAAGGAGCATAAGCACGATGATGAAGAATGCAGCAGCACCTCCCAACATCTATTCATCTCCTCTTTACACTTCCCAGCAGAAACTGATCATCATTATTTTTATTCCATCACATCTTCATCCCTAACCAATTTCTCCCCAAAGTATTCCCTATCCAACCAGCAGCATCTTCTCAGCATCACACCTCCTACCAGGTTAAGTTCTTTGCCCTTTGAGGATCTAAGAACCTGTTCAGGCATCTGCAAACAATAATGCACAGCCCCCTTCCCCAAGGCACCATTAGACATCTACTTTTACAAAGAACTTAAATAACAGAAATATCACTAAGAACAAAAATCAACTTCCCCTAGTTTGTCCAAATCCTTTCAAAAGAAGTTCTAATAAAGAATATGGAGTATGCTTTCAGGACAGCCTCTATAAAAAAAAATAAATATTCCACATGTGGATTAGATGCTAAGAAATAATTTATATGAAACAAGGGAAATCTCTGAAATCCATACGTGAACAAAAATATCCTGCTGTTACTCAAAAAACAGGTGAAAATTCAGTCGCCACTCTTATGAAGGTAACTGAAACAACTGACCAGTTTATTTTGTATCCTGTACTGGTGGCAAGTTTTTATATAAAATGAAAGGCCACACTAGCAATGAACCTAGAAGTTGAGGGGGGGAAGAAGTAAATTAAAAAGTCAGCAAGAGGATAACTGATGCAAAGTGGTTTAAAGCTACTGAGACTCTGGAACATAGCACAGCTCAACAGGAAAAAAAAGCAAGGCAATGCAACCTTCAAAACATAATTAACACTTCTCTTGAAACACAAGACTCAAAACCAATACCAAACTACATTAACTTTGACTGCTGATCAGTCAAAATTTGAGTGCTACTACAAAAATTTACTAATGACCAATGTATAATTTAATTTCAGATCTAATCTGCAGTAGATTCTCTACACTTCTTCACCATATCTCAGTAAAATGGCTGTGTCGGCCATAAAGACGGCTCTCCAGTAGTCACAAAGTAGCTCTCTGCCAGCAGCAGGACATTGAGAACATATGAACAGATGTTCACAGAAATACAAAGTTCATTTCCTACCTAAACAGCAGAAACCATAAAAGGTAGTTCTATATGCAGAGCTTTACCACTATTTCCAGAATGGGAATTTTTATTTAAGAGAAAAACTACATTTGTAGCTGAACTTTGCTATGAACACAGCACTTCATCATATGCTTAGCCCACCACCCTGATCTATTTTATACAAGACACTACATGAAGCAATGTTTCTGGCTTCAAAAATAGGGTTCACATATATAGAAAGAATCAATTTTTTTCCCTACTCACAGGAGGCTATGCCTCAGACTGCAGCGACTTTGGCTTAGGCTAGTCTTGTCAATAATTAATACAGCTCTGTAGTGCAAAAGCACAGCAACAAGCTAGATTAACCAAAATCCCTTCCGCTGTGACAACGGCTTTTTTTACCTGTGTTGGATGCATACAGATTATCCAAAATCCCTTCCACTGTGACACCAGCTTTTTTTACCCATGTTGAATGTGCATACACAAGACTTTAAAAAGGGCAACATTATTTATGACCTTAATGTAAGAGTTCTGAACATCGGGGGGGGGGTTTCCTCCTTTCATTTAAAGAAATGCTTTATAAAATAAACATTTTTATTGTAACAATTCAATCAATTGAAACCATAGCAAATACTATCATCTCTAAACTGGCCTCGAAAACTTATCCAAAATCTTTATCATTCAAGTTCTTTTCAAGCCTTGGGGATTTCAGAATCCTAATGCAACAAACAAAAAGCAGTGAACAAAGACAGCAGCAACGCTATTCCATCGGCTCGGGCATTGTGATCCATCATCCTCAAAACAACAGATGAAGCAGTAACAGAACCTCCATATATAAGCTTTAGCAGTCATCCTCCATGAATAGGTTATCCATTCCACTAAAACAGTTATGAATTACAAAACCTGCATTAAAGTTTGAATTGTGACTCATTAGAGATAGATAAGGCGAGCCATGGACAGCATTTTTATACTCAAACTCTCCTCTCTCTCTATTTTTATATTGCTGTAACTGCAGAACTAAACTACTCAAGTTATTAAATCTGCCAATGGCTTGAAAGTGAAAAAAGTTTTCAAATTAGCAAATCATTAAAAAAACCCAACTGTTTTAACAATTCTAAGTATCAAACAATGAAATAAAATACAGAAATCTAATCATTTGTAGACTAAATTAATTTCTTTGTAAGAACATTTTTCTTAAATAAAAAACCTCTCCAGATAATCCGGGATTTCAGCTGTTTTGTTCATCATGCAATCTTAACGAGCCCATGGTTACTGAAGGACATGACCTCATTTCTTCTGAGGTCAACAGTTATCAGTGCTAACACTACAAATTTCTATCCTGAAACTCTAGAAAAGCACTGAAACTGCACACCTTTTGTGAGTTTTTAAGCCTGACACTTCATTTTGCCAGCAAGTTCTTCAACTGACACAGCCCTTGATTTTTGCATTATGGCAAGCAGATGCATTTGGTCAATGTCCACATATTGATTTTGGAAAAGATGCTTGCAGCTTCAAGGAATAGAAGAGATGCTGCACGTTAGTCATGAGCCATGCAACCAGTGATACAAAAAAAGTCTATTTTATTTTTTTGTCTTCTTCAAAACAAGTGTTCAGAACGTTTGCTTTTGTTTTCCTAGACAAAAGGCAGCCTTTCTGTGAAGAGTGGAACAATTTTAGACAATGATAAGAGTTCTGGCACTCGTGGCTGGGCAACAAATGTATTAGCTTTTTTACTCAACTCACATTATTTAAATAAGACACATTTATATTATAATCCCTAGAGCTGTGAAGTGGCAGATTACTTAACTCTAGCTGTCCTCCTTGAGGTGTTATCATTCCTTCGCTCACCAACCACTCCATCACCAGTTTTTCTAAGGGTTTCCTGCCCCTTAGCAGCACCTACAAGAGCAAGGCACAAGCTTAGACCTCTCTGTAAGTCATGCACCTGGCAATAATAAAGGATGAACCAATTCTTCTCGATTAGTCTCAGGCAAACTGAACTCAGACAGCAAGGAGTGTAGTGAATTGTTAAAGACTGTTAAAGGCAAATAATTCACATTCTTCATCCAAGCAACTGTCTACACTTCCATACATAAGGGCTATTAAAAACAGTGCTTACAAAACAGTACTATTGATACATAATCTCAAGGAAACAAGGAGAATCGCAGGACAGATCCTTTAAAAGAATTGCGTCACTTCTGGACATTTTAGTGAATTACGCTGTACATAAACAGTTCAAAGTAACTAAGCATATCTGCCTTTGGTACAGCTCAGAGGAAGCTACCGCTGTCACTCAAGGTTTACAAAACACACCTTTAAAGGGGAAAGGGTTCTCTGCCAACCCTGACATGCACATTCAATGAAATACTACTGAGGAGGCAGTCTCTCAGACCTTTCTGACATGGAGATAATAAAGCATGAGGTCCTAATGAGAACCCCTAGCACTTTCAAACACAAACTACAACAAACATTACAAGGGGCTTCCAGAGAAACAGCATAAAGCTTGGCTAAAAACAGCAGGCTAAACTCTTCTACAGAAACAGGTAGAAATTAGAAGCTATTTTTGGTAAAAATTTTGGAAACCTCCTAAAGTTTACCTCATCCTCATGGAAAATCTTCCCTAAAAATCGCCAGTGCTGGCGCTTGTTGGGAACTCAATGTGTGGCATACCTCAAGCACAGCGGCAATTTATTATAAATCCTGCATAGCAGGTGGTCCTACCCTATACCATTGGAGCCTTTGTTTAAAAACAGCTAGATCCTACATTTAAGGTTTCTCCTTAGGCTAAAACTAGTCTTTTCATTCAAAAGCCTTACCCTTGCCCCAAAGTACATTTAGTCAATATTTACTAGACTAACATGAAGTTTAATAAATTAAAACCTTTTTTTCTTGTCCATTTGCTTACACGTACAGAGGTTTTACCAACAAAATATGCTACAACATTGGTCCATGCAGGCTTTAAGCTAGAGGAGCCAGTATGCTGCAAAAATATTCAGTACGTAACCACACAGGCCACATCAAAGTAATTTAGCATAACCAGAAAATGCGCTAAGTCAAATTAAACCCCAATCCTTTCATTAGCGGATGGGCAAGCCTATTGATGTTCAGGCATTCTCTACTTTAAAATTACCAAAAAAAGTCCTTAAAAAGTTTGCTGCCCATTTCCTTAGAGCTTGAGTAGCATTAGCACTGTTGTTTCAGCACCACTCCTGTCTGTAATGCAGCCAAGATGTCAGTCACCTAAGGACACCAGAACCAGTGTGGACCAACAGTCTGCACTGGCAGGGTCAAGAGAAGCAAAGTGTTTTCATGAAGCACATCTTAGCTAGCACAAGCCAGCCTCCCTCAACACACTGACGGGTTTCTTCTGGACACGGGATTTTCTTTTCCTTTCCAAATCTATAGATAAGGGTATCAGTTCTTGAAGTCTACGATGCCAGGCTCAACATGTTGCAAGTTCAATTCAAACAGGTGGCAGCTCCCCAGATACTGGGCAATCCAAAGGGAACTGTGGATTTAAGTGCAGTAAGAACGCTCACCAATGTCCCCACGCCTGCACACAGCTCTCAGGTGAGCTTAGGAGAGCCGAAGTCCCAACAGCAGACCCTCTACTATCTTCTGCCCCTGCACCCCTCCTCTTCTTCGAGCAGGTTCCCGAGACCTAAATTCATTAATACAAGAAACTTCAGTCCTGCACAGAATGTAGGTATAAAAAGCAGTGTGTCAGAGGGCTGAGTGGAAAATGCTTACTTAGCACATTACAATTGTGAGAACATTGTTATCTCCCAAGCACCAGCTTGGGGATTGGGGGAGAATTCTCCAAGTAGCCAACCCTTGACCGAAAACCAGATCCAGGCAAAGACAAACCAATACTTCAACTGAAAACAAATAGATCTTTACATCTGCAGGCTTTCTATGCAAGTTCTCCTCAAGATGTTTAACAAGCACACACCAGCTCCTATAAAAAAACCATACCTAAAATATTTCAAGAAACAATTACAGTTAAGATACATTAGAACTTTCTCACTTTTAGACTACAGTGATATCAACAATCAGCAATATGACAGAAGCACCCAGCATTTGCAATCAATGACGCTAACACAGCACCTGGATAAAACCCGTAATTGCCATCAAAGAGAAGGCTAAGCAAGATAAATCAACGCTTGACACGGATTAAAAGACAGGGCAGATGGGTTTTGGTAAGTACAAGGGTTCTCAGCTAAAAGTCTCACCTGTTCTGTAACACCACAATTACGTGCTCTGAGGACTGTCTTACAGGAATAAAGAGCAAAATTCTGTAGAAGTTGACAAGCATTTCCAGCAATAACAGAAAGCAGAAGAATGGGACAGTACAGGAACATGCAGGACTCTTCCTAATAGAATTCTTTTCAAAACTCTTCTTGAGGACACCACAATTCTTTCAGCTTGGAGAGATTATTAAAAATGTGAATTCTAAACTGTCCTCATGAGGCTGTTCTAACCCTCGCACAGCAGAAATCTATAAATACTGGATCAAATTCTAGCACCACTTCTTACATTCTTAATTCTAGAATAAAATGGCTTTCAAAGTTCTCTTCCTTTATCAAATTACTTTCTAAACCTGGGAGAGGGGCAGGGAGGGATGAGATGAACCCTGACATTCATACTTAAGTACTACTTCCACTGCACTGTGCCTGAAGTCTCAAAAGTTTGGATATCACGGTGCTGCCCAAACAGACTTCACTGCACGTCCTGCAAAGTTTCCAGTTTAATCAGGAAGATGGGCAGAAGGAAGGAAAAGAACCAAGTTAAATGACCTTCAAGAATTCATTAATGACGTACTTAGATTTCTGTTCTCTTCGGAAGTAAATCAGTTTAATCGCACCCCAATTAGTTCAGTTCAAGCAAGCATGGCCAGCTATTATGAAACCATGCAGAAAAACAGATTGAGTTTTGCTAACTCATTCTACAAGCTGCTAAAATGTCTAAACCCACTGAGAGGCCAAAACTAAAAAAGAATGCAAAAAACCCCTATGTTCCAACTATAATTTTGCTGAGCAGTGAAAACAATCTGCAGGTCAGAGATGGAAAGAGCAAGCAAGTCCAAATGTCAGGCATACTCTTATCACCACTTCTAGCCACTTTTAAGCAAACAAGGCAAATTTTGTACACATCGGCATACATATGTACGTATTCGCACAAAGTCCCAACTTGTAGAGGCTCCTGAGTCTATATTTGCAAATTTTAAGCAAATTTGACAGAGGTAATGATTTCCAAGAGGTCCCACAAAATTAATAAAAAGGCAATCGCATCAAGGAAGAGGATTTATTGCTCTTAAGAGGAAAAGGTTCGTAAAGTCAAACTTTTTAGACCATAAAGTCTGCATAGTGCTTCAATGCTAATTACAAATATATTGAAAGGATTGTTCATTACATTGCTTGCAGAACTATCAATTGCTTTCCTCCCTCCCAGATTTGTGTTATAGAAACAAAACAAAGCACTAGAAACACTGACTACTACTCTTTGAAACTGTGAAAACACACTCCTGGTTGCACAGCAGTGCTGCTGCTTTCAGCACCGACTGCAAGGATACAGTACACGGAGACACAGTGCTGATGTGAAGTGTATCATCTAATTTCCTGATGAGCTGGACAGCCAGCCTGCAGTCCATAATTAGCTCAGCTTCCCTTTCCTTCAGATGAGGACTTAACTGCTGCATTCTCCCATATTCCTGCTTAAGGTGTAGTCTGCAGCTCACTGCATTTACAGTTTACCTTGAAACACCGCTGTCCTCTCCCTCCCAAGCCAGAAGGTGACAAAGGAACAGCAACTGAGTGCAACTTCTTTCACCTGCTCAGCCAGCTTCCAGCATCACTCTATGAACTGGTTCCAATTTTCAAAGCAACTACCACCTAAAGTCCTGGCTACAAAGCCAGAATTTTCAATTTGTGAAGCACAATTACAGCGACATTCCTCTGGGATAACGCAGATCTCCCAGTACAAGTGCACCAGAGACACAGCATCTGCTCTCAAAGAGGACTTAGAGAATTACTTCTAGAAGGAGAATCTGCAAACTAACTCTGACCGCATTTAAAGGTAGTCCATCTCTCTTACTTAATGTGCCCCACCACAGATTTTGCTCTTTCTGTATACTGGTGTCTCATCGAGTCAGGTTAAGCTTTAGGGAGAAGAAAGAGAAGATGAAGCAGCTGGATAGTGTCTGTGCAGCAGCAAATGATCCCAAAGCAGGCTACAAAATTAACGTGACAAAGATGGCACTTTGCAGTTTCAAAAATACATTTCAGATCCCTCTAACTTTCTGCTGGAGTCTTTTAGTAAAACAAGCTAACAGCATCTGTGCTGAATGACAGAAGTACTGCCACAAAACACACATTACACAAACAACAGTGGGGCAGGGAAAGAAGAGGGAGACAAGAGCGCTTTACATACCAGTTGGGTTGTTCCATGTTAACATTCTTCCTTCACACCTTCAACACTAGAGAAATTTCTCAAATTTTTCAGTTCTCCTCAAGAAAATTCTCAAAGTCAAGAGACACCAGTATTCATGTGTTGGATTTAGGAAAAAACTGGACTCAAACTTCAAGTTTCAAAATGGTCATGTTCAAATACAAAGAAAAAAAGCTATTCCTCATCTACATTATCACAGGGAAAGATTCAGACTGATTGTGATTTTATAGTTTTGCAACACTTGCAGTTAGCTAACTAATCATTATTCCACCTGAGACTACGTACTTAGGTGCTGACAGTTCCAATTTCCATTAATAAGACAAAAACAAAGACATCACGCCTATTACAGCAGCCAAAGAACACACTGAAATTTTCTTTATTCGCATAGACTTCAGTTTACCACAAAAAACGATAAAGGGTGTTTAATCACATGAAGGAGATACTCCTTTCTTTTAAAATCACTCTACTCCAGTAAGGATAAACCACACAGGAATGGCATACAGCGACTCCCACCCTGCATCGCACTAACCAGGTCTGGCTGGTAGGCAAAAGTCAGGGCAGGGGAGGGAAAAAAAGCAAACCAACCCCATGTTATGTCACTCCAACACTAATAAAAAGTGTTACTAGAGAAAGCACAACACAGGCACCAACTGTAAGGCTGTCTTCAGGGTAGGTAAAGTTCAAATAAGGAAAACTAAAAGGGTCCCTAGATGGTAACATACAGAAATTCAGGTTAATCTTCTCTTATACCTCCCTGTTCAGGCCTGCCTCTCGTTACGGTTTCCTTGTCTACCTTTTCTATTTCTGCCCATTTTTCCCAGACAGAAGTATGGTGTAGTTGACAAGCTAGCATTCAAAACTAAAATTGGAGGAACAAGAAAAACAATTACAATTAGATCCATTTCTAATAGCAGTGTGGAGTACTGCACATCGCAAGGAACTGCCATGACCCATTTTTCTCAGGTTGGTCAGGAACCTTTTCAAAAACCCAAGCTTTAACAGTACTGGATGTCAAATTTCTGACATCTAGGCTACAAAAAAGGTTCTTATTACTGAAGAAAAGTCCATTTTTTTCAAGCTCTACACCATGCAGGTTGGTGCTATTGAAAAGTCTTTGTATATAACTTTGTATAGTTAGCAGACAGGAGCAGAAGTTCGCATTTCCTAATAACTTCCTGGATATTTTACAATTGCTTCCTCTCAGGAAGTTTATTCAGTCTTTGCAGCTCCAACACCAACAATTCTTGTTGAGAGGCAAGTTGTCCAAGAATATTAAAAGCACATTCCTAAAACACAGACACAGACCTGTTCCTGGCTCACTAACAACAGTATTTTTCTTTTGGCCAAACCTGTTACCCTAAAGAAGGGGAAGAATGAACTGATAGGGTAATGCCTGATGTCTCAGGCTTTTTATAATTCATCTGTAAGCAGCATGGTCTCCAAGCGCAAATGGAAAAGTGAACTGGGGAACAAGTCTGAAAGAAGACAAGTAATAGGTAGTTCTAATTTATTTAACCAGACACTTCTTCATGCCCCAAAACCTACTTTCCCCCCCATCTTTAAGGTAACAAGTAATTCCTTCCAAAACAGTAACGTCTCTGCACGTACAACAGACCCCTTTTGTTCCATTTTTACATAATAAAATTTTACCTGCAACTGATCTCAATGTGTAATATCCTACTTACTAAAAATCTAACAGACGTATTTTCCATAGAAGTGCTGTTCTTGAAACTAAAAAATTAAGTCCCCAGAACTTTTCAGTCAGGAGTTTGTCAGGTGATGGCCTTTTAGTACTTAGTCAGACCAAATGAAAAAAAGATTCAGAGTTCTTCTATTACTCTGAAGAACAAGTGACTTTTATTGTGTCTTGCCATTCCCCCATTGTTCTAAAAATACTGATTTTATCCTTATAAAGGTCGCCCCCCAAAGCCAGGCTGATAATTTCAAGATGAGATCCTGAAACCGATACACTAAATCTTACTTTTTGGACCGAGAAAGATATCTTGTGTATCATCAGGTGATCATACTTCCTAGAACCCATCTGTGTTAATTCTTACATGTCATTACATTAGAAAGATATGATTATTACATAAAATTACTTCATATCAGTGTCAAGTCGTTTTTCTAGAGAATTAACTTGAATGCTGTAAACATGGAAAAGTTGTTTGGTTTGTTTTTTTTTTTTTAATAGACATTAAATGCTCTTGACTTACAAGTTTACCATATTCTGCACATTCAGGATCTATCTATTGAACAAAATTCTCTATAGTTGGTGAACTGAGCAGCTTTGATCTCAAGTTCCTATGATCTCTGCTTCTCATACGCGCTTCTTAAGTTACAGGCAGGAGCAGAAGACACAGTTGCCCTGATTTTTGTGTTCCTTATTAATATTTTAAGGTTGCGCAAAGTATGTGCTGAACTTCCATCGAAGTGGTTGTTCCTTGCACTGGCATGAAGCCTGATGTCTGTCAGAAGCCAGCTGATCACTTAAAACTCCACTTCCAGTGCTTATCGAGTGACTACCCCCTCCTACTCATATGAATTTCTTTTAAATGTCAGGCTTGTATTGCCAGAATATTTAGTTATGCATTAATATAAATGTTGATTTTAAAGTAGGCAAAACTTTAAATATTTAGCTTTTTAAAAATAAATCAGCTTTAAATGATACCCTATGTTTAAATAATATTCTAACCACCTTGCCAGAAAATACTCAGATAGGATTAAACAAAACTTACAGGAGTCAATGGGTCAGGAATTGCTTGAAAATGAGATCTTAAGTTTTGTAAAAGGGGAGAACAGTGATAACCTCTAGTACTTTTTTTTTCCCCCCAACTTGATATTAGTTACCAAATCCACAAGGAAAAAACATCATAACAATAACAAATAATAGTATTTCAACAACTATATTTTGCCATAGATGTTACCCGTATCAGCAGTACCCTTTGCACGTTCATCAGTTTGATTAACACTGCCTATCACTTTCACAGCACTTGATGGCTTTAAAGCTCTTTAAAACCCTTCACTAGTTAGCAGGAACAAGATTAGACTAGTCTAGACTCCCAGGTTTGGGCACTACAGCCACGGTAGTTTCACCATCTTTTCACAAAAGAGAATTTGTTGTATATGTGGACTGCAGACTCTGCTACAACAGCATTAGGAAGGATGCACATTACTACTACATCCTACTTGCAATTATGAAACTGTAGAGACACACTAACTTATATCCCTGTTCTCCACTCAAAAAATATTAAGCAATGAGTCTGGATGCAGCTGGCATACAGAAGTAAACACCCCAAGTATACCCAAAACAAGAAACTGGAGAAACCAGGACAGAGGCGACCAAGAGAAAACAGGATTTTAAGAGAATGCACACACACAAGTTCTGCACCCAGAGCTCTTTTAACATTAAATAGATTAATGGGAACTACCTAAGTTGCACTATAAGCCTGGAAGTGGCTAAGTAGGGAGCAGAGGGAACATTAGTGCCAAGTTTCAGTAATTGATTGTGTACGCTTGCACGCTGTATCTTTCCCCTCAAACTACATTTTGCCTGCATATGGTTTCTCTTTCCGCCACTTTTAAAGTGATTTATACTCTTCAGAAGGGGAATTAGGTCTTATTTTGATCAAATATTTAGGACCTTTTAGACATTAAAAGCCACAGATTACAAAGAAGGAAACTCAAAACCAGTAAAGTAAGATTAAAACTGAAGATAAGCCACAAATATTGAAGTAAGGCATGAACAAACAGCTAGCAAAACAAGATTCAAAGAACTAAAAGGCTTATCTCCACCCTCCTTGCAATGTCTGGCTCCTTACTGCCAAATAGCTACCATGAAGATCTTAACCACACAGGAGCTGATGAAAGGGGTCTGAATATAGGTCAGCAAAAGACTTTTGGATCCAGCTACAGGCGCTAATTAGATCACTTTCAGTTATTAAAAACAAGATAAAAGAAAAAACCTCCAAAACAAAGGGTTTACCCCTCAAAACATTTTCAGTTTTTTTCTTTTTTTCTTTTATCTAATTGTTAGTGGCCTTTGGTTTCAAAGCAGCTGGTTGCTGACCCAGATCCAAAATTGCCACCAGAACACGCAAAAGACTTCAGTGACCATACTAAGTGACAACCTCCAGCAAAAGCAAGATTGAACATTTGCAGCAATGCACAAAGACCAGGGGGTCTTCAAATATGTTTTCAAGACATAAAAGAATTCTTTTGTTTTTCTAGGAGAACATTGACTGTTTTGTTTGACGCTGCCAAAACCCAGAGGCCAAAAAAAAAAAAAAAAAAACCAAAACTTTTTTTCCCCTCCTGCAGTATACAGTGTAGCTCAGTTCATACAGCATTCCTTGTACCAGCTTGTTTATGCCTTCTCTTCTGTGAAACAAGCCTTTCTGTCTCCATAGTGGAAAAAAACACCGGTTTATATCCTTTTTGAGATGTATGCAGCCAATTAAATTGTAAAGTAATACCTGTTTCAAAGTCTCACTCAAAAAAATGATACATTCCTGGACCGGGACCAGAGCCAAGGAGGTCACCTTACACCCTGCGGTCACGTGAGAATATTCTGGTTTGGGAATTTGGTGTTTTCATTTCTATATAAAGTAAAATTGGAGGCAGAAAGGATGAAATATTGTGTATTCTGTGCACACAAATGGCGCTCATTTCTCAAGTGATAAAGTTAATACTCCGAGGAACAAGAAAAGACAGTTCAAGAGTTCATAGAGTTTTCAAGCCATTCAGAAAGACTCAGGAAAGCAACAACTGCCTGTAGCTCTACACATCTCCAAAATAATTTTTAGTGATGAATAAACTATTATGTGACCCGACTATATGCATAAGAATGGTATCATCTGCACAAAACAGCAATGAAACAACACATTACAATAAAATCCACTTGTCAAAGTAACAAGCCAAGTAGATTTATTTCCATATGAAAACTGTTAGGAAAAGACTGACACATTTTATTTTAATGTCTAGCTTTCAAAATAAACAGCATGCATGCAAAGTGCCTACTGGCCCTAGAAACTGGAGACAGTGTTGCATGCAGTGGAGTACAGTGCCCAACCCATTGCCAAGGCAGTTTCATGTCTACAGAATCCCCTTAAGTTCACACAGCAGCGAAAATATGTAACTATCTACAGGAAAAAATGTACTACAAAAGGTAGCAAAAACCTGCTAAAGAAAACAAGAAGAGCACACAAGTATAAATCAATTCAGATTTGCCAGCATGACAGAAAATGCAGCAGTCTCATCATCAGGTCCTCCTCATTAACGGGGCCAGTTCCCCAAATAAAGCAGAACTGAAGCCCCCATCAGCAGCCACTACTTCCACTTCCATTACCCCTGCCAAGCGCCTGCAGACATTTGACAACTACGCCTTTACACTAATTCAGAGAACCCAATAACGCCTAAAATAACTTTGGTATTTTAGAGAGCAAGCAAGCAGTATGGCACAAATGCAATTGCTATCACCAGCACACGACACCTTCTCAATTCACAGGTTCATAAAATGATGCAACGAAGGAATCGGATTAGCACCTTTCTACCTGCCCTGTATCAGTTGCTTCAGTACAGTGATCATATTTTCAGTTTAAGTGGTGCTCCCCTGCTCTAAGCTCTGGCCAGTAATAGCCGTCAACCTTTCAGCACCCTGTGCCCATTACACCTGCCCTTCCAGTACACCCTTATTTCATTGTTGAGATTATGAGGGCTTTTGTTACTTGCCAACTCCCCACAAGGTGAGCCTGTCCATACTGCTCTAAAAAGTGTTCTTGTCTCTTGCTGTAAACTATTTTTAAAGTAGGTCTTTGAGCTCAATATTATGCTTTATGTCTAAATTTAGCAGCATAAATCTGTATGCATGGTACCTTCCACCTCTGACAGATGCAAATTAAATATGTATCCTAAATTTCTCCTGCCATGGAGATTTTTGGATGGATGCTAGAAGTCTAGGAAATTCACCAAAATAAGTACTTACACATTTTTTGTGACACCTGTGTCTGACAGAAGCTGTCGAGTCAAACTCACAAGTTGTATTCTTCTGAATTAGCAAATGCAATTACAGTGCTTACAGACATGAGGCAGCTAGCTGTGTTGTATTCTCACAAACCTATGTTTAATATATGAAAAACTGTATTGTTTAGCCCCCACAGGAAAAAAATTGCAGAGATTATATACATTTAATTCCTTTGTCAGATCTGTACCATGCTGGGTAAAAGATACTTCTCTACCTGGTTGTTAAAATAATGTCCCGAGGACCCAGGAATGCTGAAGACAGATAAGAAGTGTTAAAATCAATTGTTGGCACCAAAAAAAAAAAAAATCTGTATATTGATTAGCTACTCAGTTTTCAGAGGAAGAACTGACCAAATATTGGCATCATTAACATCTAGTGGTGAGATTTGTAACAGTTTTCAAGCACGGGATACATCAAAGGGCTGCACCACTCACTAATATTTCAATAAACATCAAGAATGCACAGCTACATTTCCATGTAACCTGTCCATACCCCAGTATTTTGTAATGTTCCAGAATAATATTTTAACTGTTTAACCTCAGACATCAAAAAAGTCAGTTTTAATGTTTAAGTCATGTGCAAAATCAATTGTGTTGATAGAAATATAATTTGAACACATTTACTTCTTCAAAGCTTTTCTTCATTTGTCTTTGGGGTACTGAAATTCACTTAGTTCTCACAGCATACGAATTTTTCCTGCCGAGAAATAAAACTCAGGATTTATTTCTATTTCTGTATAAGTCTACAAAGCAGCTCCTCACCATGAAAACGTTTCCAGTAGAAGTGTGAATTAAGAACAATGAACCACCTAGACAAACTGCAAAAACAGCCCGCCTGGACGATGTCCTGTGCAACATGCTCTAGGTGAAGCTGCTTTAGCAGGAGGGTTGGACTAGATGATGTCCGGAGGTCCCTTCCAACCCTTGCCATTCTATGATTGTAAAGGGCTTTGTCTTTGATATCCATCACATTAGAAGTAACAGTTTAAGTTCTTGGTCTTTCTGGAATTTATCACCACTAAAAATTTATACAATTTTGATTCAACGATTAGCCAAAGCTAGTTTCAGAGGCATGGCAGGGCAAGAAGCACTGCAGGTATAAAGCAGTTGGTTGTAATCCTGGTCCTTAGTGTCCGCAGTTACGGAAAGGCATTTAATTTCTCAAACAAATAAAGCTGCATAAATTCAGCCTTCATCTCTTCCTGCACCACAAGACAAGTGTAAATTACTCCTCCTCATCCTGGGAAGGAAAATCTGCTGGGCTCCGGCCACTTCCTTTCAAATAGAGGGGAGTGCAGGAGCCTTTTCCCCTCACAGCTCAATTCTGGCTGCCATTGATGGCTAACAGCTTTCTGCAGCCCCCTGCCGTGGCCTCAGACATTCCTCTGCTCTGTCAAGCAATGAAAATATCAGCAACAGGATTAGAGCAAGCCTCAGAATGAAAGCCTAGCTCTCTAACATCCAAAGCCTCGGAAAGAACACGGGCATCTTTGGGGGTTCACAGTCGTGGTAATGACTCTAAATTACAACTGTTAATGGCATTTTTTTGAGCTTCAAACAAATTAAGACCTCTAAAAATTCTGTGACACTTTTGCATCATTTAAAGGCCTTACATTCCTTCAAGATGCAACCAAAGTTTCCAAGTGTTCCTTAAGCAAGGCAGACTTCTGCACTTGCACTAATATGTACCAGGAAAGAAGAGAACAAGCAAAATTAGAAAGCAAGACTTCTCTTCCCATTTCAAATCTTGGCACGGGCACAGCCAGCTACTCTATTCTTCTCCTATTCAACTTCATACTGGAGTGGTCAAGGGTTAAAGTGGTTTTAAAAAAGCATTAAGAAAGGAAAAATATTTTTTCTACAATGAGGAACACTTGAGAAAGGCTCTGAGCACCCCACTAATTGAAAGAAAACAATCCTGAGGAAGGCGGCCCTCACTACGGTATTCAGGTTTGGATTTTACATTCACCTACTTAGTCAAGTAAATATATCTAAATAAAATTATTCAATCACAGTGTGGCTTCCAGGCCACATTAAGGTAGTAAGATTCTCCTAATTATACTCCTCTTCACGTATTTAAAAATCCTTTCCATGTTTACTTGAAAAGCTAATTGCTGGCAGCTAGGAAGAATGTAAATGCTTTCCAATTCTGGGCTGGGGGAACAGTATTCCCCCCTCCCCACCCCAATTCTCAGGAGCCCTATTCACCTCGCCGATCTGCTGAGCAGCTTCAATATCCGTACAGAGCCTCAGAGCTTTATAACAAGTCACAAAGAAAATACAACCCGCTCCCTACAAAAACAAATTACATTTCTGTAACTGCATCAAGCAAAATCCTACTTTACAAAGTATGTATGCATTTATGCATTACATTAGCATTAAAGATGCACAGATTTTAAGATTTTAAAAAATGTAGGTAACTAGCTCAGTTTGCAAATCCAGCGAAGGTGTTGAAACACATTACTCGCCCACATAAAATCCAAGGCTCAGCACACCACGCTACTCAGTCCCACTCCAAGGTGGATTTGCACAGAAAAGACACCAAAAGATCTGTCAAATTTTTCCTACCATCCTCCAATACGTTATGCCCGTCGGTGCATCCGGGGCACTGTGCAGCTCAGCTGACCTGCCTCCCTTGCACATTCAGGTTGCATCCAACGCTGCCCATTTTTCTTGCACTGCTTGTGTGTCTCTCCCTCACCTGTATTTGTGTGTACATCATCCACCTCCTACAACCTCCCCACAGACACCGTGGGGCAGGGGGATACAAAAGGAAGCCTGAGATTTTTTTCATGGTTGAAAAATCCATCAGCAAGCAGATTCATACAGACAATTTTGGATTAAAATTCTAACAGAGATTTTAACTACAAGACTTACATACAGTTTCCTAATTGCTATTTAAGTTCAGCCTTGTGGATGACACAAGCCAGGTTATGTCCACATTCCAGAAGCATATTCTAAAAATCTTTGAATCTAAAAATCATGAAGCAACTTCAGAAAGATCTTGTGTAGTATCACAGCCACGCTCAAAAATACCCCCACATTATCAGAACAGTTTCTCAAAAATTTACAAGCTTAATTTAAAATGACCATCTTCTTAACCAGAGTAGTTTAGATTTTCCACAATAGTTCTGATGACCAGATTTCTTTTTAGTCAAGTATAGCACAGTAAAGAACCATGCTAGATGTCCCAACTGGTTTTAAACAGCCTTCCACAATAAACTTCTTTTATTGATCCTTTTCTGTAAAGCAAAGTTTGAAAGTGCAAAAACATATGTAAAGGAGAGAAATTATATCGGGTCCAGTTCTATCTTTATAGAGACAAAACAGACATAGGGACAACAGAGGCACAGCAATTAAACACTTATCACAGAAATATGCTTCTAATTTTATCAAAAAATTGTGAAATCCAGCTTCGTAGTAACTTTGGAGGCAAATGTTGAGGAAATGCACTACCGAGTTGACACAAAGGGGAGGGGTGGGCGGAGCTAACCTAAAAGGAACAACCACCACTGCCCCCAGAACAGTTTATTGAAGCAGGAACTCCAGCCTCACAGTCTACGATAAATAATTAACATGTGATGCCTTTGTGATCTGTTACTGAACTTCAGCTTTCTGGTAAGCTAAATGATTGGTAAACGCAAAGTTGTCCAGTTGCTCTCTTCCTGCATCAGAAGCCTGAAAAGGAAAGGAACATGCAGGGACAACATTTGTGAGCTGTTTCCACCAAATATTTAAGCCACCTTAATTTGGTTTTGTGTCATGTATATGCTCATTGGTATACTAAAATGCAGGTCACTTACAATTACAAGAATTAGAGGGTTTGGTTTTTTTAAAAGTTGATTTTTGCTCAACTTGTCCACTTAAGCTCAGGCTTTCATTTTCACCTTCTTTACGGTGAGCAGTAATGCACCTGCAGAGCACATTGCAGCTCCCTTCTTCAATCCATCTCTCCCCCTACATGCAAATCAGAAGAGTTGAAAAGAAGTATTACACTTTTTTTATTCTAAAAACATTTAGGAAATGGCACCTCAAAATGAAATTACTTCTACACAGACGCCACCGAAGGCTGTGTTACAGCCTTGGAAAAGTAGATAAGCAATTACAGAACAGGCATGGATGTTTCCGATTCAAACGACTGTAAGAGCCCGCATAAATGTAACTGTTATGATAATAACAGGTAGAGGAAATGAATTGAACGTGGATCTGCTTTTACAGTGATACCCAGACATCATTTGGTCAACGTCTAAAGCCCTTCTATCAATCTCTTCAAAAAACTGCCTGAAGGGAATTTTCCAAATGATGAAGCTAAAGGTGTTCTCTTTACTAGAATTCCAAAATGCTACCTAAAAAACTGTAACAGCTTCCACAGTTAAAAAACAAACAAGTGCACAGCACTAACAACAAATTTCTGCTCATTTGCAGAGACTAGGTAACAATTCCTCAACCCACACAGCACCTTTGGAGGCCCTAAAAGAAGCTTAAGTCCTGTTTCTGAAACCACTAATAAAAAAAGTTACAAAAAAAAAAATCAGCAGTGACACCCACGAGAATGCCCTGGCCATTAGGGAACAGGCTATTCCCCTGTTCTACCATAACTTTTTCAGGTGTTTCGAGCAGTGACATAGCCTCTACCCTTCAGTTTTCCAAAGGTCTGTGGTAACGCCAGACAATAACGATCCAGCTAGGAAAAAGGAATTAAGACACGTGCATCAACCTCTCCCTAGTTGCAACCAAACTCTACATTTTTTCTGACACTGCAGGACAAAGTTAAATTCGTCTGAACTCCTTGCATACCATTACTTATCTTAAAACCATCTCTTGATTTTTGTTCTGTGATAAGTGTCACACGTTTTTTAAAAAATACATAAATTTTCAGTCTTCGGGCTAGTGATACAAATCTTCAACTCCACCTACAATCCATTTTCCCATCTTAATACACATAGCATGCAGCAAGACTGCACAAGTTACAAGAAATTAGATGCTAGTGACACAGGTAGCTCATTGGATGGGTTGTGACTTGAGGTTTGGTTTACCAATTCAACCCAGCTGCTTTGTATGCCAAGGGAATCGCAGTCAAGACAGGCCAGTGAATCCAGCTTTGCATTTGGTAGTAATTCAGCAAGGCACCCGATACCATCAGTAGCTGTGAGGCAGAATCAAAGGCCATTTTTGGTTTGTTTTAAATTAATACCTTCACCCCATCACCCCCTCTCCTTCACCCTGTGTACTCAAAATAACCAACAGCCCTAGGAATGATAAAGTTATTCGCCTTACAGGAGCTATACTAGATTTAAGCTCTTATATATTAATCTCTAATCACAACAGAAACAATCAATTGATAACCCTTCACAGCCTTCTGCAGAAATACAAATGACCTGTTTACAGGCTAAACTTGGAAAAAAGTTTCTTTAGAATGGCATACGGTAAAAAAGAAAAGGCAAAAAATCTGTTTCTTACAGGTCCTTGCTTATTTATGGAAGTTAAAAAGGACATACTTTAGTATAAAGTAATAAAGCCTGGACATGATGAACATGAAAGCAACGACAATGAAACTCCAAAGCATAAGCTCTCCTGTGGAGTCATGACCAATGGTGCCTACAGAGTAAGTTCCAGGGACAACAGCAACAAAAAAAGAGATCAAAATACACACACAGATGAGATCTAGTATAGACAGATACTTTCAGCTACTGTGAATGCTGTCTTTCTTCCTTTAGATTGATTTTCACAGTAAAATGCAAAGCTGGCAACAACAGAAAATAAAGAAACAACTGGAAAATATTACTTTGGAAAAATAACACTTCAGATTTTGGGCTGATAATGCTGTTACCAGGAGCACAAGATAGTCCAATCAAGTTGAACCAGAATAAGCCTTTAACTAGTACTACTTGGAAGTCAGAATACATCAGATGCTGCTTTGGATGCATGCGATGACTGGCTTCTCCTCCTTCCACATCCAGAAATTGACTTCTCTCCCCTCCAAAAGCCTCAAATTTGAAATATCAAAACCTCTGTTCACATGCTGTGGTGTTACCTTGCAGATTCTGCCTCCTTATTTTAGGCTAGACCTACAATATTTAGACCAGCTGTAAGGAATAATACTTGTCTGTACTCAAAGGCAACAAATTGAAAGGTAAAGGACACTGATTTATACTCAAATAGCACAACTGAAAAAGCCTCAGTAGTTCCGGTATGACACTACATTTCCTGTAGCTATGGTTTGTGTGTGTTTTCTTTCATCTGCATCTCAAAAATGTTACATAAAACCACAACACAGAAATGGTTACCAAATTGTTGCGGATATCTAAGCCATTTCTGACCCCTTCATATTTAGATATTTTTCAAAAACTACCATAACTTCAAATAAGGAGCTAAGTAAAAAGACTCCATAAGCAACAAAAGAAAAACTACAGGACCTAAAATTAAGGCTCCACTAGGTATAAGCAAACAACTACATGTGAAGATGAGGATAAATAAGCTATTTTACACTTCAAACAGAAGACAAGCCATGTCAGATCCTAGAAAAGGAAGCAACCTGGGAAAATTATGAAGGGCTGTCACATCCAATATTGAGAGTATACTCGCTAATAGCTCTTAATAAAAATAGTGTGTTCCATACAACTTATTTAAATTTGCCCATGCAAATGAAGAAGAACATAGTCCTATAATTTGAGATGTAATCCCTGTGACTGTCCCTTTATCAGCATCTAAACAAGTCAAGGTGCAGAGCGCCGTTATATTGGCTGGTGGAGGCAGGTCTATCAGCATAATGACAACTTCTACCTCTGTATTGCTATTATCTCCTTAAGCAAAATGGAAAAAACTAAGTCATTTCAAAAAATCCTCCCCTAAACTGCTCTGCAGGACCACCAAAAATACGCCGAGATAGGCCACAGTGCAGGAAGGGAGCAGTTTTCTGTCCCTGCATTTAACTTCAACATAAATTTGTTTCCTGAAAAAAAACTGAGCAATGTCATCCTTTGCCATTAAATGACGTGCTACACAAAGGTAATCATTGTTAAATGAAGTTTCTCTGGACTTTAAGCAAGTAAGCAGCTAGTGCATTCAAAGAATTACCAGGCCACTATCCTTTTCTGAAAGCATAACCTATTTGGTAGTTTTAAATTTCTTTTCCTTAAGGCTAAATATTTTAAGATGAAACTTGAAGCTTTATTCCCACTTTGGAACCAGTCAAACAAATGAGATTTTTTTGGGGGGGAGCGGGGGGGGAGTGACAAAACCAAACCAGTAATTAAAGCTAAATTGAGAATTCATTACCAATCTAAAGATGAACCTATGAGACATTTTATTAGTTAATTCATTTAGAAATGGTAATGTACACCTTCTGACAAAATTTTAGTTTACAGATCTGAAATCTATGTGCTATAATACATCATAAAATTAAAGACTAATATGGTGACAGGAGACACACGATATATGCTGTTCATAGTGCTTTTCGTGTTCAAATACTAAGCCAGTCTGTACCCCCACCAGAAAAAGCAGCCTCACTTTCCCACAACACCGATCCCATGTGCTCACGCCACCCTCTCCCTTCTGCTAACACTGGTACTCATGCAGGCACATGGTGCAGCAGATCAGGGAACTGATCCAATTCTCTACATCCTCCGCAAATGCTTGGGAAAGCAAATGGAAGGGCATAGGATGCAGGTCCTCCTCCTTTCAATGGCAGTGCCAGCTTGAAATGCTGAAACTACACACATGAAAATAGGATTAACATTTGGCAACAACTTCATATCTGCTGTGTTTCAGATCTGCCCAGGCACGTTTCTAACAAAAGATTCACAAACGGGTAACAAAATACCTGGATTTTCTGCAAGGTGAGCACTGACAACCCAACACCGAAAATGCCAATTCCAACTGCATGGGAGTATACTACAAACTGTTCAGGTGTCATCAAAAAAACTTTTCTGGATGCACCTTGTCTTTCTTTCCAGTCCTTTTACACTTCCTTCCTCGCCTGTTTTCAAATAGGAACATTTGGCTTTACAAGTTACTTTTGGAAAAATTTCATCATCTTGTTAATACCCAGCTTTCCTGTCTGCTACGTACAACACTGCAACAACCATCAGTTTCAAGCAATTATTAATTTTTTAAACCAATGTGACAGCAACCCCTTAAAATTTAGAAAGCAAGCTATACTCCCCTTCTCAATACACCCTCAAGAGATTTTAAAAGTCATGACAGGCCTAATGTCTTAAATGACTTTTGGCAGCCCGTTCTACTTTTAGAAAGAATATCCAAACGCCTCTATTTGTGGCTCTCCCTTTCCCACTACAGTTACATTGTAAGGTTTCACTGCAGGAAGCACAGAGCAGTGTTAAGAAGAGATGTTCAGGTTCATTAACTACAGAAGAAAACAGAAAGATTAAGTTTATACAGAAGGACTTAACTCCACCTCAGCCCAAGTGGAAGCAAGCTGCTGGACCATTAATTACACTGAAAACTGAGCTGAAAAAAAGCTGGAAGTTGGCCCCAGTGCTCAAGGCAGAAGCAGCCATTAGCAGTGTCAGTCATACATTTGGGTCTGCCAAAAGTAAGATAAAAGAGAAATCAATTTATCTCTGATCATTTGGTCCCCAGCTTTTACATCCAAGACAACGCATTAGGAAGCGCTATGTTACAGACACAAAAATATTGTATGTGTTCACAGATTCACTTAAATGTGAAGACAAACCAACATTTCCCATGGCTCAAAATATCTTAGTAAAGAAAATACTAAATAAAGGAAAACTTTCATAGAAAAACCACTCATTATTACCTGGCTGTAAACTACATGTGGAACAGTAAGTAGATGGAAGCTGCAGAAAAGCACATCTCTTCCAAAAGATATGAAGTCTAACAAATATTTTAATAGGTGAGAAACACCAGTTAAACCTATATTGGCACAAGCCTCAAACTGCAGAATACCACACACATACTAGCAGTCCTGCATTATTCACCTCTAGGTCAACATCGACATTAGACACATGTCAAAAAAGCTAAAAGCACATCAAACAAGATAAATCTATCAAAGTGTAACAATAATAATAATAGAAGACAACTGTGCTGGCTACTGACGCATGCTTTGACCCAGTGTCACAAAATGTTACAGGCTTCAAGACATGTTAAAAAAAGACAAATAAAAAAAGGTAAAATATTAAGAGCCCACATATATGTAAGGGCAGAAAGCTAGAATCAAAAAAATTCAGAAGTTGTCCATACTTCTAAGCCAAAGAAAAAGATTTAAAAAAAAAAAAAAAGTGGCAAAGTTCAACAGAGCTCCACCAATCAAGCAGAAATACAACCCCACTGGAACCCAAAAAGATATAAAGTACATAGGCGATTAGAAAACTACAAGAAAGTAAAATGTTTAGGGAGCAGCAGGCAGAAGCACAAAACCATAGAAATTAGTAATCATGGTAAACAAGACAGCAGAGACACTCGGGACTTCAGTGCCAGTCACACACAGGGAAGGGAGTTTTCTTCAGCTTGGCTCTCCCATCACCATCTAGTAAAAACACACCAGGTGATCTGAGGGGCTGAAACATCCAACGGACCTGTATGTGGCTCAGCGACTTCCAAAAACCTACACACTTTCTTAGCTTCTGTAATAGATAAGTGAAAAATGAAAAAAAAACAGCAAGTATACAGTTTTGATGTTTTGAATGCAGTAGTAAAAAAAAAAATTAACAAAAACATGGTAAGATTCACTCCTATATGGGTGACATAATTAAAATCATACCTAACTTCACTACAAAGGACCATTGTACATTCAAGTTCTTTGAACAGATGAACAGGGCAGCGGGTAATTTAATCACAGAACTGTTCTTCCACTTTAAAAAACCTCTGGACAAAACCTTATGACCTGAGGATACCAAAAAGTTAGCAGGCTGCTACGCTTTGATGAGACACAAAATAACTGACTCGCCAAAACTCACAGCGATTAAAGTCATTCACACGAGCTAACACCTATCCGATGCACTAAGAAAAAGACAAGCAATAGATTACAACTTGCAAACAAAGAAATTCAGCATAAATCGAGCACTTGAATTTCTTCCGTGGAAACCAGTAGCAAGTCAGCTGCAGAAACTACTTCACAGCAAAGAAAATTCACTGCTAATGTACGCAGAACAACGTGTTTTGAAGAAAAAAAACCCCATATCTCTGACGTGCAATTCACTGTTTCTAGACCAACTTATCAACTCTAGAGAAGGTCTTTTACTGAATAACTACAAAAACTAGAATGCAAGAGGAATAGAAGTATAAAAACATTGTCACATCATAAATTACCAGTACTTTCCTAAAAATGCCACACTCAGTCCTGGTCATTTCACTATAGCAAACCAAAGCTGAACCAGGAAAGGTCAAAGACCAGCAGTGAGAATCAGTGAACTCCATAAAGAAAAAACAAAAACAAACAAAAACCCAAGCCCATAAGGTTAGGTATTTGGAGGCCAGTGGGTTCCCGAGTTGGACAGCCCCTTCTGAACAGCACCTTTAGGGATTTGGTTGTGATTTTTTCCCCCACTAACATCTCCAATCGCTTTCAAGTATCCCAAAATATCCAGAAGCAATGAGTGGAGTGATATTGTTCAGCCACAGTGTTAAAAAAAAACACCAACCTCTTTTTTGCTTTGTAGTAATTTACTTCTTAATCATATTGTTAAAGGGGCATTAAACAGTTTTCAGTAGAATTAAACATTAAACCTCTTCACTTTCTACACAAGTCAAACATCTCATGGCTGTCACATACTCCAGGAAATTACCCAAACTCCCAAGAAAGTTAAGCAGCAGAACATTGCCAACTCCTTCACTCCCTTCAATAAGGGCAGCTTTCATTAAAAAAAAAAAAAAAAACCAAAACAAAACACCACAAAAAACCACACCAACGCTATTTTAACTGATGCAAAAAGGGTTTGTCATGGATTGATAGTCTGGTTATTTTGTAAAATGAAGATATTCTCTTCAGCATGAATACTAAATGGTAAAAAACCCACTTAAAACTAAAGCATTTGAAATACTATGTAAAGCTAGGGCTTCAGTTTTCCTAAAGAACTCTGCAACTACACACACACAAATTGTGCTTATCTATTTATATGGGATTAATCAGGATTACCACTTTCATTGTGGCAATTTAACTAGAGAACTAAATCAATAGCATCCAATCAGTAAAATACAACTTGTTTCCACATTGCCGAGACATTTTCTCTATTAAGGGCTGTTTTGAACACCAATATCCTTGGAGCATTATATTTAACTATCCAAGGTGCAGAGATCTGTTTCAGCACGATAATCTGAAGCAGCACCTCTGCGAACATCTGAAGCCGTACCGCTCCAGCCCGAACCCAGCACACTGGCTAAGCAAATGCAGATCACTGCCCCAGCTACCATTTCCAAACGCCATACTAAGACTTTTGATTTTTCAGGGGTTGAACACCCAGTTCTTAACATTCACGGAAAAGCAAATAAACCCATTCTGTAACTAGCACTGAAGTTGAACACATAAGAAGCTGCAACCTTGGCCCTGCAGCCATCTGAATACTAATGCTGCAGCTGCCAAAATCCCTACAAATTGGTTGAACAGAAGTGTAGTGAAGCCTCCCTTCCACGGACTGACCTCTCAACGCCAGGACAGATTCCTTATGGGAAAAGAGCACTAATCAGTTATTAGCAAGAATTTCAGTTATACCTCCTCAGAGACAATGCAAAGTGAAACTTTTCAAATCCTGCATATGTAAAGATACTGTATGTTTAGAAAAGTTAGCTACAAACGTATCAGCAAACATTTCATACACAGTTATTGCCATCCCAAACTAGTGATGGTATAAAAATTTGCTTTCAAACCCTGAATCAAACTCAGGCTGATGTTGCACAAGTTAAATGCTTTTATAGTTTGAAAGTAAAGGTTAGGAAACATATCGTATTGCGCTCTGTGTAGTTTTCTTTAACTCCCACTCCATTTCCATGCCTACTCCTTATCACTCTCCTCTTCTTGGCAAAGCAGCAAACACACGTTAGGTGCCTGCAGTTTTCAGACTTCTCTGAGAATCTTTGGTTGAAGCTTAATATCTAGCAAAACACAACATTTTATCATCAGGAATAACTTAATACTCTTATTTGTATAAAGAAAAATCTGCAGTATGGAATTCCCTTCCTTAAATTGCACTGGTAAGTTAGTGGCAGGCAGAGTTTGAGTTTTTTTAATTTGTTCGCTGTTTTTCCACTGTGATAAATATTAGGAACAAGTGTTTACGCACATCTTACAATTTTTAAATTGAAATGTTAGCTTACTAGGATAGCTCCATAAGAAAGTCAAATCATTTTCTTAGATGACTTAATAAAACACATGCTGCAAAAGCCATATGCACCTCGGGCACTTAGTCCCAGGGACAAGCGACGGCGTATCACCACACCCCCGGTGAAAGGTATCTTGATTCACAGATTATTAGCACTATAGTTCCCCCTTGCAATAAATATGCCGCAGCCTCAACAGACCTCTCCACCGTTGCTTATTTATACACACATATAAGCGGTGGCACCGGTCTCCGCACACCACAGGAGCTACAAGCAATCAAATCGCTTCTCGCAGATCGCACACAACACCCGGAATACACATGGCTGACACAGACTGTGTTTATATGAAACAGGAATATCAACTGGAGACCTGTGCTTAAGTCACTTGGGATGTAATTGAGACCTGAATATTTCTCCTCTATTTTTAACCTGTGGTATATTTAGAAATAATCAAGCAGCGCATACAAAACGGAAACAAATCATGACCTTACGTTTCTACGGAACCCAGATGATCTATGCTCCCATCTTCTTTAGCTTTCAATGCACTACTCTCACAGCCTAGGAGCACCCTACACAGCAGCACCCACTGTGCCCATGACCTGTAACCAACGTGTTGCTGAAGAGACCTGTTCAGTTCTGGGAGTCCTGTGCCGCTTTCATGCCCGCCACTTTCTAACCGCATTTGATCACAGGCTTCCAAAACTGCCAGTTTATCCTTTAACAAAAAAATTCATATTGATTCCAAGGACTTCAAGAATACCAGGGAGAGACAGAGCAAATTTCTTGCTTCTGAATAATCTAATTTGCAATCTTAATGGTGTTTATAGGTTATCACACATTTTCTATTAAAAATTAAAAGTGCCACCAACTTCAGCTTTATTCTTAATAATGCAATTCTGTATAGATCAGAGGTTTTATGCCAATCTCAAGTCAGTTGCAGTTACCAGAGGCAGGAGTTAGCTTAATGTGATGCTTGTTCCTTACTACTGTTCTTTGTTTGTTTGTTTCATTCCCTTCGCTAAGTGAAATATTGTCCTAATTCTAAAAAAGCAGCTCATCTCACCTTGTTTGCAAAGCAACCAGACTAGGAAATGCACTGATGTTTACAGATACACAAATAAACAAAGTTATACAGCTTTTTCCTAAAATAATTCAGCTACACTCTTGTCTTCTTCAGAGCGCAATGACTGGCTATTTATAGCTGGGATCGAGTGTCCCTCAAACACACATGGCTACATCCAAAGAATATGGGCTTCCAAATCTGTAACTTCTGCTCATTTATATCATCTTTATCAATACCAAAAGGCCAGCTTTTTTTTGTTTTGTTTTTTTGGCATTAAAAACCTACTGTTCTGGAGACAGCAAACAGCACTTCAGTCTTGACGAGCAGAGCCACAAGTCTCACCGCTAAACCTCCTTCTGGACCTAGAAACTGGGCATTCCTCTGCCTCTTCGGCCCTTCACACCAACCTAACAAGACTCTTCCAAGCATGCTAAAGGGGTCAAAAGGTGGGACAGAAGAAGGCACCGTCACCCTTGCATCTAAAACACAAAGGGGAGCGCTTTCATCCATGATGTGGAACATCTGTACCCGACTCCCTCCCACAAGCAAATACTAAGTATCCTCCTCTCGCACCTGGCAAATATGAAAGTATGCAGAACATCCCCTACTTCAGAAAAAAAAAATTATAATCGGTTGGGAAATAGCGTGAATTAAGATGAAGCTCATCCACTAAGCATGAACCCTCTCATCTTCATCGAGACAAAGAATCAAGAAAGCCTCTCCCCTCCTCAGTTACTCCCTCTAACTAACTGGTACAGACACCCTCAGTGTTAGGGAAAGCCCAGCTTCTGGTCCTTGCCAGGGATGAAAAGGGACAGTACCCATCAATATGCCATAAAAGCACCTTCCACAAAAGAAAAAGGGGACGGAGTAGGGCTTCACCAGAACTTCCAAGATTTCCACAACGATACTTCTACATTTCTGCTCCAATAAACACTCGGCTTCAATAAAGGTTTTATTTTCCATGTTTCAGTACATCATCTTTGCTGACTTAAATTCACCTATCGATTTGGTTTCCTCAAACCAGAAAGGATTTTTTTTAAGCAGCAAAGAGCAACCAACGCGACTGTAACTACAGTGAGCTGTCAGTAGAGCAGTAAATACTGAAGAAGAATCATCATGTGGTAAGATTTTTACACATCAAAAAAGTAACTTATCTATTGCACATACTCTGAGGATCTTTGAGTCTAAGTATAATATTTTTCAGAAGGGAAAAAAGAAAACAACTATCTGCTGCAAAGCTTGTACTGTGTAAGAGAATAAATAAATATATTCCCTGTCAACAGGAATCAGCATACATGGGTACATCAGTAGTATCTAAACTGAGAACTACCATGGAGGTTTCTGCCTAATGGGCTTTGAAAGATGACAATTACACCATTCTCGCTTTTACAACTTGCTAAAAACCACTCATTTGACCAGCCCTTTCTTCCAAATTCCACTTGCACAGAGCTCTCTTTTAAAATATCACGGTTTGATAGACAAGGGAGTGCTTAAAAAAAAAAAAAATCCCAGTATTCAACATTCAAGACCAGATTTTCTTTTGAGTTTTCTACCAGTTTGTTGCCGATGAGGAAGAAAAAAAAAGAAGTTACTTTTTAAAGCCAACATTTTGCAAAACAAGCTTGTAATGCTGCAAAACCAGGGAGCCTTCTACAGTATTATGGGTCTTCTGCAAGGGCCTTTAAGCCTTCTCTGACCCACACCGTGCTCAATCTGGACGAGATTACGTTTTTCGTAGCCTATAAAGAAGCAGGACGCAATAACGGATCGTTAAAGGTAACAATAGTAAAAGGTGCGAGAACTACAGCGCCTAAAATGCTGCCAGACGGCTCGTTCCTGGGCTACTGCAGCACAGTTTTCAGGCAAGTTCCCCTCTCTCCACAGGTTGCCCGTCGCCTCCTCTCCAGTAACGAGTCCCTACCGGTTCCAGGAAGGCTCGCCGGGTCTCCCAGCTCAGACGGAGCCCGTTTGTGTCCCGACTCGCTCCGTCTGTGCTCCTGCCCACAGACGGCGGGCAGAGCATGGCGCGCAGGTGATTTCGCTGCGGCGTTTAGGCTGCAGAAAGGAGTTCAGGTGTCTCTTGTCTTCACCCCCGCGCCAGGCGCCGGCAGGGATACCCGCCCGC